>NC_133755.1:164217155-164522321 GCF_036562045.2 Rhinolophus sinicus | reverse complement strand
TCTCTTGTTCCTGGTTGCCACTTCCTCTAGTCAGAAGACTGGAAAGATCAGTCAACACACAGATGCCAAAAAAGACAGCCTGGATGACCTGGAGGGAGACAACAGCTGGTATCAGTCAGTGAGATCTAAAGAGACTCAATCTATACAACAGCAAACAGCTACACGTTTGCAACTCACACAGTAAGAGAGGATCAGAAACACATTTAAGTAGTTCGCCCTACCCATAAAAAAAAGAAAGATAGGTGAGAAAATTCATCTTAAAAACATTACTTCCACTTTTGCTCACCTAAGGACAAATGCAAAACATGCATGCACACACATGGTCCCACAGAAAGCAATATCAATTATCAAAATGATATGTCCATTATTTTTTTAAAAATCACATCTGTAGTCTATTTATATTGACTAGTAGGGTTTAACAAACATCCAAGGAGTGCACAGAAAAGGACCAGGATAGTCTGAATAATAAATGAGACAATTTAGTCCAACTGTGAAGAAACATTCCTATGCTTTATTCTGTTAGATATAGAAATTTTCACCAAAGGAAGTGGTAGAAAGCTTCCAGTCCTTGAGTCATGGAGAAATCAACTGAAGGCAATAATCGAGGATGATGGAGCAAATTTCTGTCATCTGACATGAACTAAATGATCTCCTTCTCAGGTTTTCAGTTTTTATGAAATAAAATCTTTACAAAGCAATGTAAACTTAGATGCACCATTTTCCCAAAAAAGTAATCACTGTGCATTCCCAAATCAATTATAAATTGAATTACCTACATTATCTATGTTTTACTCGGACTGGGACTCACAGAGAGAGAATACTGAAATGCCACAGCCCAATTATTTGTGATATTCCTGAAATGGAGGTAAAAGTACTGAGGATCCAGAGCTATGGGTGGAGGCAGGCAGCATATTGTAATACAGCTTGGCAAATGATAATTAAGATCATGGAAAGGGCAGAAAATATATTCCCTGGGCTCAAAATTATGCCCATTTAGCACCAGGAAGAAATTCGAGGGAATTATTCTGACTTCTTCTCCCAGAAGTAACTTATTGGTGCTGTATTTATTTGTAAAAGATACAGTTTTACTCATTACCTGTTTAGAAAACATATGTGTATAAATTTACGTGGTAAATTTCCACGTTGGTAGTGGAAAGAATCTGTGAAAGCTCTGTGGATGGGTTCCTCACTGAGGCACAGAACAAAGGGAAAAAGGACCCTCAAAATTATCTGGTTCTATCCCTTAGCATAGCACTGGCACACTCGGCTTGTTAATTATCTGTTTAAACTCTTATCGAAGCCACTTTGAAAATTCCCCATAAAGGAGAGTCCATCATCAGACTTAGTCAAATAAACAAAAATCCTGCAGTATTTTACTACAGTACACTGGGCTCTTTGGAACCCACCAAATTCTATTATTAGCCAATCTTCATCAGAGTAATGTCATATTCTTCCCCATACCTTAGCCTACCTTTTAGTTTCAATGACTTAATTTATTGTTGTTCTTTCTAGAGCCAGAAAAACAAAAACAAAACCAGAGTAAAAGAAACCAAGACTACCAAAACTGAACATGATGCAATGGAAATGTTGGCAAGAATCATGTTGTGATGACCAGAAACAATTTAAATGACTCAGGGAATAATTTCATACTTGGGAACATTTTCATAGCATATCTTACGAATTTAGATGTTAGATCTTTATGTTAATCCTATCAGGGTTTAAGAAACTGGAGCGGCTATACTGGGCAATAATAATATCCATGCCAATATGGCCAGTGAACATATTAAAAGCTGTCCTACCTGATTAAGAACCAGGGAAATGCAAATCTAGATCACATGACATTGTATTTTCTCACCCGTATGATTATTCACAATTTAATTCCGAAAATACCAGGGGTTATAAGGATCTAGAATAACCAGAAACCTTACGGTGGGAATGCTAATTAGGACAACCACTTTGAAGAACAATTGGCAATGTCTAATAATTTAAAGATTCATATATTCTATTATCTAGTGTCTTCACTATGAATGATATTCCTTACAGAAACTCCCATATGTGTGTGTGTGTGTGTATGTTAGTCACATCTATATGAAAATATATTTCAGTATGCATTGCTTCAAAAAAAGTTGAAACAATCTAAATTCTCTTAATAGTTGACCGGATAAATAAATTGTGCTACATTCATACAGTGGAATTCTAAGCACATATCATTTTTTCATTCTCACAAGGAAACATTAAACAAAAAAAGGAAACCAGGAAAAAAGCTACATTTTTAAAGTTAAAATAAATTTCCAAAAATGCAAAGATAAAGATAATTTCAAGGATTATGTATAAGAAGTAAACTATGAAAAAATGTACGGGAATTAATAGCACCGAGTTTAAGTATGTCTACAAGGAGGGTAAGATTGGGGGACGGACATAAAGGCTTCAACTGTATTGATAATATTTTATTTCTTAAGTTGATTACGAGGTGTATAGAAGTTTATTATAGTATTTTCTATATAATTCATTATCATGAAATATTTTCATATAAAAATAAAAGGCAAAAAAGTGGTTTTTATACTTTGGGGATATAGTTGGCTAGTCTCTTTCAATTTCTTTCTTTCCAACTCAGTTTCCCCTAGATTTAAAGACTGACTAATAATAGCAGGATTTAGTGAGCTACAAATTAAGTAGATCAAGTGCATTTTAAAATTCCATAACCAAGTAACTAGTACCAGGTTTGCTTTCCCACCATAAACAAATAGATACTTGAACTAACTATATAAATCAACGTTTTCATATATTGGACTTTTCCCTCTGCAATCAGCCAGAGAAATCTCTTTTTTTAAAGGGCTCAGTTGATGAAGTCAGACCAACCTTGGATAATTCTTTTTTGGGTGTAATAAAATAATGTAATTGCAGGAGTGATTATATTCACAGGATCTTCCAAAACCCAGTGGGAGGGCATTACACAAGGGTGAGTATCACTGAGGGTCATTTTAGAATTCTACCTACCACAAGCTGTAGGTTAAACAATTCTCAGAGCTCACTTAGGATGGAGAGGTATTCAAGTTTTGGCCAAACAGAGAGGCCTTGTTGACTACAACAGGTATTCAGTGGAGACCTAAGAAATGTCATACCTAAATAGTGATGCTAAAATAGCCTTGGAATAAAAGCTAGTCTACATCTACTCCCACCATACTTAAAAACAAGCTTCAAAGAGATCAATCTGATCTACAGGTAACTCAAATGTCTGCAAACATGAAATTCTACACTCTTTAAAAGAAGGTAACACAATGTAGACGTTCAACAATATCCAACATTACAATATCCTGCATGGGTTAATTCATTACGAAGGCACAATGACCTTAAATGTGTATGTACCTAATAGCAGAGCTTCCAAGTAGAGGAAACAAAACCAGATTTAACAAAGGGCTAAATTACCCAACAAATGTTTGTTGAATAAATAATTCACTGATTCACTGATGCTTTTCTGAAGATTTAAAAGGAAAGGAAAGGAGGGAATCTTAAAATGCAAAAATGGGTGGGGATAAACAAAACCTCATATGCTAGAACAGAAAATCAAAAGAATTTCTGCAACTATAAATGCAATAGTCTAAACATTTTGCCAATCGTAAGGTTAATGGTACTATGAAGTCGTATACTTTTCTACAGTTCATCCATCTTCTTATCCAGTAGAGTCATCTACCACAGCAGTCCCATCTCACTATCACCTGGTGGCAACCCTGTCATTGTCTGTAGATCTCTCCACCACCTGTTCCCTGCTGTGGCCCCATCTCACCTGAACTGCTGAGGAATACTTCCTCAAAGTGAGAATGTGGAGGTCAGGGAAAATCGGCACCACAAAGTGATTTTTCTTCTCATTTCCAAACATCAGGAGGCAGAGAGGGAATTGTTGGGGGTTTTTAATTTTTTTTTTTTCTCCCCAAACTCACACTGACTAATCCTCGAAAGATAATCCCTAAAATTTATGGAACAGTTTACCATTCTCTAGGGAGAAGCACGAACTAACTTTTGGTTATTTGCTCACTTAAGAAGCAGTTAGTCAATACTGTTAAACCACTTTACATTTCTGCTACTTTGTTAGAATTTGATTTGAGCTGACGCCTAGCAAATCACATTAGAGACCTTTTTCTTGTGTTTTTTTATTGCTTGTGTCATGTTGTCTATTGCAACTTAAAATTCATTAAAATAACTGTTAAAAATGTAAAGCTTATATGGAGATGCACAAGTGAATCTTAAGTAGGATTACCTTGAAACATTATTTGGCTCCAGTCATTCTACAGAGCTGGCATTTCCAAAGCATCAACTCAGCATGACACACATATACACCATCTGGCTTTCAGTTCTTAGCAGGCTGGTTGTTCTTATTGTTTTGTGTCACGTGTAGAAATGAAGTGGTCAAATGTACCATTTCTCTCCAAGAAATATAAATAGGGATTTATCAGAATGAAAAAAATATCCCAGGATAATTTGGAGTCACTCTAGCATTTGTTCCTGCAGAACGTTCTCTACTGTTAAATTCCTTCTGCATCTTTTCTCCACCCCCTCAACTCTCCCTGTCAGGAAATCATAGCTTTTTTTACTGAGTCATTTTAGGTAAAAGATTCATTCCCACAAATATCGAAATGTACCCAAATTCCATTCATATCCTTATCTTTTTCACACATGAGTGGTTTCCATTAAATTAATACTATTTTCTTTTTTCCTCTGGAATGTACTAAACTATTACAATTCTGTTTGTACTATAGGGCAAATTCATTAGACTTTTAACCATTTATTCCCAAACATATATGACATAGTTTATCTAGAACAGGTTTTTTATTTCATTTGATTAGATCATCAGTATCTTCAATCGTATGTGATTGTATCAAAGCTATTCTCTCTCTCTCTCTCTCTCTCTCTCTCTCTCTCTCTCTCTACACACACACACACACACACACACACACACACACGTCATTACTTTAATTAGTTGGTAATTTTTACATTTCTGCCTCATTGGCCAAAGTCAGGCGAGAACCAAGAATACACCAAAGTAGGAAAAGCAGCACATGAAGTAAGAAATGGGATCATTATTTATGTAAATTTTAAAAGACCAGAGTGTACCACAGAGTACAGACCTGTCTTGACCTTTGGGAGCACGACTTCCAATGACCTTTACTAGGGTGTACTACATTTTGCTTATATTGCATCTTCATAAAATTAACATAAAGAGTACCACAATGTTTGTTTTGAAAAGTTTGCTTAAAGTTACTTTTAGACACATAGAAGAAATAAGATGAAACTCCGAGGGGCAGCACTGCAACCGGAGTGAGGTCGATCATGGAATAAAGGAGAACTGTGGAGAAAACAGATGGGCAAAAGGCAGGGGGATTTCCAGGTGTCCTAAGGGAAGGCCTGGAGGAATCTTCTATATGACAACAAGAGCATTAATTAAAGGGGAGATGATAACGAAGAAATGGAAAGTCGACATTTTTTTAAATTAGAGAACAAAATATTATGTAACCTTTAATAAACGTATATGTAATCGAAAGAATAGTATAATAGATACGACAGGTAGTTATGACAGATAGCTTTAGATAGACATCTATCTAATTAGATAGACGACATATATATACATAACATATATGGGGGGTGTGTGTGTGTGTGTGTGTGTGCGCGCGCGCGTGTGTAATTTTTCCTACCCAGAAGGTTGAATAACACATTTGGAGAAATTGTGTGAGCTCGAGGCCTTCCTGTATAGTGTACATACCATGTAGCACTATAGAGCATAAATCATTATTTTGTTTTCAGTTCATAAACCTTTCAATGCAGTTCTTGCAAGAAACCAATCCATGGCAGTATCTGTGTTCAACGAAGAGTGAATTTGACCGAAGGAGTTAAATAATATGTGGAAAGGATCCAAGAGCCATAAGACAGCAGTACCACGAAACACAATCTTCAAGGGAGTCCCTTTCCATTCCGTACATATCTTACTCTTTAATAGTGCATAATTCCTCCTCCTCATTATCAAGATCCAGAGTGGATGCCAAAAGTATTTCAGCATCATGAGACAGTGACTCAGTATGAAATCAGATGATTGAATTCTTCAAGGATTCCTTTGCATTTGTTTCCAGTGTCTTCCTTGCCTGAGATATCTGAACATCCCACATAATTCTACAGCCACGGGAGTCCATCTCAGTTTCAGTATGGAGTCCATTAGTTACATGGAAGCTGTGATCAGTTACATGTTTGAACACTACTCTGTAGAGAGAGCAATGCATGTAAAAGTATTCCACAGGCTCTCTCTGCCTCCCTCATCCACTGAGACTATACCCACAGATGCAGAGTCCAGTGAATTTTCCTCTACCGTGCTTGGAGAGCATTAGCCCGAACTAGCCAATATGGTTCTCTCACTCTAATGGTTGTAACTCTTTCTGAATCTGTCATTCAAGTGATGCACTTTAAGCCCAACCATTTTCAAGGACTCTTCACCACAAACATTTCTGAGGAGATGGACTCACTGCATCGTCAAGCTCGTGGCTTTCAGAATGTGATTTAGGATCCTTGCCCATGTACACAAACACTTATCTCATACTGCTCTACCTCACTACTGAAAATCGATGAAATAAGCCACAAGTCACCACTGGCAAGCCATCCATTCAGACAGAAAAAAAGAAAAATAAGCTTTTCAGTGAGAAATAATGCCCGTAGAGAAGCATCTTTGGAAAGGAAAGCTTGTCCACAAAATTCGTTACATTATCACATAATTGCTTTCAATAAATAAGTAGCAAGGAGAAGAGTCATCTAAAGAAGGCATTTGGATATGCTTCACAAAGTAATGGGTGCAATCATGCCACGTTCCAGCAACAGCCCGATAAGTGCTACAGGATCTTTCCAGAAACTCCATACTAATCTGCAGATAATGAGAAAAATTCCCCCTCGGGTGTTCTCACTGAGACACTATGAGCTACTCAACACTGTTAGAGGCTAAAGATTTTAAACTATTAATATTAGTATGAATCCTTTTGAACACTGTATTAAACACACCATTGATTTGTTTAACAAATACTTATTGATTAGCTACTATGTACAAAGCACTTGGTAAACGACTAATGCAGAAACACAGTCTATTAAATGACTATATGCTGTGTTGCAAATGTGAATGTGCTTAGAAGGCTCTAACCTCTAACTTAGTGGGATATACACTTGCTAAAACATGATATCTAGATTTTAGCACAATAACAGTGATGAACATTTATTGAAAACAAAAGATATGTCTTTAACACACAAATCTGTTCGGAAGTGCATTAAATTTCCTAACATTGGAAAATGTATTTTATCTCACTAAATTTTTACTCATGATAACAATTTACTTCAGCAGATGATTTAAGTCCCAAACATAATGATTATTTAAAGAGCTAGATAAATCTAAAAACTAATTAAAAAAGGACCTTGACCTGAATTGACCAAATCATATCTTAACTGATTAGATGTTATAGAATCAGATAGAATCAGATAATCCCACATAACCTACATACAATCTGTTATATAATACATATATATATATATATATATATATATGTGTGTGTGTGTATATATATACATATATATATATATATATATATATATATATATATATATATATGTACAGAGAGAGAGAGAGAGAGAATATACTGCAGGTGAAATTGTGTTAATAAAGCTGATGATTAGAATGACGTGGTTCCTGTCCCTAGAAGTTTCCATTTGAAATATTTAGAAATCTATTGATTTTGGACTAACATTGAGTCTACATAAAGGCTATATCTATACTATTGTAGATAAACTCTTGATAGGGAACTTAGAATAGTTATGAAGGCAGTTACGCTGACTTCTGCCTTCAGAAATAGGATCTTCCCGACAAACGTTTCTGGATGGGCTTGGAGAGGTCTCACAACCTATCAGACAATATTTGCTATTTCTATCTCAACCTGGCCATTGTTATACCATATTAATTTGTTTACTATTATCAGTTTGAAGTTTACTGGTGCAGAGCCTAACAGGTCTAAGATGCACCATTCTTTTTCAGTTCTGTTCTCCGCTAGTTCATCTATGACTCCACAATATTTTACCTCTAGATTAAGAGTATTTATAAAATCCCAGGACTCTTATAGTTTGAGAGTTATGAAGCTAACACTACATGAGTCCCACCACCATCCAACTTAAGTGACAATGTAAATTTCAGACAAAATTAAAGGTCCCTAAGACAATGCATAATTTCATTAATGATACAGAAAAGTCTGATAATATCAAGTGTGGAAGATGATGTGGAGCAATGCTAGTGGGAATATATTTTGGTTCAATTACTTTGGAAAATAATGGCATGATCTAGTATTTTTGAAGATGCATATACCTGTGAATGGTCTTATGTATGTCTCCTGGGACCTAGAGCATATAACTTGAAATAAGATTGGTGGTGTAGGCATATGCTTCTGTCCTTTAGACTATAATTTTTTTTTAATAAAGGAAGAAGTGGTATTGTTATTTATTATATTAGGAAACTACGAAATATGAGTATATCTAGTTTTCAATTACTTAGATAATAAAGTAAATACAGCCATTAATTTCTTAACAAAGTTATCACCTTAAGTTTCTATTAAAAACAAGCTATTTTTTATGGCTTGAAAATAACTGAATGTACATGAATTTCAGTCATAACTAAAGCATAACATGATTTTCTTGTACTTTAAAGATTCAGTGACATTTAGAACAATGAAACAGGAAGGGATTGTCAGGCTTGAGACAGTGTCTTTTTTTTTTTTAAACAGAGGAAGTTTAATATAAAGAATGATTAAATGATCATAGGAGAGCAATTACAAGATGTAAAGAGAACTCTACAGGGTGCCCTGGGGCTCAGGGAAAGTACCAAGGGAAGAACTTGGAAGAGGCCCCTCCCCAAGGATGAGCTTCAGATTTCACTGGAGAAGGTGGGTTTGCAGCCTGTTAGGTGGTGGAGAAGTTCTCTGGGTTGCCTGGGCAACATCTGGTCCACTGTCAGTGGGCAAGCTGAAAGCAGTCCTCCCAGGTGCAGGTGAGCCTCGGCTCATGAACAGGTGCACAGAAGGAGCTGAGCAACCACTGTGGGCAGGAGACCCCGCAGCAAGTGATGCCCTTGTTTGAAGGGCTGCAGACAGCAGAGCAGGCTGGGCTCTGAGATGCCCAGGGATTGCACTTCCCCTGCAGGAGGCTGGGGCAGAGCAAAACTAGATGTCTTCCTACCCACGCAGCTGACCAGTGGGGCAGCAGCTGGAACCAGTTAGCCTAAACCCTTTTTCCTGCAATATCCATTCAGTGCCTTCTACCGAGAAAGCTCAACATCATCCTCAATGTGAAGAAATGTTTACAAAGTTATGGAAGAGCAGGTATTGAGGAGGGAATTGGGAGCTGAGGGATAATACAGATCTCATTTAATTCACCGTGACTTCATTAATATTTACTATCATTGCTAAAGATGTTTCAGTTATTCTAATGAAACGTAGAAGAATCAGGGAAGGAACAGACATCTTATGTGTCTTGCCTCTTATTGTATAAATCAAAATTCTGGCTCTGAAATGTATGTGTGTTATGTATCACTGACTCAGCTCCAATTCCTGCAAACCCTACAAACAAGTGACATCCACAGTGTCCTGTCCTCTCAGCCCCGCTCAGCTCCTGTAGACTCATACCTGTGCTTCCTTTATGGAGTCAGTCCATCTCATTTGTGGTCTCCCTCGTTCCCTGCTTCCTTCTCTTTTCCCAACATTTTTACCTTTTCCAAAGCCCACCGCCTTCTCATGAGGTGCCTTAAGTAGGACAGCTTCCATTTTGTCATTTTTGCCTCCAATGATGTTTCAGGCTTAATTTGCTCTAATAACTATTTTTTTGTCTTTCTGATGGTCCGGGGTATCTGTAGTGCTCTCTTCCAATATTATATTTCAAATGAATCATTTCTTTGTCCCTACCAACTTTCTTCACTGTCCAACTTTCACATCTTGTAGTGGATGTGGATGATCTCAGCCTTGGTCTCTAATGACACATCTTTGCTCTTGGTGATCCTTCCTCATTCCCCCATTGCTGCCCTTCCAAGTCTCCGCCTTCTCTTGATTTCTTGGCTGCAGTCTCCGTTTGAATTGATGACTGAACCAAGGTGAGCACAATCTTAAATAATGTCAGTATCTTCATTGTATCTGTTGAAGTTGTGTATTTCTTCTGTAGTCATGAGTTTTGTCTTCTTGATGTTCAAATGCTGTCCTGCTTTGGCACTTTCTGGAACTTATAGGTTTCTATTACATTTCTCCACATTCCTTTACATTTACTTAATTCTTTTAAACACTATGATAAAAATAGGTACTTCCAAATGGGTACCATCTTCAGGAATGCAATTTGAACATATGAATCAAAAGGTTTTAAAAATACTTTTAGAAATACGTACGTCTTACTTGGTCATAAAAACTCATGAACAAGAACGTTTATGTCACTGGAATCTATACTATAAACAATCTGGAAATTGTAAAACTGACCAAAATGACATATTTAAATCTTGAGGGAATGGTGGAATGTTACACATCCATGAAACATCATGTCTTTGAACTACAGTATACAACTTGAAAAAATGCTTATAATATATAATCAAGGATAAAAAAAACAAGTAACAAAATGTAACCATACAAAACTATAGTTAATACTACTATGCTGTATATTTGAAAGTTGCTAAGAGAGAGGGTCTCAAAAAGTTCTCATCACACACACACTAAGTAACCACCCACAACAGCAATAACTAATCTTATCTGAATGCTGACTGTGTGCCAGGCACTGTGTGGCTCACTTTACTAATCCATCTCATTTAATCCTCACAACAATCCCATGAGCCAGCGACCCCAATACTCCCTGTAAAATAACTTTTACAGATGAAGGCATAGAGAAGCACATTGCAGATAGCATGATCTCAAATTTATGCAAAACATTTATACAAAGACATGTCATTAGAGACCAAGGCTAATACCATCCACACCTTTGTTCCCAATTGCTAAATATGGCTGCAAAAGCTAGACAGTGAAGAAGGCTGATAGGGAAAAAAAAAAGATTCACGTGAAATGTGGTGCTGGAGGAGAGCTCTACAGATGCTCTGGACCACCAGAAAGATAAACAAGTGGGTCCTAGAGCAAACTGAGCCTGAAACATCAAAAAGGCAAAAATGACAAAATGGAAGCTGTCCTACTTTGGGCACCTCATGAGAAGGCAGGAGGCTTTGGAAAAGGTAATAACGCTGGGAAAAGAGAAGGAAGCAGGGAACGAGGGAGACCACAAATGAGATGGACTGACTCCATAAAGGAAGCACAGGTATGAGACTACAGGAGCTGAGCGGGGCTGTGAGGACAGGACACTGTGGACGTCACTCGTTTGTGAGGTTCCCAGGAGTTATACCTGATGCAGTGACATGTGACACACACAAGTGGTCTGACATGATACTATTTATGTGCCAGTGACTGTAAGCTTACATCCATTGAAAATTCTATTATAGTGTAACTCACTTTTTCAAATGAGAAAACACACTCTACAACCTGAGCGTTTTATTCAAATTAGAACTCACTATGTCCAACTGTTAATAAAATGAAAATAGTGTTGGCCTCATATTTGCTCATGTTCTTTCTCTCCCTGTCACCACTCCCATCTGTGCATTTTCTTTCCCACATATTTTAAAGTGGAATCAGAGAAATTTTTCCATTCATATTTCGGAGAACTTGTTGAAAACTTGCAACTAAAACAACAAGCTAAGTCATGAACTAATTATGTCAAAGTTTCTTACAGTATTTTCCCTTAGGGATTCTCTAGCATTGCTTTAAACTAGTCACGCTGTTTTTCAGGAAGGAAAAGGAGCATTAAATTTATTATCCCTATAAGATTTTTGAAAACAGATTATCTCTTTTGATAGCTCAACTTGAAGATACGCGTATACTTTTCTATTAACTTTCCTGCATTTGGGTCCATGAAATGGTGGAAGCAGTTACCCATGTGTTTGGGTTAGTTGTTAGCTTTGGAATTTTGTTTGTAATCAACTTCAGTTAAGAAAACGTTTGCAGTGTTTCTCCACTTTTAAGGAAACAGACAGAATTGATTTGTCATTCTAGCATTTCTCACAGTGTGAGGGACACACCCACTGAAACAGCTTTTGGGGGAAAAAAATCTAAAAAAATTATTTTAGATGTCATTACATAAGCCTGGACTAGTCTCTGGAAGGGAATTATAGATATGTTAATACATGTGGAACTACATCGGGCAACGCCTGGTTATCCCACAGATCTCTTTCTATGCTCCGCTATTTACTTACGAGCTCACTGTTCCAAACTGCTATCACAAGCAGGAGACTAGTTCACATGTCTGTGATTTGCAAGTGCTTCCACCTCAACCTGGCCTGCTTTTCTAAGTCCCGTTCAGCTAGTCTACTATTCTTCATCCTTTCAGACCCATCTCCAACTCTCCCCGACACAGAACAGCTGAATTGTCCACATGTGTCTTGTTACCAAGATCTCATACCTTATACCCCTCTATCCTTGCATTTATGTCACTGCAGTTAGATGTTTGTTTCTGTCTGTCTGCCCAAAAAGACTATGAGCTTCGTGGGGAAGAGCATAAGGTTCAAGTGACTGTTTCCTTCTTAGGTCAAGGTTACATGCGTGAGCGCTCAGTTGCCCTTAGGAAAGTGCTTTTTATACTCAGAACTTCAGTGTCCTCTTCTATCAAATGGTCATAAGAATATTTGCCACACAGATTGACGGTAAACATTAAGTGAGATATTGTAGGTGGAAGCAACTGGCCCCCTAGATCTGAGGTAATATTACCTTAAATATGGATCATGGCTGCAACACACATCCCGAGAGTAAATCAGCATTGAGCAAAATGCCTCAGACCGAGACCCTCAATCAGTGATTTCCAAATGAATAAGTACAGTGAACATAAACCAAAGTTGGTAGACCAGTGGTTCTTTGAGTTACAAGAACTTGAAGGATATGATAAAAACTATGGCCTTTCTTCCCATATGCACAAATACTCAATTTTGCGAGGAATTTTAGGGACTCTCCAAATCCCCTGAAGCTCAGTCATGGTCCCTTGAGTCTGCAGGAACCGGTCGGAGTCCCTATTGCAGACGATCCTGTATAAAGACTAGATTACCTTGGTCCAGAGGAATTCAGCTTCCTTCTCTGACCGCTACAGTGTCAGTTCATCCCAAACTGTATCAGGCTCTGGTCATCACCCTCCAACCTGGCAGAACAGCTATGGAATAGCTCTCAACCTCGAACTGTCCTCCCCTGGGATGTGGATAGAGGGAAACCAAAATGTAAAGATCCCACTTTGCTGGACACTTCTCTGGGAGTTAACATTGTATCTTAAAACAAACTAGATTGAATCTTCCAAGGCTTTAAGTTCTCGTTCACCATAAAGGCAAACATTTACAGTCAAAGTCAGGGTGGACTTTTGTCTCAATCAGACTTAGCATTTTTGTCAGCGACTTCTGTGCACACAGAATAAAATGCTGATTCTTTCAAGTCTCAACTCAACTTAATGTATATAATCTCCAACAACAACAACAAAAAGCATATATCTCTCCAACCAAGCCACATAATTTTTATTTGTATGTTCAGGTATCACTTGTAAATATTTTAGCTCCCATACACGTTGTCTGCGTCTGGAGATCAGAGGAACAATCTCTGAAAAGCAGCCGGTAAAGCTGGCAATGGGGTTGCCAGAAATTTTCCTGGAGATGATATTTACTGGCGGATTACTTCTCCACACATCATGTCTCTAGAGATCCCTTTTGTACACTGAAACAGAACTCTGTCAGACCCAGAGTCAGGTACTCTTTCTCCCACGTTTTATAAATACCTGTGGTGTGGCACTCATCAAATTGCACAGTGATTATCTATTGATGTGTCTGTTTCACCTTCTACACTGTGAGAGCCCCATGGGCAAATATGATGTCTTATTCAGCATCCCCAGACCCTGGTGCAGTGCCAGTTCATAAAAGCAACCACGGAGGAAGAATATACACATGAAAGACACAGTCCTTGCCTTCCAGAAGTTCAGAGTGGGGTTATCAAAATACAAAACCACTTACAAGGCAATACAGTATACTCCAGATTGGTGGGGAAGGATGACAAAAGGTCTCCCCTGGAGTGGGTCCTATCTGAGTTGAGTTCTGCAGAATGAATGAGAGGCAGCCCTCAGAAGGAGGGTGATGGGTAAGGAGGGCAGGGTGCCTGTTCTGTGCAGAAGCAGCAGTACTTCTGAAGGGAAGGCAGTGATGGGAGAACGTCAAGCAGTTCTGGAGAGACACGTCAGGTGGAAAAGGGGTCATGCCAAGAGATGAGACTGGAGAAGCAGAGAGGGCTCAAGTACGCCTAGGTTGAGAGAACCATCATAAGGAGTTTTTTTTAAAAAAAAGGAAAAATGTTAATGGAAAAAAAATAAAACCATTATAGAGTTTTACACAGAGGAGTAGCACATTTTGGAAAGATCATCCTGAGGACAAACAATGGATGGGAGCATGACAATACTGAAGGCAGAGGGGTCAGTGCAGAGGCTGTTTAAGAAGGCCGGGTGTGACAGTGATGCGGGAACAGAAGCAAAGGCAGTGGACACAGAGAGGAGGACCGAGACGGGAGCGGTATTAGGACACTAAGGAGGAAGACCAGGCAGGACGATGTCACTGGATACGGGAGGATAAAGGAGAAAGAAGAGTCGATAACCGCTTCCTGGTTTCAGGCCTACTGAAAAGGGTGCCATTTGCCAAGAGGCAGAGCATGTTTACAAGTGTCCTGTGTGGAAATATTGAGTTTAAGGTGCCATTGGGGCACTTAGAGAAGTCCAACAAGCAGTTGGACACGTGTGTTTGTAGGGGAGGATATCTCGAGAACAGCCTTCAAAAACATCAGAATACTGACTGATCCACGAAGCCCACGGAGTGACTGAGTTCCCCCAGAATGAGAGTCGCGATGACAAAATGAGTCTGAAGCTGGTCGAGTGCAACACCAGCATTAAAAGAATGAAGAGAGAAGGAGAACTGGCCTGAGAAAGAGTGTCAGAGAGGTAGGAGGAGGACCAGCAGAGGATAACAATTGCCAAGGAAGCCAGGAAAAAATAGTTCCACGGAGAAGGAATGTTTCAATAACCTTAAAAGTTGAAGTTGGAGAACTGCTTTCACTGGAGCTGACAATCAGGAGGTCTTTGCGTCTTGATGATAAGGGCAGTTTCAATGGACTTTCAGAGTCAGGAGCCAGTGTGAGAAGTGAATTGGAGCCAAGACACTGAAATCAGTGAGAAAGAAATATTCTTTCCCAAAGCATGACTGGGAAAGGAAAGAAAAATAGAGTAGTAATTAGAGGGAATTCCAAGACTTCAACTCTGAAACAGTATGCTCTCACTGACTCATGCATGATTTATTGAAGTTTAAAGATTTTTTTATTTAATGGGAAATATGCTTGATGGTAAATCCAACAAACGTATCCCTCACTTAGTCACCTTAATAATATTTTGCTCATTAATTTTAAAACTTTTAATCTCTGGTGATTAGTGAAGATAAGTCCAAAGATTTAGGAAAACAGGTCCAGAATTTAATCTATTTGTTTAGAATGGTCATTTGTTTCACATCAATGAATGTGCTTCAGATACTTAAAATACGCATTGGTTTCTTCATTCAACTATGCAATTACACAAGGCAGTAAGTCAGTCTGCTTCTCAATATACTCTGTCATTCTTCCCACACACATCTGCTGCCTTTAAGGATATTTTAAAGATTCCATCTGGACAAGACATACTGCATCTCACCTACCTCAAACCAATAACAACAACAAAAAGAACCCACACCTCCTCCTGAAGGCGCCAGGGCACTTCCTCTCTTTAGTTTTAAAATAGAGTTTCTCCGTAATATTTTAGTTAAGGGTGTTAGTCTAAAGGAAGATTTTGCTTCTATACAAGCTAGATAGCAGCTCTCTGCTAAAAAGGGGGCACATAATTAGGAATGAAGCTAATGAAAGACATACAAGATCACCGCAAAGAAACCCACAAAACTTTACTGAGATAAGGTTAAAGAAGCCCTAAAGGAATGCAGAAATCTACTGCGCTCCTGAAAGGTACCATATTGCAAAATGTGAACTCTCTCTAACTTGAGTATAGATTCAATGTCATTTCAATTAATAACCTAAATTATGTGGGTAAAATGTGGCAAAGCTGATTCTAAAATTAAACAGAAATGCAAAAGGTCATGAGGAGTAAAAACAATTTTGAAGAATAAAGTTGAAGGACTTATACTACCAGATATCAAGATATAATTTACAGTTATAGTAATTAAAAGTGTGTGGCATTTGGTGCACAGATCAACAAATAGGCCAATGGAGCACAATAGAAACAAACAGACCCATACATCAACACATCAACATTCTTTGGGCTAAAGAACTGGATGGCTATTCACATGAGAAGAGATAATCTTTGACTCTTACCTCACACCACACACAAAAATCACTACCAGATGGATCGTAAGTGTGAAAGGTAAAATGACAAAACTTCCAGAATATAGCACAAGAGAATATCTCCATGATCTTGGATTATGTAAACATTTCTTAGAAGGGTAAAAGAAAGCATGCACAGTAATGAACCAGATTAATAAATTGAGCTTCACTGAAAGTAAGAACTTCATTTGATCAAAGACACCATAAAGAGTGAAGATAAGCCGTAAAGAGAGACCACCCAAGTGGTCTTTAACAGACAAAGGATTTTAACAGGCACTTTATAAAAGAGGCTACTCAAATGGCCAGCAAGCAAATAAAATAGTTAACATCATTAATGACCAGAGAAATACAAATTAAAACCACAATGAACTATTATTGCATACGAGAATAGTAAAATAAAAACAATAAAATAAATCAGAAAAAAACATTAACGCTATAAAGCATTGGTGAGGATACAGAATAACTGGAACTCAAACATTGCTGGCAGAATGTAAATTTTTAAAGCCACTCTGGAAAGCTTTCGGGCAGTGTCTACTGAGCTAAACGTATGTTTATCCTATAACCCAGCAATTCTGCTCCGAGGCAGACATGCACATATATAAGCATGTTCAAAGAGACATTATGATTAACAGCTTAAAACTGTCAATAACCCAAAAGTACATCAGCAATAGGATGGAAAGTAAATTTTAAAACACACAATATGGAATTCTACATAGCAATGAAAAAGAACAAAGTACTGGTACATTCCACCACATGGATGAACCTCAGAAGCACGACACTGCACAATAGAAGCTGGAAAGAGTACAGGTTACAGGATTCCATTTCTACAGAACTCAACAATGGGCAGCACTAATCTCCAATGGCAGAAGTCATAATAGTGGTTATCTCTGAAGGGCTAATGACATGGAGGGGACACAGGGCGGCTTCTGGTGTGTTGGTGTTTAATGTCTTTATCTGGGTGGTGGTTACACAGATGTGTTCCCTTTGTAAAAGTTTTTGGAGCTACTCATGTATGATTTGTGCACTTCTCAGTATGTCTGTTACGCTTAGACAGTGAATGAATGAATGAGTGAATGAGTGCGTGACAGTGAATAAATACATGTGTAAATAAATGGGACATAGTAAGATGGAGTCAAGTGCGTGGAATCATAGTATTCTACACTAATACACCTACGTAGGCCAGGGGTTTAAAAGATATTTCCCACAGTAAATATCTTCGCAAGTTAAATCCTTACGTGTATATTACATATAGGTGTCTGTCTGGAACTGGCAAAGGGTAGTGTTCACATCCTCACATACAGTCAGAAGTGTAATTTACACACTAGAGCCAGAGATTCTGGGCCTCACTCAGCTGAAGTTATTCAGTGAGAAGTCTCTGAGCTGCAAACTGCCCTTCTGGTTTTGTTTTTGTGTTTTTGTTTTTATTCCTAGAAACAGAGGTTAGATCAGGGAAACGGAAAAGCAAGGAGTTCTATTTCACTTGTTGCACTATCAAAGAGACACTAGAACATCTTACCACCACGCTCTTTCCAAGTCCTTCCAAGTCTTTCCCTTTGGTTTTAGGTTTCTCAAGATGCTGTCTTAAATTGAGTACATTTTTCTTAAATGCTATGCAGCAAGTAGAAAATCTTAAAAACATTTTTTCACTTTAACATTTTTAGTAGAGTAAATCTGGAATGTTTTGAAAGCAAATTTGAGTCTGTGTCTCTAATTCACACTCTCGTTATATTTGGTTGGTGCAAAAGTAATTGCGATTTAAGAGATTAAAAATAATTGCAAAAGCCACAATTACTTTTGCACCAACCTAACAGTAATGTCATACAGTAAACACCATAGAGAGAAGCCACCGTGGAATCGCCTCTGACCACACAGGATATGCTCTTCTCTGTACTCTGAAAATACTTTCTCTTTAACTGTAAGTTGAGAGATGTAATTCAGCATAAAAGCTTCCATGCAGCCATTTTGACAGGTTTAAACGTTTAAGCAAAACATATAACTGCATTTTAAACAATAGTAATTCAAGCAAATGAAATTTCAGAGGGAACTTTTAGGTAAAACCATGCTGCCCATCATTTGTTTAAGTAGAGCAGGAATTTAATGCAAGTGTTTGTTCTTTGCTTCCCTCTTTTAGAGGAAACACAACCAAACACACACAAAGAACCACAGGGATTGAAACACACAAAATATATTAAGTTAAAATTGTTTCCGTGGTTATGGTAAAGGATATTTTAGTTGATCTCCAAGCTTTCAGAAAAGACTTCCGACTTGGGGGTTCTAAGAACTAACAGATGATATTCCTTCCACCTCTGACCCAGAATCCTCCCCCTCTTCCCTTGTCCTTCTGTCTATCCTATCATCTTGATAATCTCCAATAAGGCTCCCACCCCTCAGCTTTTCAGCTATTTGGTACAAAGGCTAAAACCCAAGTAAATAGATGCTGAGGTTTCCACATATGGCCAGTTTGCATATTTTTGCTGCTTGCATTTTGGGGGAAAGTTTTCCAGTTTACTTTCAAAGAACTATATTTTCACTCATAATTCAAAAATATCTCATTTCACCCACATATCAATATAATTTTGTATCCCCACCACTATCATTACCACTACCAGCAGAAACAACAACAGAAACACTGTCAATTCTTTCAATTTAGGACAGAAAATGAAGGCGAAATGTTTTCATGGGGCAAACACTTTCCAAATTCACTCAGAAGAATCCTGGCTAATTACAAAACCTCTTCCAAGACCCTAGTAATTCTTCTTTAGTGAATAATTTGGGGATTAGAACTTATCAGGAGGAAGGATGTTCAGTAGCTCACTTTAGAAAACTTCTGTTTATGACGCCTGACAATGCTATAAATGATATCTCAATGAATTAAAACAGTGTGGTGCTAAACACAGCTATAGACTACACCAGGAAAAGGCAGAATGGGTGTTTACATTCTACAAAGCGGTGGCGTTTGTAATGTCAGTGGACTTAATTTAGCTAATCAATGTTTCTTTAGACTCCAACAATGATAGGAGTAGAGCTTTCAATCACTCGTAAGATCGTGTGTATCTCTCTTTCACTATTCTTCCACATTGTCTTATACATGTGGGTCTGATGTCCCCTCAGACTGCAATAATTTTGAAATCAGGGTCTGTGTAGTACTTACTGTATTACCATAACCTAACAGAGTGGTACATAGTAGGTATTCAGAAAGTGTTTGTTGAGTAATGAAGTAAACTAATAAAAAATGGCCGTTTTTTTCATTGCCTTTGGGTTGACTTTAAATGTATAGTTAAATGACACTTTCTGAAAGAACAGATTCACTGCTAATGGCCTACGACACACACACACACACGCACGCACACATGCTAGAGATTGGTGCCTAACATACACACAAATCTTGACTCTGGGATAATATAAAAAATAAAATAAAGTGTCAGTCAATCCAATGTATAAAGTTTCACTTGTTTCTTTGTTTTACCTTTTATTTGAACTTTGAGGAAAAAAATAAATGACTACTTTGATATATCTATATCTCTCTCTGCTCATAACTAACCTTTGTATTTCCTTAAGTCAGATCTGTTAATCAAACAAAAAGTAAAGGTGTATGATGGCGATTAAAAATAATACGAACCACTACCATTTTATCTAGGACACTTTTACATGCAGGGCTCAGAAGGTTAAAATGAATACAATGATGAACAATTAATCTCCCATTGCATATATTCTGTCTATGGTCTTGAAAACATATCTGAAAAGTCCTGAAATAAGGACATTTCCACTTAACATCTTCTGGATGTTTTACATCCTTCTTCTGGCTGAAAATGTTTGCTCAGACATGAATTCAGGAGCCACAGCAGACGTTTTCTACGGTGGTCATGTGAGACAAGCAGTTCTGGACTCTTGTCTCCCCAATTTTCAGGGCCCCACCCCTCATGCTGTCCTCCAGCAGTTTCCAGCCCCTGCAGCCTCGATCTGCTTGCTCCAAGCTCCCTTCTAGAAGGAATTCATGCCCTTAAGCATGGTCTTCCTCTCCTGAACCCTTCCAACTTGCTCCTTTTTCCTAACCAATAATTCCCCAGAAATCAGGCTAAGATGGTAGAAGGCAAACAATGTAATTATGTAATTAGAGTAATTCACATACTGCTGTGAATCATTGGTAGGTATCACCCTTGCAGGCTGCTTATACTTTAATTGACGGAATGTACACGCCAGGATTTTTTAAGCATTGGGTTCAGGGGGGTCTCCCAGATGCCATCTCACTATCACCTGATTCCCCTAAAATAGAAACTTGAAGAATGAAAGCCAGCAACCTGATATCTCACTTTTATAAACTTACCTATGGTAGCTATTTAAAACAGTTTAACATCACTCTAAGTAAAAGGTTATCTATAAAAAAGCTTCTGAGATACACATACAAAGACAATACAAAATAAAACTCAAAGTTTTACAACAGTAAGCATAAACTAATTCTTTAAGGCCATAAACCTTAAGTATAATCCTATTATTGTACTCTACATTAGCATCTCATAAAATCTTTATGGGGATATGTATATATTGCTTGCTTTCTAAAACACAGGGCATAAAGACGGAGCAGACCATTAAGGGAGCATCTTAAAATTAGGGGGCTTTAACTAACATTTTAAAAAATATTCGGCCGGCCGGAGGCCACCCGGGCTACCCCCTCCGTTGGGAGAATGTGCTGTGCCAACCTCCCCCCCCAAAAAAAAAACAAAAACAAATATTGACTCCTATTATCTCCTAAAGTAAATCAACCCCTTTTTTTCTTTTCGGTAGATTAAAGTTATGGCTAAAATGTCAATTTCTTCTTTTCCAGCTATCTTTATAAAAATAATTGATAGCACTTTCTATCGAAATCACATTGAGATAAAATACTAAAATTAAAAGACCATTTTTTTTAAGTTGGTCCAACTTTATTGAAATCTGTTACAGAAAACACAATTCAAATAGAACCATTGTCTGTGGTTTTAAGAGAAATCTGAGTCATGTTTTACTACAAAAGAATATAAAACATGTTCATTCAAACTACAGTGTAAAAAGAAATTTAAAAAATGAATAGTATGTCCTCGTGAAATTAAATATTTGCAATTTTTTTTCCCTAAGCACTTAAAAGTAGTTACATCTTTTTTAAAAATCTCAAATAAGCGGTTTTAATTCAATGAGAAAAGCTACACTTACTGTAGCATCAAAGATGTTCACATTTGAGATTCTTCAGCCCCAAGTTTCATAAACTATGAGACGTTTGGAGATAATTTGTTGCTAGATGAAAAAACTTTCACTTATGCCAGAGAAAACTATACTAGATTAGCAGTTTTAAATGAGCAGTAGTTCACAGATAATATTAGGGAGATATCATCTCTTTCCTTAGAAACGCAAAATAAATACTCTGGACTCCCCTCTCTGTAGAGATACTCAGCTCACTCTCAAGGCTCTGAAACTCAGTAAACACAATTAGGGAAAAGAACAACACACACTTCAACATGAGAATTGGCCAAAACACATTTCCTGAGGTAAGTATTTCGAATCGCTTTTTTTTCCTTAGGTATTTGCTCGATCTTCAACCTCTTTTTAAACCCATTCCATTCCCAAGATCACTCTGAAAATGAAGCGAATAAATCTAATGGTCCTCACAGCAACTTTCACGTATCAAGGTAATGTATTCAACTTGTGTCCACTGATATTTTACCCCATTTCCTACTGACAGTGTCCCCCACGTCCCTTAGAGTATCTGAGGTTCTCTATAATACAAACTCTTGCTTTATTTTAGCTTTAGGAAAACCACACCTTTTGAAAAACGTGATTAGTAAATACCCTTCAAGTCCTGTACCTAATTTCCTGATATATAAAGCATGTAAGCAGGTGGTATCCCCTGTCGAAGGCTTACTTTACAACTATGTAGGAAGTTCACTTGACTCCTAAGTTTGCCTTTAGAGATCAGAATTCAACACAGAAACAAATTCAGCTGTAAAACATCTGTTTCTGACTTACAGCAAAGCTATACAATGTAGCAAAACTCCATTTATTAAACTTAATCTTATGCTATGGAGTACTCTCGTGAAAACTT
Source organism: Rhinolophus sinicus (assembly GCF_036562045.2). Classification (NCBI taxonomy): domain Eukaryota; kingdom Metazoa; phylum Chordata; class Mammalia; order Chiroptera; family Rhinolophidae; genus Rhinolophus; species Rhinolophus sinicus. The sequence goes on along the minus strand of NC_133755.1, from coordinate 164,499,749 downwards.
AAAATTTAAAAAATAAGAAATTCCAGACCCTGATATAGATCTAGGACCTACTTAGACACAAACATAATAAACATACTTAAAATTTTTTCCTGTCTTCCTAACACAAGGATGGTGTTTTGACTGACAGATCAACACTATAGATCAAATCTGTTGCCAAGGAACAGTTTTTGACCTGGTAAGAAAATCACTGGTAACTTGACACATGGCCAATATTCTAAGAATATGGAATAAAAGACATTCTTTTGAATTCTGTCCTTTAATAATTTCCAGAGGGAAATCATGAAGAGGCTTCTGGTTCAGGAGAGACATTGATTAAAGCCTGGTGACAATGGGCAGGTTTGCAGGGTAGTGTACGTACGTCCAATTCAACAGGCCAAAGGAGGGAGTTTTCCATGATGGGGCCCTCATTGCTCATCAGGCAGGTTTTCCATAGCCACCTCTCCCAGCACTGGAGTCCTGCCAATACTCAGCTTGTACCTGCCCCCCAGAACATCCACGGTCGTACGTCTGCCCCCCTTAAAGCCTGCTTCCCAGGCTGTGCGAATGATTGGTCATCCAGTTCCATTTATGCACCGCAGGGCAGTTCTCAGCATCTGCTCCTGAATAGTAGTCCATAAAGCAGAAACCACATGCTGTCGTCTTCATTTTATCCAGGCCCATAATGATTTTCTTTATGTCACCACTTTCGCTGAAGAGTTCACAGATTTGTTCTTCAGTTGTGTAAAAGGAAAGATTTCCAACATACAACGCACAGCTTTCCTTCAGTCATTTCTCCCATTCTTCACTGTCACCCTGTAAGTGCTGGTCCCAGTACTGGCTCAGTTCCACACAGGAGACGCTATGCAGCACTTCAGGAGGCCACTGGACACAGCAGAGAGGTGGATGAGGACATCGCCACTCCATGACACTGCCCCTCCAGGAACGAGACACCCGGCGTTGGTTCAACACAAAAGAATATTTTTAACGCAAACAAAACTCCAACCATCTCTGAGATCAAAGTAAACAAGCTGGGTCTATGAGCCACACATGAAGAGCAAAGGAAAGACCTCTTCATGCAAATCAATGGGAAGACCTCTTCATGCAAATCTTATGGTTCGGAGGATCCACTTGGCAGTTGACATTGGAAGAATACAAGGTACTAGCACAAGCAGTGGCAAAAACTAAGCGAATGCAGTTACTGGGTGGCATCAGGTCCCATGGTTTATATCACGAGCCCTGAAAGTTTTAACAATATTAATCGAAGCTTAAAACCAGTATGACCCCACTGACAAAAAAAAAATTATGCTTGTATGGAATTCAACTCTAGCTGAATTTCCTTAAAAAGCTGGCCACAGGTCTGCAAATGACACACACATGTTTTGGTTTAGCACTGGGCCTCCCAAACAACAAAGCAGGTGAAATTCCACAAAGATACGCTTCTAATAAATCATTCTGTCAGTTAGACAGTAACATTTACATATCACTCTTCCAACTCCTAATTGGTTAATCAGTTGCAAGACCAAATTACACAGTACTGAAGGCAATAAGAAACACAGGCATGTAAACAATATCACAATGGTTCATTGTACTGTCAAGTTTACCCTACTTAAACATGCTATTTCTACTTGGATAAAGAAAGCCTCATAATGATACCATTTTTATGAAGGCCTTAATCAAGCAAAACTAACCAACACAATATATTGTTTACGAGTACATACTATTTTTTTTTAAAGTGAGTGATAAACACAAAATTCAGGATGGCAGCTACCCATGGCAGAAAGTAGAAATATGGGATGGGAAAAGAACATGGTATGGAAAGCAACAATAGTAGTAAAATCCATTTTATAAATATGCTTAATAATTTAAATACCTATTGATTATGCTACTTTATGTATATCATTGTTTCATGATTGACTTTTGAGAAAAAGTCTCTATCTTCCTTAGACTATGGAGTACTCACTGGAATAGAGCACAACAAGCCAGGATTATGCAGAGAGAATAACCTATGTTTATTGTTAATTCGAAATTCCTTTGAACGCTCTTTGAACTTTGCAGTATTCCTGGCTGGAAAGCTTATGAAGTATGCTGTAGTAGTGGCAGCATATAAAAAGAGCTAATACTGTGTTTTTAGTTTTTTGGTATTTACCATCCTTTCTTTTTATTAAGATTTTATTTTTTAGAGCACTTTTAGGTTCACAGCAAAATTGAGGGGATGGAATAGAGATTTTCCCACACTCCCTGGCCAGCAGTAGAGCCTCCCCCACTGTGATCCCTCACCAGAATGGTGAGTTGTTACAACTGATGAACCTACATTGACACATCATAATCATCCAAAGTCGTAGTTTACCTTAGGGTTCGCTCTTAGTGTTGTACCTTCTATGGTTTTTGGATAAATGTATAATGACATGTGTGGGGACAGAGCCCCAAAGAGCAGTTTCCAGGCTCTCGGCCTCACGTAGAAAGGTGCTGGCTCAGGTAGTAAATGGCCATCAACTGTGATTGGATGGCCATCAGCTGTGGCTAGTTGGCCGTCAGCGGTAACCAGTGAGCCATTGGCCACTAATATAACTGCTGTGGCTATGCTAGCAGGAAAAAATGGGGGCTAACAAGAAGATGGTGGCTGAGGTAGCAAGAGCGGATTGCAGAGAGGTGGATGCTGCCAGCGAGAATATAGTGATATGACTCCCCTACTTATGGCTCCATGGGTGTTCCTTTTTGGCCTCACCATGTCCTGCGTTCTTATGTGGGGAGCAGGAGCAGAGACCCCGCCGGACACCCCGCACAACATGTATCCATTATTAATGTATCATGCAGAGTATTTTAATTGCCCTAAAAATCCGCTATGCTCTGCTTATTCATCCCTCCTCCCATGCCTGGCAACCATTAATCTTTTCACTAGCTCCATAGTTTTGCCTTTTCCAGAATGTCCCATAGTTGGAATCATACACTATGTGGCCTTTTCAGATTGACTTTTTTCACTTAGTAATATGCATTTAAGATTCCTCCATGTCTTTTCATGGATTGATAGCTCACTTCTTTTTAGTATGAGTAATTTTCCATTGTCTGGATGTACCACAGTTTGTTTATTCATTCTCCTACTGAAAGACATCTTGGCTGCTTTCAAGTTTGGGTAATTACAAATAAAGCCACTATAAACATGTGTGCAGGTTTTTGTGTGAACTTAAGTTTTCAACTCCTTTGGGTAAATACCGTGTTTCCCCGAAAATAAGACCTAGCCGGATAATCAGCTACAGCGTCTTTTGGAGCAAAAATTAATATAAGACCCAGTCTTATTTTACTATTTTACTTATTTTACTATAAGACTGGGTCTTATCTAACATAAATAATATAAGACTGGGTCTTATATTAATTTTTGCTCCAAAAGACGCATTAGAGCTGATTGTCCGGCTAGGTCTTATTTTCGGGGAAACACGGTACCAAAGAACATGACTGCTGGATTGTATACTAAGAGTGTATTTAATTTTGTAAGCGATAGCCAAACCGTCTTCCAAAGTGGCTGAACCATTTCAAGCTGTGAATGAGACTTCTTGTTGCTCCACCTCCCTGTCAGCATTTGATGCCATCAGTGTTTGGGATTTTGGCCGTTCTAATAGGTGTATAGTGGTATCTTGTTATTTTGGTTTGTATCTTCCTGATGACATAGTATGTGGAAAATCTTTTCAAATGCTTACTTGCCGTCTGTATATCTTCTTTGGTAAGGTATCTATTAAGATCTTTGGCCCATTTCTTAATGAGCTTTTTTTTTTTTAATTGCTGAGTTTTAAGTGTTCTTCATGCATTTTTTATAACAGTCCTTTATTGGATATGTTTTCTGCAAGTATTTTCTCCCAGTCTGTGGTTTGTTTTCTCGTTCTCTTGACATTGTCTTTCATAGAGCAGAAGTTTTTTAATTTTAATGAAATCCAGCTTATCGATTATTTTTTTCATGGATCATGCTTTTGGTGTTGTAGCTAAAAGACATTGACAAAACCAAGGTCACCTAGGTTTTCTACTATGTCATCTTATATAGTTTTTATAGTTTTGGATTTTATGTTTTGGTCTGTGATCAATTTTGAGTTAATTTTTGTAAAAGGTGTAAAGTCAGTGTCTAGACTCCCCTTTTGCGTATGATGTCGTTGTTCTAGCACAATTTGATGAAATAACTATCGCTACTGCAGTGAATTGCCTTTGCTCCTTTGTTAAAGATCAGTTGTCTATATCTATTTGGGTCTATTTCAGGGCTTTCTGTTCTGTTCCATTGATCTATTTATCTACTCATTCACCAATACCACACTCTCTTGATTAATGTATGTGGGGACAGAGCCAGGAGTACAGTTTCCAGGCTCTCGGCCTCACGTGGAAAGGTGCTGGCTCAGGTAGTAAATGGCCATCAACTGTGATTGGATGGCCATTAGGTGTGGCTAGTTGGCTGTCAGCGGTAACCAGTGAGCCATTGGCCACTAATATAACTGCTGTGGCTACGCTAACAGAGAATGGGGCCTAATAAGAAGGTGGTGGCTGAGCTAGCAAGCGTGGATTGCAGTTAGCACGGAGGATTGCAGCTAGCAAGTGGGGTTGGTTGGTTGGCAGAGAAGCGGACAGCAGGTTGTGGATAGTGTGGCTTTTGCTTCCTGTGTCTCCAGCCCAGCCACTAGCGAGAATATAGTGGTATGACTCCCCTATTTATGGCTCTATGGGTGTTCCTTTATGGCCTCACCATGTCCTGCGTTCTTATGTGGGGAGTGGGAGCGGAGACCCCGCAGGCCACCCTGGATGACAATGTACCTTTAGGTAAGTCTTGAATTCACATATGTCAATCATCCAACTTCGTTATTCTCCTTCAATATTGTGTTGGCAATTCTGAGTTTTTTGCCTCTCCATATAAACTTTAGAATCAGTGTGTTGATATCCACAAAACAACTTGCTGGGATTCTTACTGGGATTGCATTGAATCTATAGATCGAGTTGGGAAGAACTGACATCTTGATAATATTGAGTATTCCTATCCATGAACATGGACTATCTCTCCATTTATTTGGTTCTTCCTTGTTTTCATTCAACAGAGAGTTTTGTAGTTTTCCTCATATACATGCTATATATATTTTGTAAGATTTATACTGAAGTATTTCATTTTGGGAGGTCCTAATGTAAACTGTATTGTGTTTTTAATTTCAAATTCTATTTGTTTATATAGGAAAGTAACTGATGCTGCAATCTTGTTATAACTACTTACTAGTTCCAGGTGTTTTTTGGTCAATTCTTTTGGATTTTCTACACAATATTTTCCACTTGTTCATCAAAAATAAATATGGCCATCTTTGGTGGAATTAAAATATAATGTATGGTTACTTCCCTAAGTGCCAGGTAAAAACTAATTAAAAAAAAAAATCAAAAAACATTGCTAAAATTTCTCCAATATCTGAATCTGGCTAAACGATTTTTTTTTCCTTTTTGCATTATGTTCTTCGGCCATTATGAAGGTTATTCTCCGATCTTTGGCAATGTCTCAAACAAAGGGATATTGGTTGATCATTTCATAATGTAATTAATTAGCAGTTCCCCAGTGAGTTTAAAAATTTCAAGAGCTAGATACAGTTGCCAAAAAATTGTTTGCATTATTAAGTCCATTTCAAACAAATTAGATGCCTATTAGGAAAAATGCATGGAAGATACAAATAAAAATTCAATTAACCCAACAGAAAAATGCACCACGGATTTGTACTACCCTGCAGTCCTGTATGATGCTATTTATTGAGATAGAGAAAAATGAAGTAGAAGCAGGTTTGGGAAGTGAAACCAAAAACACTGATTTTGAGCATAAGTTTGAAATGCATGTTAACCCTCTAAGCAGAGACATAAAGTAGGAAGTTGGATATAGGAATATGGAACTCAGGAGAGATTGGGATTCATGATATAAATCTGGAGGACCATTATCACACAGAATGTAGGTAAGATCCCCAAGGGAGCGAATGTAGGTAAGATCCCCAAGGGAGCGAATGTAGATTATAAAGGGGACAGGGTTTAAAACTGGTTTCTGGGTATTCAACATTGAGAGATTAAGAACAGGAAGAGAAACCAAAAAGGGAAACTAATTACAAAACAGCTAGAAAAGTAGGATCAAAGACACGATAGTGTATTTTCCCATAAGCCAAGTTTAAGAAAGTGTTTCAAGAAATGAAAACTGATTGACTGGATCAAATATTCCTGAGAGTTTGAGTTAAATAAAGACTCAAAATTGGCCTTTATAGCTGTCCATGTACTGGTGATTGATTACCTTAATGATAGTTCTTTCAGTGAAGTGGAGTGAGTTTAAGAGAGTATGGAGAAGAGGAAGTGGAAACTGGACATGTAGACAGTTTTTTTTCAAAGAGCTTTGCTGAAAATACAACAAGAAAAACAGGGTGGCACTAAAAGACTCAAGACCAAGATAAATTTTACTTTGTTTTGTTTACAATGAGAGCAAGCATAGTATGTCTGTAGATTGATGGAAATGAAGCAGGTGAAATGGAAAATTATATAATACAGGAGGGAGAGGAGATAATCTCAGTAATGGAATGCTCAGGTAGGCTAGAGGTTGTGGAGTGTACACACAGAAGTGTTGTCGTTAGAAGTATACAGACTGTTCATCCACTGTAAGAGGAGGGAACATGAAGTACAGCTTCAGTTGACGGTAGACTGGTAGATTTGATGACGGCAGAATGGAGAAGTCTCTTCCAATGTAGAAGTCTCTGCGTTTGTTTTCTTATTGAAATAAACAGCAAGTTCATTATGCTCTTTGGTCAATATGAAGATTGTTCTCTAAGTGAACACTGAGAAGATCAATGAGGGGATGCCCACATTTGAGGACAGAGGAAAATAGATGAAAGAGGCAATGTGAGAACAGGAGATTCAACTGACTAGAGAAACATAGTACACCTCTGCAGTACTGAGGGCCCACTTCATATTTGTGGGCATAAAGAGCAAGCAAGACTAAACAGCATGCTTCTGTGATTTTCTTTAATCATGCTCAACTACTCAGTGCAGGCAGGAGTAGGCAGGTAGTTGGGTTTCATCAGATTACAGACTTTTTTACGTACATAAGACTGAAGGCAAAAGGAATATGGTAGTTGAGGGTATGCAAGGGTGTGCTTATAATGTTGGGCCATGGAATCTATGCTCTAAAAAAAAAAAATGAGGAAATGAGGAGGGTGTAAGGACTGGGAAAGGTGCTACAGCAGAATAACTCTGAGAAATCCTCCCACTATAAAATAACAGAGCAAGGCCCATTTCTGCAAAAAACAGGGTTACATCTAACAGGCATTCTCCTAGGGAAAAAAAAAATCTTTTCCTTTACAATTTAAACCTGGTGGTACGGTGCTGCTCCCTTTCTATTTGGGCCTAAGGTTACTAATGGCAATTTTCAAAATATTAAATTAGGACACATCATAATGGCTTTCTGTGGCAAACAGAAATTGGTTCAGATATTTTTATTACAATCAAATGAGAAGTTTAACTTACGTTAACATACGGAAAAATTAAATGAATTAGAAGAAAAATCATTTTAAATTACAATGCTAAGTTGACATTCAGTAAAAATGTGAAGAAGGAATAAAGCCATTGCAATTGTATTACAGTATATATGATACACTCCTATTAACATCTAATGTATATTTGATAGAGATCTACGTCTAGATCATAAATTATTCTGTTTTTAAATATTTTTTTGAAGACAGAGAAGTCATCAGGAAAATAACTTATCAATTATTATCATATAGTTATCTATTGCTATCCATATCGGCATGGCACTATGGTAGTATACACATAAATGTAATCTTAGCCCAAGGGAATTCACATGGTGAGGTATGAAGGTTAAGTCTTATCTACAGTGACAATAACACAAGTTTTTGTTTTTTTTCTATGTTATTTGAAATCACAATTTAACAACAAAATGGTGGGGAGGCAGTCTGATTGCACACAGTCTTTAAAACAACTTAGTTACGCTCATTCTAGGTAGACCGAAAAATGACTGGAATTTACCTTTGAAATTGACTAATGATAAAAGCATACTCATGGCTTAGAAAAGATAATTTAGCCAGTTTAGGCATATCAATTTATATTTAGTTATATAAACTGCATAGGAGCAGGAAAAGCCCATACTGTTCAGATTAGTACTTTCAGGTGCTAAGTACAAAAAATTCTTATGTACTCATTAAAGTAGTATGGCTACTGGAAAATATTTGCCCACATTAGTTCTGTGTAACCTTAATCAGGAAAAAAAAACACTATATATATATTTCAAACCACACTAACTCAGCTAGATTTCTGACTGTGGTGCGGGGCGGCCTGCGGGGTCTCTGCTTCCGCTCCCCACATAAGAACGCAGGATATGGTGAGGCCAAAAAGGAACACCCACGGAGCCATAGGTAGGGGAGTCTTACCACTATGGTCTCACTGGAGGCTGGATTCACACAACGCGCGACCTGCTGTCCGTTTTTCTGCCAACCGACCGACTCCCCACTTACTAGCTGCAATCCACCTCTCTGCAATCCACAATCCACATTCTGCCGCTTGCTAGCTCAGCCACCATCTTCTTGCTAGCCCCCATTTTTCTGCTAGTGTAGCCACGGCAGTTATATTAGTGGCCAATGGCTCACTGGTTACAGCTGACGGCCAAGTAGCCACAGCTGATGGCCATGCAATCACAGATGATGGCCATTTACTACCCGAGTGAGCACCTTTCCACGTGAGGTCGAGAGCCTGGAAACTGCACTCCTGGCTCTGTCCCCACACTCCACCCCTACAGTGTCTCGTTTCACAAGTTACGCGACAAGCGTCTTCCGCAAGGGGCCCTGTGTGAGGAGCCTGGAGGTGAATGCAGTATCCTGGACAAAGCCAGGCTCTCTGGGCACAGCCAGGGTTTCTCAGGGCACCACCAGTCCTTCTAGGCACAGCCAGACTTCCTGGGCTTCTTAGGGTACCACCAGTCTCCCTGGACACTGCTCCTCTAGCTAGACTTCCTGGACCCAGCCAGGGCCTCTCAGGGCACTGCCACTCTCTCTGGGCACAGGCAGACCCGTGGACACAGCCAGGGCCTCTCAGGATACAGCCAGTCTTTCTCACATATTCTCCACAGCGGCTGGTCGAGACAAAAGAAAACATCCGCCAGTTCCACTACATGGTGGTACGTTCCCAAGCAAGCAGTCAAACCGTCCATTAAATTAGGGATGGAGCCCATTCCCCATAGTCCACAGTCATTTGCCAGGGCTGTAGGTTGGCCTCAGGCTGTGTGCCTTCTCAGCAGGGCGAGGGCTCCAAGTCCTCCCCAACCTGGGGGTGAGGGCCTCAGCAAGCACTTCCCAGCCCACAGGGCCGCAAAGACCTTCACTTTCTCCGGCCAATGCTGGTTGGAGAAGCGTCCACATCTTCCCATCCCTCCACAGGGGTCCAGCTCTCAGGCAGCTGTTCCTCCTGGTCTTCCTGAGACTGATGTATAAATTGCTCCACCGCACTTCGGAGAGCTTTGGCCGGCACCATACTCTGTTCGCTGTGCCATTTGTCATGCAGGGTGTCATGCGGGGTCTCTGGTCCCGCTCCCCATATAAGAACACAGGACACGGTGAGGCCAAAAAGGGACACCCACAGAGCCATAGGTAGGGGAGTCATACCACTATAATCTCACTGGAGGCTGGATTCAACATGACGTGTGACCTGCTGTCCACTTTTCTGCCAACCGACCAACTCCCCATTTGCTAGCTGCAATCCGCCTCTCTGCAATCCGCAATCCACACTCCGCTGCTTGCTAGCTCAGCCACCATCCTCTTGCTAGCCCCCATTTATCTGCTAGTGTAGCCACGGCAGTCATATTAGTGGCCAATGGGTCACTGGTTACAGCGGACAGCCAACTAGCCACACCTGATGGCCATCCAATCACAATTGATGGCCATTTACTACACGAGTGAGCACCTTTCCATGTGAGGGCGAGAGCCTGGAAACTGCACTCCTGGTTCTGTCCCCACACTGACCAATAGTTGCCCTAGTGACATTTTAATTTTTAATTATACTACTACTCCTTATAACCTGAAAAAACAGATTCTTTGGAATTAACTCTATAATCAATCGGTTTCACGTACCATACAATTTTTATACTATGTTTACTTCATTCTTGTTTTAATTCCTTTTGGTTTGCTCAATAAAATGGCAGTAGTTAACAGAAAAAAATAAAACAAGAAGAGGTAAATATTTTTGAAACTTTATATAACTGATAATATATGTCAGTAATTTGAACTCTGAAAGATAACTTAGAGATTTAATAAAAGAGATTTAATAAAAGACTGATGTTTTAAAAGTACTATTTATAACAGCATTAATAAAAACAGTATAATAATTAATATGATTAATAATTAATAGTATAATAATTAATAAAACAAGTATAAATCTAACAAAATGTAAAGAAACTATATGCTGAAAAGTGTAAAACACTGATGAAAGGTATCAAAGATTTAAATAAATGGAGAGTTGTGTCATGTTCACGGATTGGGAGAGTAAATATTGTTAAGATGTCAATTGTCCCTGAATTGTTCTATAGATTCAATGAAATCCCCCTCAAAAATCCCACTAGATTACTTGTAGATATTGACAAGACTATTCTAAAATTTGAACAGAAGCAAAGTAATTAGAATAGCTTAAACAAATTTTGAAAATTTCAACACTTATGATAAAGCTGCAATAACTGTAAACAGATACGTCAGTGGAACAGAATAGAGTCCAGAAATGGATACACAATGTAGTCACTTGATTTCTGACAAAGGTACAAAGCAATTCAATGGTGAAAAGAGACTTTTTTCAAGAAATGGTGCTAGAATAACTACATCTATATACAACAAAAATAAGAAGAAGGAGAAGGAGAAAAAAGAAGAAAGAAGAAGAAAGACTCAACTTGACATTTACCGGACACCATACCAAAAAACTAACTCAAAATGGATCATAGGCCTAAATGGAAAACCTGAAAAGTAAAACTTCTAGAAGGAAATAGAGGATAAATTCTTTGTGACCTTGGGTTAGGTAAAAAGTTCTTAAACGCCAAAAGCATGTTCCATAAAATAAAAAAATAATTATCTAGATGTCATCAAAATGATAAACTTTTGTTCTGCAAAAGATACTACAAATAAAATGCAAAGATACATCATGGACAGGGAGAAAATGTTTGTAAATCACATATTTGACAAAGGACTTTTATTCAGCATACACAAAAACTCTCAAAGCTTAACCATAAGAAACTAATTTTTTTTTTTTATTAAATTTATAGAAACTAATTTTTTAATGGGCAATTGAACTGACACTTCTCAAAGAAGATTAAAGATACAAAAGGAAACGACCGTTATCATCACTAGTCATGAAAAAATGGCAAATTAACACCACAATGAGATACCACCACACACTTATTAAAATAGCTAAAAATAGAATAAAAATGGACAATGTCGCACACTGACGAGGACACAGAGCAACTGGAACTCTCATACACTGCTGATGGCAAAGCAATATGGCACATCCACCCTGGAAAACAATTTGGCAGTTGCTTATCCTGTTAATCATATACTTGCCACATAACCAAGCAATCCCACTCCTAGGCACATACCCAATAAAAATGAAAATTCATGTTCATACAAAAACTTATATGCAAATGTTTGTAGCTGCTTATTTATAATTATCCCAAACTAGGAAACAACTCAAATGCCCTTCTATTTATGAGTGGATCAGCAAAGTGACCCAATACCATGGCATATTCATCAGCAATAAAATGGAACAAACTGTTGACACACAACAACATGGAGGAATCTGAAATGCATTACACTAAACAAAAAGAGCCATACTCAAAGGCTATATACTCTATGCCTCATATATTTTTTCTAGAAAAAGCAAAATGAAAATAGAGAACAAATCTGTGGTTCTTAAGATTCAGGGGAGGGTTTGACCATAAGGGGACAGCACGAAGGAATTATTTTCAGGTGAGTATGGTGGTGGCTACATGAATTCTATGCATCTGTCAAAACGCATAGAACTGTACAACAAAAAAGAGTGAATTTTGCTATATGTTAATTCAAAGAAATTATACTAACCATATGTATATACTGAGCTTTTGTTTTCAAGTCTACATATGGCTCAAAAGGCAAACACCAAAATAGTCCCATTGGTGTTTCTGAGTGATAAATATTTTTCTCTGTAATTTAAAAGTAATTTTTATAAAGAACATGATTTTTCTGAAATCTGACTATAGACAGTGCAAAAAAAAAGTATATACATTTTAAGAAAAGAAAAAACTGTATTAAAATTGTAATAATATATACCAGTAACAAAAGATGAATCCAAGTCATGCGCATACATTTTTTTGGCACCACCGGTATATATAACTGCAGTCTGACTCTCTGTGTGTGTATAAAGTTCTGAAATAAATACCATCTTGAAGCACTAAAACACTAAGAAGCACAGAAAATTGAGGATAATTAGAATGGAATATATTTTCTTCCCTTGGGTTTCCTGTATTCTACAAATTTTTTATAATTCTATGCATTGCTTTTGAAATTAAAATTTTAAATTATAACCGCCTGACACATCTAAATATAAGTCAATCTGAAGGGCTAGCCTCTTAGCTAAGTGACGTTTTAGAATGCCAGGCTTCAAGAACTGTAACAAACACATCCCATTTTCTCAAGGTTCAAAATGACAGTGTTCTTGCCACTTTGCAAATTCCAGCAGTATCTGTGGTTATTCTTGATTAGACTATCTTGATCAAGCTCATCGAAGCTACACTGCATATCTTTGCTCCATAATAGATCTGATCAAGGGATGTCTCACATTCAAATAGAGTTCTGTGCTCACTGTACTCTGGTAGGAAGGCCCTGCAAGTGAGAAGTGAGCCCTTTGGCTAACTAGCCATAGGCTGCTAGACACAAAAGAGAGCTCTGTTGTTATGGAATCCTAAGCAGTAAGATTTTCCCAAGCATGCTTGGATCACAGGAACATCTGATTCAACATGGAAAATTGTACTATTGTTCACGCTTCCACAGAAACATATGACATTTCAGGGGAACGCAGAAAAACAAATGAAAACCCTCAAAGCAGCTACCAATTTTGTTAAATGTTATACCAGACGTGGGGGATGGCAGGGATGGGAAAAGAAGTGACCTCAACTAGTGATCAGATGACTTGCTATAATTTCAATAACACTTGCAACTAAGAAAGGGAATGAGTGATTATATCCTCAACTATCTCCCCTACTCTGACAAAACCAGACCCCTATTTTATGTTTGATCCAAAAGAAACACATTCAAAGAAGATGAAGAGGATTCTATGCTAAGTATTGTATTCACAATTTTTCCCCAGGTTAGGAAAAAGCATTATTTAATGCTTCAAGTTTACGTGGACATTTCAGAGTCAAGTCTGATACTACTGAAAAAAATTTTTGCATTTTCACCCTTTGTACAACATCCAAATACAAACAAAGAAACAAATAACCCACCTCATTTTGTTCACTGAGTACTCAATGAACTATTGGCCTTCACGTGACACGCTGTGGTTTTGAGTGGCAAAGCTAAGTGCCATCCATAGTTACTTAATGACATACAGCATCTCTTCTCAAGACACTTTATTTCTTATTTAAAATTAAGCCATGAACTAGAGTCAAGAATATTTTCTTATAAGTATATAAGTAAATATAAGACAAATTCAAATGCATTGTTTAATATACTTACGCAGTTTATTCTGCCTCTTTAAATGTCAAAAATTCTTAGTATGTCTAAAAGCCAGAAAACGTATCCTCCTGGTATACTTGACCATTTCCTGATCCTTAAACACCCCAAGCTTTTCAACATCTGAGCCCTTATTTATCCTTCTGTAGTTTTCTTAAATTCTTTTGTGATATGGATTTAGACACAAAAATACGTGCCAAGATTATATTGTCTTCAACCTGTACAAAAATGCCTTCACCCAATCAAAATATAACACCCTGCCTTTGGCTTTCATAAAATCATGACATAAGAAACATCAGCTATAAGAACATTTCTATATATTTTGCTAAAAACCAATCAAAGCCATTATCTACTATGCTTCTCGATGTTCTTTGTATGACGATCTGAGTAATAAATAACCTTGAAAAGTCAGTGCCTAGAAAGAACTATTTCTCCTGATAAATTGTCAAACTTCCTTTATGCCAGCTCTAGGGACAATGCGACCAAATGTGTATTCCTTTTCGCCTTGCTTGCCCTGAAGATTAGCTAAATTTGTTTCACAATGGCAATAAGTAACTTATCCCAGGTGCCGAACACATACTTTTCTCCTTTTATTTTAAAGTTGTCATTTTTTCCAACATGTTTTTAATTATGTCACAGTAAAAGTCACCTTCAACATATTTTGAAATACGTTTAAATGTTTTCAATACAGTAGGCAGAATTAATACATGGAGGCTGTGTCCTCCAAACTCTTCCATGTTAAATTACAAAACAGAAAATGGCGTTTTCTACAGCAGCATCTATCACACTAGAACGTGCAGACGAACCACCTAGTCATGATCTTATTAAAGTGTTATTGATCTTATTAACGTGATCTTATTAAAGTGATTTAGAAGGTCAGGGATGGAGCCAGGGGTCCCCCATTTCTAGCAGGACCGCCGATGAGGTCAGTGCTCGGTGTTCAGACCAGACTTTGAGGAGGCAGGACCTAAACAAGCTACTCTCCATGAGTGAATGCCAAGTCAGTACCTGAAGAACAGTAAGTAAAAGGCAGCCTTAAGAGATGGTAACTCTCAAAAATGGTGGATACCGCAAACTAGAACAAATGGGATAGCCAGGGTTTTGTTTGTCTTCAAAAATCCAGTGTCCTAAATCCAACGTCACTATTAATTTTTAGTAACAAATGTCCAATGCGTGTTGTTCAAAAGAAGTTGATTCTGGCTCATGCGTGTTAAACACTCTACCATATACATTGGAATAAAGTTCTGGTTGATATATTTCAAAAATCCCTATTATTTTGAATGTTTTAGGAGGAGATAGGACAAGAAAGGAATGTTCCTTGAAAATCTGGCACGAGAAAGATTCCATGTGATCAATGGTTACAAACACCTATTATACCCCAGTACTGCTCTGAGGCCTCAACATGCGGTTGCCTTTTCCTTTATGCTGGTTTATTCTGATTCTTCATTTTTATCATCTTTGGAGCCAACTGTTATGTAACTTGGAGGGGGGGTAGCAACTATCCTTTAATTAGTGATAAGTGAATGAATCTGCCTGAGCTATAATATCTGTTAAGAAAATATTTGAACATCAGTTCGTTTAAATTGTCTTCCTTTCCAGCTGATTTCCAGTTAAGGGTATTCCTTCTCCTAGCACGACATGTTACAGGATAGTCTCTAAAATATTTTAGAGACCTAGTTTTTCCAATGTTGTTTTTATAGATTCTCATAGTGCCCACTGTTACATGTATGTCTCCTCTGCATAGTTTAATACATGCAGTAGGCAAAAACCTGTGTTTTGGTTAAATCTAAAATTAACAAGTTATCTAATGTACATAAAGAACTAGTTGAGTCACTAGATAAATACGTTTAAGTTTTTCTTTTTTTTCCCCTAGGTCAGAGGATTCAAAGCCAAGTGTATTAGCTTTCTATTGCTGCTGTAACAAATTACCGAGTTTCCCTGAAAATAAGACTTGGCCAGATTATCAGCTCTAATGCATCTTTTGGAGCAAAAATTAATATAAGACCCAGTATTATATTATATTATATTAGACCCAGTCTTATATGTTATATAAGACCCAGTATTATATTACATTATATTATATATTATATTATATATTATATTGTATTATGTAAGACCCAGTCTTGTATTGTATTAAAATAAGACTGGGTCTTATTTTAATTTTTGCTCCAAAAGACGCATTAAAGCTGATTGTCCGGCTAGGTCTTATTTTCGGGGAAACACAGTACTTAGCGTCTTAAACAACATACAATTACTATTTTATAGATCTGGAAGGCAGAGGTCCAAAATAGGTCTCACTGGGCTAAAACCAAGGTGTCAGCAGGGCTGTGTTCCTTCTGGAGGCTTGAGGGGAGAATTTATTTCCTTGTCCTTTCCAACTTCTAGACAATGCCACATTCCTTGGCTCTTGGCCCCTTCCTTTATCTTTAAAGCCAGCAATGTTGCATCTCTCTGTGACTTTCTTCAGCAGTCACATCCCCTCCACCTGACTCCTTTT
The DNA here is from genome assembly GCF_036562045.2 of Rhinolophus sinicus. NCBI lineage: Eukaryota > Metazoa > Chordata > Mammalia > Chiroptera > Rhinolophidae > Rhinolophus > Rhinolophus sinicus. The sequence continues at coordinate 164,483,549 of NC_133755.1, read as the reverse complement.
CCACCTCCCTCAAAAACCCTTGTGACTACATTGGCACACCTGGATAATCCTGGCTGACTCCCCTTTGCAAGGTAACCTATCATATTCACAGGTCCTGGCGATTAGGACGTGGACATCTTTGGGGACCCATTATTCTGTCTACCACCATTTCCACTGACTAATGAATTTTCTTGAAGCACTTTCTTTTATAGTTAGTCCTTATAGTGTAGTTCTCTTCAATGCTAGGAAGAGGAGCTCTTGGGGAATAACAGTATAAAATTACTGAGAGCAAAAACTTGCATTTCAGTTTTTAACTATGAGCTCTCTTTCTGTTGGGATGACTCTCATACTCAAAGAAAGATATGGATACAGCTGGAATGGCCACTGCCACCTAACAGTCTACTCTTGGATACCATGTCGCCTGAGACTCCCAACTTATGCCATGGACCATGGAATCAGACTGTGGCCGCCAGGGTAAGGATCCAGATTCTCTGCAGTCCAAGCTGACTAGAAAACAGGCCTTCTACTAACAATTTTGAGAAGCTAAACCCTCTTCCCAAATTGCTCTAATGAGCAAAGAATCATTAAAATTGCCCGAGGCACTAAGCAATAAAGTTTACTCCATCTTTTCAACACGAAAAAAATGAAAAGTTAAATGGGTGAATTATAGTAGCCTAATCTTTTCATGCCATTCCTAGGGATTGACAGGTTGGTTGTTTTAACAGCTGTACAATATGCTTAAGCTCTAAAGACTCTAAATCTCTAAAAATAATATGTTGTTGTGTGTTTCTATGAATATATTCTTGACATACTTTCTTCTAGGAAGTCTTGATTAAAGATAATTATTATATTTCAATCAGAAGCCACAGAGAGTAAGAGGTTTGAATGATTGGCTGAAGGCCCTATACAAACTGAGTCTAAATATGAAAACAAAATAAAAGTTTCAATTTTGAATTTATGCCTGAATTCTGATGGACAAAACTATATTTGTGATGATCATTATTTAAAATAGGCAAGTCCAATCATCACACGCTAAACTATAAACTGTATGATAGTTTAAACAGAGTGAAATTGGCTCTACTACAGTTTCATGTCACACAAAGATTATGAGAGGTATGTTGTTTCTTGAGTCTTGTTTTTTAACGAAGTAAGCAGTGCCAACGTGAGAAGCAGTAATCTCTCATGAATTAACCGACTTCAATTTCTATCCCTCTCACCTGCTGACCCCCTCCTCTGCTTTCCCCAAACTACGTTTAAGGTGAAGTTGTTTCTGAGAACTGTTTATAGTTCCTGTGGCTCGAGTGGAGGCTCCATTAGTTATTTTAGCTCAACACTGCTCCTTGGTGACACTCAAAAGGACCAGCTCTAAGTGACATCTGACTGAGGAATGGGATACTGTAGTGATCTAAGAGGAATTTTGTTCACATAGCCCCTTAAAGAATTCTGAAAACCTATGCACATATTTTTAAGTAATATCTAAACATTTTTAATGTAAGTTTAAACACTTGAAAAAGGGTCATGATTTCTAATGCTCTGATACATTTTTATCAGAACCTCAGGGCTGCAGATTTCACTCACTCAATCTATGGAAAATGTCTGCTATATAACATAATTGGCAGAACCAATCTTCGTTGATAAGCCAATCAACCCAATAAGACTTCCTGTCAAAACAAGTCTGACTTCGTTTTTCAATCAAATATGAAGATGTTCCTGGTGACAATCATCTATCTTCTGAATGCTAAAAGGAAAGATAAATACAGCACAAAGCCCTGTCGTGTGCTTGTCCCCTGGATGAATGGGGAGGAAGAGAAAAGAACTGGCAGGCAGGCATCACCCATGTTCACAGGCAGATCAGTTTCAAGAAAGAGATGAAAGTTGAGGATCTGAAAATTGAAACCCTTGAAACACTCCATGACCTGGGAAGTCTTGGTGCTCTGGGGTACGAGCACAGTTTGAAGACTGATGGGAAAAAGAACTTAAATTCCTCTCTGAAAGTATCTAACATGACACAAATACAAGGTGGTATTTCTCAATTAAAACCCTGGGACTGTATTTCTTTGAAGAATACTAAGCCTTTGGAAAGATCTGAAAACAGGTATCAAGTTCTCTTCATCAAAATGGAGGGTCAACAATTAGAGATGATAATCTTGCTTGTATAGTCAACCTCATGTATGATCTTGGACGGACAGTTCTGGCGTCCCAGGAGCCGGTGCTACAGTTTCTGTAGTTCTTAGCATGGGTTGCTTTTGTTTGAACCCACATTTGATCATCTTTTAGTGTGTTGGGCCCAGTCTACATTAGTCACTTTTCCTAGGTTCCACCTCATGTCATTCTTGGGCGTATGTTCATGTTCTGATTTTCTGGCCCTTTTAGTGCCAGAAGTGGGCATGTTGACAAAGCAAACAAACAAACAAACAGTAGCGGTCAAGGCTATTATGTTGTACCAAAAGAGGAGCTGCTTATGCAAACCACTGCAAATGTTTACATGGGAAGATAAAGAAGAGTGTAAAGTCACACTGGAAATGCATTTTTAAAATCTCTCTCCCCTAATGTTTTTGGGTAAAAGGTTGTAAGGAAACTACTGACAATGGGGGAAAAAAAAAAAACAGATGCAAAAAAGACAACTTTATTAGGTGCTTCTATGTGAAGAGGATTTTGGTCCTTTCAGAGGAAGCTTCAAGTAATTCGACAGTACCCAGTTTTCTCTGGTGCTGCAACTTGATCCCACGATGGGTGCTCCAGAAAGCACCTTGGGGGCGAAGGGGTCTGAGGCCTGGCCCCTCAAGATCAAGGTCGTCCAATCCATTTGCTAAGTTGAGAATCTTTCCGTATCACCTCTTAGAAGTAGGTCTGTGTTTCCCTCCAAATACCCCACCACCTGGCTGCCCCCCACCTCCACTCGTGCCCCAATCACCGGGAAACGTTGGCTGGCGCAGAGGGGGTACTGTGGGGGCAGCCAGGCCTTTAGACACAATCACTGGGGAAGAGGCGAGGACAGGGGTGGAAGCTGGAGGCGCGCTCTCGCGCAGGTGCTCACACACCCACAAACACTCGGGCTCGGGTGCAGGGCAGACGGGGGAGGGGGAGGACGGCCTTACCAGATCAATGAACGTCAGGAATTTCCAGCTCCCTCCGTAGGTCTGATGAGAGGGCATTTCGATGGCCTTGTAGTTGCACAGGATAGAGCAGTAGGACAGCAGAATCGCCACCCGCAGCACTTGGCAAGGAACAAGCGCCATGTTCGCCAAGGCCTGCACTGAGCTGGGCAGCCAGGAGAGAGAACGGAAGGCACGGGGCGCGCGCCGTGGGAAGCCCGGCGCGACGGGGCGGGGCGGAGGCGGGGCGCGCCCCGCGGGACCGGCGCGACCGCGAGTGCCGGAGCGACCTGTGCGGGCGGGGCAGCGTTTGCAGGCTCTAACGGCGGCCGGGGCCCGGCGGGCGGCGTGGCGTCAGCTCTTTCGTCATCTCCGTCATTCTGCGTTCTCGGGGTCCCAGGAGACCCGGCCGGGGGCGCCCCCTAGGTGTCCCAGGAGTGTGGAGGGGGCGCCCCGGACTGGAACCAGGGCTCGGGAAGGGCGCGCCGAGCTCTGGTGGCCGCCGCGGGTCGCACCAGTCTAGTGGAGAGGGTGCGCGGCCGGGCGGCAGGTCGGGAACCCTGCACTGAAAGAGGGGACCCCAGTGTCGACCACCGTTCCCACTGAGCTGCGGAGTTCCCTGGGGTGGCCAAGTGGGGTGCTCGGTGCTGAGGAACTGGAGAAGCGTGAACGTGGGGTATCACTTGGGACACCAGTAGAATGACTTGCTTTATTTTGAACCTAATTGGATTTTTAGTGTCAGGCTACTTTCCATCACTATGAAATTCCCTTATAAATTCTATTTCAGTAGATGAAGTGCCCTGCACTTTCCATAGAAAATTTACAAATATCCTATTAATATATGACAAGACGGACTGTGAACTTTTGACAAGAGGTTTATAAATAAAAGGTTGTAAAGAAAGTGTCAGGTAACTGTTTATGTTACAAGATTGTATTCAGTTTAAAAGCAAATCATTCTGAGTTTGGATGTAAAACCTGTGTGTGTAATACTAATATTTTGAGGGTTAAATTGTTTTTGCCCTTTTACTTACTTATTTTTTTCCTACAGTACATATCCAAGGTTTAATGGAAGGAAAATAAATACAAACTGGATTCCCTCTGCCTTCCAGTAAATGTTGTCACCTTGGAGTTGCATCAGTCTGTGGGCAGCATTGTTTTTGTTTTGTTTTTTTAAATCATGATCACATTTCAGCCAACCAGCTGCAGGGTCAAATTATGAAAAGAAAACGGGTATTTCCTGTGGGTCCATTTAAAACAGGTGTTCTCTCTAAATAGTCTCTGAGTCAGAAACTGTGGAGGGAGGGTGCAGGGAAAGCACAGTGAGAGAGTGTGGAAACTCATGAATGTTTGCCTGGATTTTTGCAATCAAGCTCTAAAACAAAATAAAGAAACCCAGTAGATTTTAAAAATTGGCTTTATAATTATGCTAATAGAAATGATGTCACAAAAAATCAAGATAATTCTAAGATTCTGCTAGCCTAAAACTATTCATTATTAACGAAGTATAGTTTCCATCTAAAAGTTGGGTCTGTTTTTTTAAAATTGTGTATCCATGTCTCACGTTTATAAGATTGCAAAATTAAAAAGTAGATCTAGTGAGGACCTATCTTACTAGGTCCTTAATAAAATTTTATGAATTCATGTGACATCCTCGTAGTTTGATATACCTTCCTACTTTAGAATTTAGAAAATCATTACTAAGACTCCCTGTCCTCATCATTACAAAATATAATAATATTTTCATAAAGCCATTTAAAGTTTTATTCTGTGGTCAGTTTCTTTTTAAATAAAAATAACACTCAAAGAGGTGTTTTGAAGCTATTCTAATGGGCTTGCCTCTTTTATTTTGTGATTTGCTAACCATGGTAAGACAGTGAGTTTTGTGGGTGTTTTGTAATGGAACATTTGCATAAACCGTGCTGCGAATATTTCATGAAAATATCAGTCCACAATTTTGGGAACTTCTTGATAACTATGTATTAACCTGTCCAGGTTGCTCTTTTGCTTTGTAGACCTTATCTAATAATCTTAGTTATGTTTTAAAGGTATTCTTTATGATAAAATATTAATCTACAAATTGATTGTGTTTCGACAGTGTAAATAATATAATGGGGTATTGCTTTTAAACTTCACTCAGTAGAAGGTTATCCCTTTTTATGAACTATAATAATCACTGATCTATATTCACACGATAATTCCACATTTGAGTTACAAAACATGGTTTTTCATTGTGCAGAAGAAATACCTACATGTCACTTATTTATCTTTCTCATTCTACCACAAAATTAGTGGGGATGGAGGAGAATAGATTTATCCAGGTGAATTTCATGGATACGTGTTTCACAAGGGAAGATTTCAAGACCCTCTTTTAGCTTCCAGTTACATTAGTGTTCTTGAATTATTATAATAGCTCTTCCTCTTAGTCTATAATGGGCTGAAGACACTTTTCTTCAAGTACTTCTAAAAACTGATAAAGTGATAAAGCTTTTTTCTTTCTTTTCTGTTTTTTTTTTGTTTTTGTTTTTGTTTTGTTTTTTTAGGGGAAAGGTGATGATAATCCTTGTTAATTTGAGAAAAGATGGGACCCTGTATCTCCCTTATGTTGTATTCCAAGAAGCCAACTTCATATAGCCATGGGTCTTTGCTTAAAAATACATGAAGAATTGTGTTTATGCATATCCGTACAATATTCAATGTTTATGCATTTTCTTTTAGTTTTTACATTAGATAAGCATTTTCTAACAAAATCAATATATTTGAGCAAATTATTTTCCCCATTCACATTTGTCTGCACCACAAAGATACAAGTTCGGATGTGTCCCTCTGAGAGCTTAGGGCATGGGAAAATACCCTCAGTATAATAGAAATGATACCTTTGGGTTGCTTATTTTTCTTTCATTATAGAAGTAGCATATTTATTATATTAAAATAGAACAGTTTAAAAAAATTACCCCACTCTCATCAACCAGAGAAGATACTGCAAATATCTCAGTATATACCTGCCAGTTTCTTTACAATACAGACTTAGCTAGTTGTGACATACCACGTAACACTTTGCATCAAGCAGATTTTTTCTTGCTTGAAATTTAATAAGCATGTTCCTTATTATTTAAAACTCTTTGTAAATCATGTTTAATGATTTCACAGCATGACATAATATGAACATATATTTTGCTTAATCTTTTCTCTGTTTTTGAATATTTGGGTTGTTTCCAGCTTTTTACCACTATAAATACATTGTAATATATGCATTTTGAGCTGAGAAAGCCACTTTTTAAGGATTATTTGTAGCTTAAAACCAGCTAAGAAACTACCCTTTCATTAAGAAACCAGCTTAATGAGTATATTTTTTTCACATATGTTTATATGATTTGAGCCAAGGAAAGCTCTTTTGCCATAGAGGGCAGTTGGGAAAGATTAAGATTTAAGGGAAAGAAGTAGGTAAAAATCACCCTTTCTTCCAACAACTGAGGCTCACTCCAGATTTTTTACGTTGCCTTAGGTACGAAACATAGTGCCAATGCATTTACTTAGATTTTTTTCACTGTTAAGCATGAAGAGTTGTTATTTATAGGCCAAATGAGCATCCGCTAATAACAGTTGTGCTAATGCTGCTGGTTGCAACAGTTGTTGCTGCCTTACAGATGCAGTGTTGTGCTGTAAGGAACTCTATGACTTAAGTCAGGAGATTTCTAAATACCACGGATTCTGTGGAGAGTCATTGAAAAGCTTTTGAAAAAGTAATGTGGAGATTAGGTGAGAGTCACCATCTAGATCTCATACTGATCTGAAACATCCCGCCGGACCCCCACACTCCCTCAAATCTGCCTTTGCATTTGCCAGGGTTACTCACTCATCCTGCTTGAACATTCTCTCGTCATCTTGTGCGTACATCCAGACGCAGCATGTCCCGCAGGCAGGCTGTGGTATACGTCCACTTTGCAATCCCACTTCGGGATCTAGGGTGTGGTCTTCCTGCTCTGAACAAGCCACATGGTTGGCTTAGGGTGATTCAAATTCTATGTGTTCTCACTGTACTCATTTCAAAAGCCTCCCAAAAGTTGTCTGGTCTGCAGTGTCCCCAGTCTCTGGAAACCGCACCCGCATGATATGTTAGAAACCTCATGACAGAGCCAGACGGCCTGAGGGTGCCAGTCTCTTAAAGGTGTTAAAATATCCCTGAAAGTGTGACAAGATGAAGGTAATCCACTTACCAGAAATCTGTTCAGGAAGAAAACTGTGTGTCTTGGAAGAAATGTATTCATAAACTACTTTGGTGGATGGGTAACTGATGAGAGAGACCATATAAAGTATTTGAGAGTAACAGTAAATTGTTAAATTTCTTCTCCCCAGTGGATGTCAGGGCAATGGTAGAGCTTTTGTTTTGCTGAATGGAGTATATATAGGACTTTGGGACAAAACTCAGTTGCTCTGGGTAGTAGAGAAGAGGCAGACCACCACCACCAGGGGTCTTTCTTCTCCACAGCTTTCAACCTCTAGTCTAAGAAAATGTTAAACAGATAATTAAAAGATATTTCAGAGGTCTTCAACTCAAATCCTTCAGAGACCAGGCATATATCATAGTTAAGCAGACCTAGATGTAAGGTAATAGGGCATGATTGGGTCCATAACAAACTAGAGTAAGTGCCATACCTAATACATTTTAATTCAAATTTTTTAAAATTGTGTCAGCCAAAAAAAAGAAAAATGCACACCTGTGTGCTAGAGTCAGCTGTAGGTAGGGACTTTTGGATTATCCTTTTGAAAGAGTGCTGTGTTAATACTTTACCCAGGGTGTCCACCTTACCCAAGGCCTGTCACTGTAAGTGTCTCATCATCTGTATGCCTTAAGATGACTTTGGTTGTAGCTGACAACCCTATTCCTAAAGCAAGATTGAGGAAATCAGGAAGACAGGTCAAAAAGGCACATGCGCACTGTATTTTAAGGAAAGTTTGCAGAAGAAGCTGCCAACAATTCCACCTTCATCTCGCTGGCCAGCATCCTTCCATGTGGCCAAAGCTAGGAAAAGAGCCTCCAACCTGGGGCTGCTCAGCCCTAAGTCAGGGCTCCATTTTTATGGAAGGGGGATGTTATGGGTTGGATTGTGTTCCCCAACAAGATATGTTGAAGTTCTAATTCCCAGTTCCTCAGAATGTGGCCTGATTTGGAAATAGGGTCATTGCAGAGATAATTAGTTAAGAGATGACATCATATTGGGATAGGGTAGGTCTCTGATCCAAGGTGACCGGGGACCTTATAAGATGACAGACACACAGGGAGAATGCCACATAAAGACCAAGGCAGAGATTGGAGTAATGACTGTCACCAGAAGCTGGGAGACAGGCCTGGAACTGATTCTCCCTCACAGGCCTCAGAAGGAACCAACCCTATTGACACCTTGATGTCTACCCTCCAGAACTATGTGACAGTAAACTTTTGTTGTTTTAAGCCATGCAGTTTTGTGACACTTTGTTAATGCATTTCTAGGACACTAATACAGGGGAGAAAACAGACATGGGGAGAGATCACTAACTGTTTCTACCACAACATCCAATGAATAGTCAAATTCCAGGGATTTGTTCTCTGCAACATTTCTCAAATCTGAGCCTTCATTTTTATTTCTACTGCTATTTCCTTATGCAATAAGCTCTGTAACTTGCATCTGTCCTTGCATCTCCGTATCTCTTTAGCATTGTCAATCAAATGATCTTCCTGAAACTATAGGTCAGATTATATTATTCCTGTCCTAAAAAATAGTCAGTGACTCTGATGGCCTACAGGAAATCTCACTTCCTCAGCATGTTGTTCAACATCTTCCATGATTAATTTGACCTTAACCCAGGATTTCAACTTTCATGATTTCAACTTTTCAAATCGTTATGAATTCTTGTCATAGGAATACTTATTTCCCCCAAAAAACTCAACATTTACTTTTATTTTTTCCTGCCTCTTGGGCACTAATAATTTATACCACCTTCTCCATCTGTTGAATTTGTACTCATCTCTCAAGGCCCAGCTCTGGCAGAAATTCTCTAAGGATACCTATTGTGGGGACAGAGCCAGGAGTGCAGTTTCCAGGCTCTTGGCTTTATGTGGAATGGTGCTGGCTCAGGTAGTAAATGCCATCAACTGTGATTAGATGGCCATCAGCTGTGGTTAGTTGGCCGTCAGCTGTAACCAATGAGCCGTTGGCCACTAATATAACTGCCGTGGCTACGCTAGCAGAAAATGGGGGCTAGCAAGAAGATGGTGGCTGAGCTAGCAAGAGTGGATTGCAGTTAGCAAGTGAGGTTGTTTGGCAGAGAAGCGGACCGCAGGTTGCAGATTGTGTGGCTCCTGCTTCCTGTGTCTCCAACCCAGCTGCCAGCGAGACTATAGCGGTATGACTCCCCCATCCATGGCTCTGTGGGTGTTTGTTTCTTTTTGGCCTCACCATATCCTGCGTTCTTGTGTGGGGAGCGGGAGCTGAAACCCTGCATGTCACCCTGCATGATACCTATACTTGCAAATACTTAGCCAAGTAGGAAGCACTTTCACATTATACTAAATGGTGATCATGGCCATTGAGCTTCCCTGGCACAACTACCATCACCTTCTTACAGGGGATTGCCCTGAGATGCCCTTCCCATGGAACTAGCCAATCCATAGGGGACTCACTTGTCACGGAGCATTCTCTCTCTTTTGTCAGATGGGAAGCATACTCCTCAATAGTCTGAGATTATGTGAAGCAGCTAATTAAACTACTCCCTTGGGACCCAGACTCTTTGTCCATCTGAGGCAAGACTTTTGGGGGAACTAGTAGCTTCTGTAGTAAAGCGATACCACGGAAGTGTGGAATGTCAGGGTGGTGAGATGGGTTGCTACTTCTTACCATATTGAGCAACTTATTCCCAGAATTAAAGGCAACTAAAATGTCTGCAGTCTATTTATTGGTCCTCTGTGTTAGTTATCCTCAGAGCTAGTTAAAAGTCCATTTTAGAAACTAGTATAATAAACATTCACCATGAAAGAGGAGTTCGACAAAATTAAGCAAACACCATCATTTTGTTTTCAGGAAACATGTGATTTGCCGTGAGAGACATCAGCGTCAAGCAGTCCTGCCAAGTGCTAGAAGCCAGTTTAAATTATTTGTGAAGTTGGCCAACTGAGAGCTGAGAGAGCTCTCACTTCCCTCATTCTGACAGAAGACGACCCTGGTAACCAAGCGCGCCTGCTGGATACAAGACTAGTTTTGTCATCTCACTCCCCAGGAGGTAAGCATCCAGTTTCCGTTCCTCTCAAAAATTGATCTGTCCAAAAAAGCAGGTGAATTGTTTACATCACTGACAGCTAGACTCTGAATATAGAAGAAGATATGAGACCCATAAGGATGTCTGGAAGTTTACTTGGCAATGCAGTGATCTAACTGGGCCAAGCCACAGTTCTGAGTAGTCAGAAACTGCTGGAAAGACTTCTGAGAAATATTTTGCTGTGTTTTTTGTTTCACTGTGTACATGATGAGTGGAGCTGCAGCAGCCATCTTGTAAGCATGAGGAAAAGAACCAGAGAATCTCAGAGACCTGCCACACACAGTGTTTCCTATTATTACTATCTTGCATTAGCATGGTACATTTGTTACAATTGACCATTATTACTGGTTATAATCTGTGGTTACATTAGGGTTCACTATTTTTCCGTTGTACATTCTATGGGTTTTGACAAATGTATGACATCATGGATCTACCATTAGAGTATCAAAGACAGTAGTTTTACTAAGGCCCTAAAATTGCCCTGTGCTCCACCTACTCATCCTTCACTTCCTTTTCCTGAGTCCTTGACAACTATTAATCCTTTTACTGTTTTATAGCATTGTTTTATCTAGAATTTTATACTGTTGGAATCATATAGTACATAGCCTTTTCAGACTGGCTTCTTTCCCTTAGCAATATGCATTGAAGCTTCCTCTATGTCTTTTCATGGGTTGACAATGCACTTCTTTCTATTTTTAAATAGTATTCCACTGTATGGATGTACCATGGTTTATCCATTTACTTAAGGGCATCTTGGTTGCTTCCAAATTTTGGCAGTTATGAATAAAGTTACTATAAACATTTGTGTGCAGATCATTTTGTGGACATAAGTTTTCAACTCATTTGGGTAGATACCAAGGAGCACAGTTGCTGGATTATATGGTAAGACTATGTTTAGCTTTGTAAGAAACTGCCAAACTGTATTCCAAAGTGGCTGAACCAGTCTGCATTCCCACAAGCAATAATGAGAGTTCCTGTCTTTCTATATCTTCATCAACATTTGGTGTTGTCAGTGTTTCAGATTTCAGCCATTGTAGTAGGACTCTGGTGGTATTTCATTGATGTTTTAATTTGAAATTTCCTAATAATATATGATGCTGAGCATCTTCTATGCTTATTTGCCATCTGTATATATTCTTAGGTGAGGTATCTGTTAAGATCTGGTGCTCATTTTAAATTCAGTTGTTTTCCTATTGTTGAGTTTTAGGAATCTTTGTGTGTTTTCTCCATACAAGTGTTTTATCACATATATTTTGCAAATATTTTCTACGAGTCTGTGGTTTGACTTTTCATTCTTTCAGCAGTGTCTTTTGTAGAGCAGAAGTTTTTAAGTTTAATAAAGTCTAGCTTATCCATTCTTTCTTTCAAGGATCTCTCACGACTTTGGTTTTGTATCTAAAATCTCATTGCCAAATCAAATCACCTCAATTTTCTCCTGTTATCTTCTAGGAGTTTTATAGTTTTGCATTTTATGATTGGGTCTATGATCCATTTTAAGTTAATTTTTCTGGAAGATGTAATGTCTAGGTTCATTTTTTTTTTCCATGTGGACATCCAGTTTTTCCAACATATTTGTTGAAAAGACTATCTTTTCTCCATTAAATTTCTTTTGCTTCTTTGTCAAAAATTAGCTGACTATATTTGTGTGGGTTTATGTCAGTGTTCTCTATTCTATTCCATTGATCTACTTATCTATTCTTTCTATAATACCACACTGTCTTGATGACTGTAGTTTATAGTAAGCCTTGAAATTATGTAGTGCCGGTCCTCCAACTTTGTTTTGTTTCTGTTGGCTATTCTAGGTCTTCTGCCTTTCCATGTAAACTTTTGAAATAGCTTTCAAAAATAACTTGCCGATATTTGACTGGGATTACATTGAATAGATATATCATGTTGGGAAAAACTGACATCTTAACAACATTGAGTCTCCTAGTCCATAAGCTGGAATACCCTTTTATTTAGATCTTCTTTGGTTTCTTTCACCAGTTTTTCAGTTTTCCTCATAGAGATCTTATACATATTTTGTTAGATTATACCTAAGTATTTCATTTTTATGGTGCTAATATAAATTGTTTTGTTTTTACTTCCAAATTTCAACTGTTCACCACTGTAATATAGCAAAACAGTAGATGTTTGCACATTAATCTCATATTCTGTAAACTTGTTATAATTATTTATTAGTTCCAGGAATTTTTTGGTTGTTTCTTTGGGATTTTCTACATAAACAATCATGCCATCTGTGAACAAAGATAGCTTTATTTATTCCTTCTTGATCTGTGTATGTTTTATTTCATTTTCTTGTCTTATTGCATTATCTAGGACTTCACTATAATGTTGAATAAGAATGGTGAGAGGGAATATTCTTATCTTGTTCTTGATCTCGGGAAGAAAGTATCTAATGTCTCACCATCAAATATGATGTGAATAGGATTTTTAAATATGTTCTTTAAGTTGAGAGAGTTCCCCTATATTCCTCCTTTGCAAAAAGTTTGTATCATTCATGGGTGTTGGATTTTGTCAAGCACTTTTCCCTGCATTTATTGATCACATTATTTCTATTCTTTAGTTTATAGATGCAATGGGTTACATTAATTGATTTTTGAATGGTGAACAAAACTTGCATATCTAGAACAAATCCTACTTAGTCATGTTGCATAATTTTTTTTGTACATTATTGATTCCATTTGCTAACATTTAGTTAAGGAGTTTTGCATCTGTGGCCGTGAAAGATAATAGTCTGTAGTTTTCCTTTGTAATTTCTTTGTATTTGGTATTTGGGTAATCCTAACCTCAAAGAATGAGTTCGGAAGTATTCCCTCTATTTCTAGTTTCTATAAGAGATTGCTTTCTGTTTTGGAAAGTTGCTAATTATTGATTAAATGTCCTTAATAGGCCTATTCAGATTGTTCATTTCTTCTTGTGTAGATTTTGGCAGATTGCGTCTTTCAAGGAATTCATTCATTTCATCTAGGTTATCAAATTTGTGGGTATTGAGTTGTTCATAGTATTCCTTTATTATTCTTTAATATTCATAGGATCAGTAGCAATGACACCTCTATCATTTCTGCTATTAGTAAGTTCAGTCTGTTCTCTTTTTTTCTTGATTAACCTGGTGAGAGGGTTACCAATTTTATTGTTCTCAAAGAAACAGCTTTTGGTTTCATTGATTTTTCTCTATTGTTTTTCCTGGTTCCAATTTCATTGATTTCTGCTCTAATTTTTATTATTATTTTTTCCTGCTTACTTAATATTTAATTTGTTTTTCTTTTTCCAGTTTCCTTAGGTGAAAGCTTAGATTATTGAATTTACATCTCCCTTTTTTCCTAATATATGTATTCAATACTATGAATTTCCTTCTAATCACTGTTTTCACTGCATCCTACAAATTTTGATAAGCTACATTCTCATCTTTATTTAGGTCAAAATATTTTAAAATATCTCTTAAGACTTCTTCGACCCATTTGTTATTTAGAAGTGTGTTGTTTAATCTCCAAATAGTTCAGGATTTTTCTAGCTATCTTTTGTTATTAATTCTTAATTTAATTTCCTTGTGATCTGAGAGGAGACTTTGTGTAACTTCTATTCTTTTAAATTTATTAAGGTGTGTTTTATGACCCAGAATGTGCTCTAACCTGGTGAAGGTTCCACATGAGCTTGAGAAGAATGTATATTCTGCTGTTGTTGGATGTGTTATTCTGTAAATGTCAATTAGTCCAAGTTGATTGATGACGTTTTTCAGATGAATTATGTCATTACTGATTTCCTGCCTCAATTACCAATGGAGGGGTGTTGAATTCCCCAACTGTAATAGTGAATTTGTCTATTTCTCCTTGCTATTCTGTAATTTTTTTTACCTCATGTGTTTTGGCACTCTATTATTAGGTGCAAATATATTAAGAATTGTTATGTCTTCTTGGAGAATTGACCCCTTTGTTATTATGTAATACTATATTAGTCTGTTCAGGCTACTATAATAAAATTCCATAGATTAGGTGGCTTACAAACAATAGAAATGTATTTCTCATAGTTCTGGAGGCTGCAGGTCTGAGATCAGTGTGCCAGCATGGTTAGGTGAGGGCCCTTTTCTGGATTGTAGACTTCTTGTTGTATCTTCACATTTCAGAAGGGCAAGGGAGTTCTCCCCTGACTCTTTTATAAGGGTATTAATCTAATGAGGGCAAAGCCCTCATGACCTAATCACCTCCCAAAAGCCCAACTCCTAATACATCACATTGGGCATTAGTATTTCAACAAATGAATTTTAGGGAGACACAAACAATCAGTACATATCAAGTACCCTCTCCTTATCCCTGGTAATTTTCCTTTTTCTGAAGTTGGCTTTGTCTGAAGTTAATATAGCTACTCTAGCTTCCTTTTACTTAGGGTTAGCATGGTATGCCTTTCTCTATTTCTAGATGTTAATTTATCTGTGTCTTTATATTTAAAGTAGATTTCTCAAGTAGTTGAGTCTTGTTTTTTTTACCCACTCTGATCATCTCTGCCTTTTAGTTAGTGTATTTAGACCATTCATGGTTAAAGTGATTATTGATGTAGTTGAATTAATATTTACCGTATTTGCAACTGGCATCTGTTCATTGTTTTTATTTCTTTTTTTGTCTTCCACTCTTTTTCTGACTTTTCTGGTTTTAATTGAGCAGAACTCCTAAGGAAGACAAGCTCACACACAGTAAGTACAGTATGGTACTAGTCATTAGTAATAGTATATAAATGAATAGAACAGAAGTTGAAAGGATATAAAATAAACCAATGACTACGGTTGCCACTAGAGATGGAACTGGAGGAAATTGTTTTATGTACATTATATGAATCTTTCTCAATAATAATGTATTAATATGCTACTTGTGTAATTATATATTTGAAAATTAACAATACATACAGGAAATATGTTTTGACTCAATGCAATAAAATATAGACAATAATATAAAAAGAGTCCATTTTTCATTATCACCTAGAAATAAAAACACAATCTTCTAAATACTCCTGCAACAAAGAGGGGGAAAAAAACTGGTAACATAATATAATTGTATAAAATGTAGCCAAATTATACCTTAGAAAAATATTTATTAAAAATATTTTAAGTATATAACTCAGGAAATCTTAAAATGTCAACATAAATCAAAAGCAAGAGGAAAGGAACTAAAAGAAATGATTTAAAAATGAGAAAGCCAAACATCAGTTTATTGATTAAAAACAGTGAGCTATCATTTGAAAAACTGTAGAAACAAAATAAATTGAACAAACAAATTAACCAACTCCTGGTAACTCTAGCCAAAACAAAACCCAAGAAAACACCAATTAGGAAAGAGAAAAGACTTCAAAAAATTATAATTAAAAAAAAAACTACACTTTCCTGCAGGTAAAAGTTTTACATAGATCTTTTTAAAAGAAAATACAAGCAAATTGAATTTAACTGAATAAAATCCAGAAAGCCAAGTAGATTAACGTCCATAGAAAAGCTGAAAATTTTGTCAAAATTCAGAAAAAATGGCTCTGGGCCCTGTTGGTTTTCTCCAAAAATTTTATCAAATATTTTAAAATCTTAAATTCTGTATTGTTTAACTGTATACAGCTCTAAAAAAGCGTAACATCGGTACAATAAATCTGATAAATATATCAGAAAACCAGGGACCAATCTTTCTGATAAGCACAAATGAAAATGAACTATTTTAAAATAGTAAATATTAAAATGTTAAAAGAGTTATATACTTTATCAAATTTATTAAGGAATACAAAAATTATTCAATGTTAGAAATACAGTACTATAATTTTAGTAGATGTTAAAAGAGCTTTTTCTAAATTTCAGCATTATTTCTGATTAAAGTTCCTAGTAAGCTTTAATGAAACAAAATTTTTTCACTCACTAAGAAGTATTTTTCAGAAGTCCAGAGCAAATATAATACTTAATAATGAAGTATCAAAATAATCACATTGAAGTCATAAATTTAAAAAATCTTTCTGTGAATTCTGCCATCAGTCAACAATATTCTGGAACCTCTAGCCAATGAAAGAATATAAGAAAAAGAAATGGAGCATACATACAAAGGAGAAAATGTAGAGTCACTTACTAAAAATTATATAATTTCTTTGGAACAAAACCAAGAAAATTAATTGATATATTAATAGCAACAGAAAGTAAGTACAGGGAAGGAGTCAATTCAAGGTTAATATACCAAAAATCACTAACAAGTTAGAAAATGAAATGGGAAAAATTACTCATTAGCAACACTAATGAACATACCTAGAAATTACAACAACAACAAAGAAGACACAAGATCTTTAATAAAATAAGAAAAGCAAACTGAAATAAAGAAGAAACATGATGATGTCAGAAAAAGAGTATAAAGTGATAAATTATAATAAGTTTTTGAAACTGCAGTTAAAACTAAATGTAGCATTTTCTGAACTTTGAAAATATAATTTTAAATTTCACTCAGAAAAGAATAAATTGAAACAGCCAAGAAAAATATATAAGAAGGATAAATGAAATCTTGACCTGTAATTTATTAAAACATATTATAAAAATATAGTAATTCAAACATCCTGATACTAATAGAAATACAAACAATAGATCAATATACCTTAATTTGTATGAGACAAGACATATTGTTCAGTAAATGGATCATGAAATTTGGCTATCCAATTGGGAAGAAATGAATTTGTATTCCTACTTCACACACACACACAGACAGTATCATGTATTTTTTGTTAGTACATTTTCATACATGTTTACATAAACACAGTCAAAAAGCTGCAAGTACATACATCAAATGTGATCAATGGTTTTCTCCGAGAATTGGGGCGGAAATTTTCACTATTTTTTCCTTTTGAATGAATTTTTCAATGATGCCTATGTTATTTGTAATTAGAAAATATAAAACAAAGAAAAATGAAAATTAAAAAATAGATGGTACAAATGGGAACTCAAAGCTGACTTTGTGTCTAGCACTGACTTTAAATACCTAAGGAGAACAAATTCTTCAAGAAAATTATTTAGGCTAGTCCTGAATCTCTGGAATTGGATCGAGGACACAGAGATTTTTACCTTCCCTTCTCTACTGGTTTCTCTGGGATTATCTGCTGCTCTGATTGATACCAGTTAGAGGACTTTGACTGAGATCAAGAAGCCAGTGTGTGGCGCCAGAGAGTCACCAAGCCCCAAACCAAACAGCTAGTAGTAGGCGAGGGTCCTGCCCTGCACCAAACAAGGACCGGGCACCTGCCAAAACAACAATCTGTCTATTGAGCCATTGTTCTGATTACCTGAAAATACTCTTCCATTGTACCGTGAACCATCATTGATGGCCACATATGATGACAATAGCTGCTATCAGGTAAAACCACCTGAAGCAGCTGCTAGTTTGGGCTGAAGAGATGGTCTAGGGACATGAAAACATATCTTTAAGTGTAGCAGGACATTGACATGTAGGGAATGCAAAGAGTGTTAGAAATTAAATTGGGTAGCTCTTTTGGAACACAGACCGCTTGTGATAGAAGCAGAAATTGCCTGAGAGAAAATAAACAGCAGCCACAAAATAAAGAAGAGCTCAGAATACACAACTGAACATGCGTCTTCCTACAAGACATTGTATATCTTTATAGTACCACCTTCAAGGTTGACAAATTTCATTTCCTTTACAGTTCTGTAACTCTTTGGAGAGAAGATTTAAAAAGCAACACCACTGTTTACACTATTAAAATTTCTGTGCATATATGTACTTGTACAATGGGATTAGATGGGAGAAAAATCCATATGGTAGTACAATTATTTTATATATTATTAATTAGCTGGGGTTTCATCTAAGTAAGAGAATCAGCGTTTCCTTTTAAAGAGATAATAATGTCAGGCTGTGAAAGAATTCACAACATTCTGCTGGAACAAAAGGTAAATGGTTATTGGCACAAACTTACCTTACTCCTTAAAGGAAAGGAAATTTCAAGAGTAACTCTGCAAACAAAGTAATTTTTATACAGTGAAGGCAACATTGTACAGTCAAATATGCATTTGACTGGGAGGTAAAATCCTGGATTTAGGCCCAGTTCTGCTATTTATTATCACATGGACTTGTATAGCTCATGGTGACAGCCTTTCCAAAGCCTGAACCTCAATTTCTTTATCAAAAGATGGGACTGAGGTAGATATTTAAGCTGTTCTTGTCCTGCAGGCAGAAGTCTTCACCTCAAGTCCCATCTTCATCAAGTTGACCGAACCCATACCAAAAGCTCGTGCTGAGGCAGCAAATCAGACCTGCAGTACAGGCTTTCCATGGTGCTCTGTCCCAGCAATGGCTTTTATGAGCCTGAGAACTTTTTGCTCTTTATTTGACCTAGGATAAAATATATCCTGCTGAACTTTGACTTCTACACTCATGCCCAATTCATGACCTTCCTTGAGTGCCATGTTCTGAAAAAGTGGTCTTGTCCCCAAACCTACCTTTGTTCTGTGCCTCTGATTCTAAATTTGGATTTCTGCTTTAATTCAATTCAAGGTCTGTATTAAAGAACCTATCTGGTTCCACCCAGAAAACTAGAAGCTCTTTTTAGCCAGGCAAATCCCTCACCAGATATTGGAATCCTTGAAACCCAGTCCACCAGCTAAGGCCTTGCTTCCGCCTGGACACCTGGATGTCCAGCAGCTAAGGACCTGCACATTTATGGAGACACCGGTATTGTATCATGGATCTCCACTCTCAACCCAGCTCTCTAACACATGTGCCAAGGACTCTTTAGATGCAGATAATGATTGTCAGGGGCCCCCAGCGTTCCTGGCACAGGGGATGGACTCAATTAATTTTCTCTGAGTGAATGCCCATGAGTCTAAGTCCGGGCTGTAAGCTTTGGAACCTGGGTCAGCTTTCCCAGGGGGAAAGAATGGGCCCTTCTCCTGTCGGGCCTGGCTCTTCCCTGCCTGCCCTGCCTCACTGTGAGTCTTTGGCCACAGCATCCAAATGAAATACTCTTTTGATTGAACAACTCAGCAAAAGAGAGAAACTCTGTCTTTGAATGAAAAACAAACAAAACAAAACCAAAACAGGAAGATTTGGGGGCTATTTCCTGACTTTATCTAAATATATGTTGAATTCTACACTACATTTTCTGGTTTTGCTAACCGAAATTAGAATAATGACTGTCTTGAAGTGATCTTTTCTTGTACAAGGTGACAGAAGTCATGATTGCCAAAATTGGTCAAGGTAAACCATTTGCTTTAGTTTTTTCAGTTTTTTATTGGACATGAAGTTAATCTAATAAAATTTTGGAAATCAAATTAAAATATCTGGAAATACCATAACCACTGTGTATTTACATTTAAAATTCTATTCAGGCAAGAATGTTGCCTGAAGAATGTTTTTTTTTTATCTAGCAAGAATGTTTTTTAATTTGAAAAATCTGAACAAGTATTTTTTTTTACCCTATTCCCCAAATCCGATTTAGCACCTAATAGAAACCAAAATTCTTATTACAATTTTCTAGAATAGGCTATGCTGATAAACACAATCCAGAGGGTGCTTTTCCTAACATTGCATTCATTTGAATTTATAATTAATGTTTACAACTATTTAATAAAGTTCTCTAACTATTTGTATATAGTGACACCTAGTATTTAAGTGCTTCAGCAATCTAGACAGCATACTCTTATTTGTATGATAAATAATAGATAAATGATGAGTATGCCATTTGCTGTTAATGTGCCTGATGGATTCCCCATTGTACTACTTCTCTCTTCTCATCTTAGCTCTGATTCAAATGGTCCCTGTCATTGTCCAATGCCTGCAGGAAAAGTAATGGGGCACCTCATGTTTTTTTAAATTTGTCATTTTTCTTTTGTCATTTCACAAAAGTGGTGTTAAAGATGGAATGGTGCAAAACGCAACTTGAACTCAGCATCTTTTTTGCTCTGTTACCACTTTACTATATAAAACTGATTTTTTCAGAGGCAGAATCTTAGGGCTATTTGGTGGGAGGTGTGAAGGAAGCAAAAGTACAATGGAAGTTTTGATGACTGGGTTTACTGAGGTGATGCAAAATGACAGAATGCAGCTTCTCCTTCCTCCTGTGCAAGTTCACAGAGATTGTAAAGCATGACTGTTACCCTAAGGCTCAGAGTTTTAGGAAGACCTCAAGAAGAGAGAAAAGGCCTTCTGCCCATCACACAAGTACCCATGCATCAGCTACTCATATTAATATTAAAAGAAATGTATCATATGCTTGAGAACATTCTTGCTTTATTTCTACCAACAGGCCACAAAGAATAGCCTTAAATTGAAGATAAATTTATAGAACATGTAATTATATATATACACATATATATATATATGATATATATGTATATCATATATATAATACTATATATATATATATATATATATATATATATATATATATATATATATATATAATAAGAACCAGATTAAAATTAGAGAAACTATACCCATGATTACAGAATATAAAGTACTAAACAAACCCAGTGTCCAGATCTTGGTTTCTAATACTATTCTCCAATAAAAGGAACCAGAGTCCTTGGAGAAATGTATCAAATCAACAAGCATGTCGTACACTTTAAACTTATTCAGTGCTATATGTCAATTATATCTCAATAAAAAGAAAGAAAGAAAAAATTGGGAGGGGGTGGAATTTTACTAACCAAAATTATAAGGATTGTCTTTAACAGTGGTCTCTACTTTTTGCATTTCACATTTTTTACATTACTATAAAGTTGAGTCTTATACTTGTTAATACAACTTTCTTACGTGCTCCATGGATTAGAGAGACACATAGTATTTTAAACATAGCCTAGGAATCTGTAAATTTGAGCTCTAAATTTGGATTTTTTGTGTCTTCAATTGTGTTTCTAAGTCTCTTCACCCTTTGGGAATTTTCCTATATGTGAAAGGACAGCCTCTACTATCAAATCATATGGCACTCTGGGAAAATGATGTTTTCAGTGACTCTGTGCCCTGGCAAAGGGTGCAGCTGAGTGCTTTCCTTTCATTTTAACACATATTACCTCACTCATCTCCACCACCTCCTAAAAGGCAGATAAGCAACAGATGTTACCGCTACAAACAATCATCAGATGAAGCAGTGGGATGAACAGGCGTAGTGGGATGAGGACGAGTTGATTTGCACACCCTGTGGGAGGAGAAGCTTTCAGAGCCAAGGATAAATCCAGGGTTACAGTATCAGGTAAAAATGTACTTGCTGAACATTCCAGCGGGGGAACTCCTCCGCTGCCTCACTTCTGGAGGCTATTCAAGGACAACTTCTAGAGTGGAATGAGAGACTGCAGCTCACATGACTACTTTATGAAGCAGAAATGACATGGCACAAGGAGAAAATCCAGGAAGAGACCCATTGTAGCACCTTCTCGTTCCCCTTAGGGATTTCATAGGCTTTCCCATTCCAAAAGGAGTTATGATCAGCAGCATTTTGGGAGCTGGGAAGTTGTTGTTGTTTTTTTTATTAGTGTCGGGTGTACAAAACAATGTGATAGATATTTTGACCCCTTACAAAGTGATAACCTCCCTCCCCAAATCTACAACCCCTCTGACATCATATATAGCTGTGAAAATTCCATTGACTCTATTCCCTTTATCCTTGGCAAGTTTAAGTTAATTCTAACTTGACTAAAATGGGCATAGAGGAGATTCCTTCTATCTCTATTAAAAAAAAAAAAATCCACTTAGAAGACATGGAAAGGTAGAAATGGACACAATGTACCCCTGAAAAAAATGACAGGATGCTTCTCTCAGTCTCTCACGCTCCCTATTTATTGATGCCAAACTGGGTGGGAAAATGTGGCAGTGTACATCTTCTGAGAGTTTTTTTCATTTTTATAAAGGCCTAGGATTTTACCTAAGTAGCTTTAGGATGTGGGCACTCTTCAAGTATTGTGATTTCAGTTTACGTACTAATAGTATACATTTTCACTTTTGTGTTGAAAAGTGTATGAAATGATGTTTGAAGATTGGCTGAAAATTCAGGAGTCATTCTAAAAACTGAGTTTACTGAGTGAAATAGCCGGTGTGATGATTTCTTCTTTAACGTTGTGACAAAATTTCCCCTTTACACAGAAATTCCAGTGGAAAATGCCTGTGAGTGTCTCCATCCCATTTCTCAGTGCAGGAGAGACTTGAAGATCATAGTCCCTCACAGACAGAGACTGTTGAACTTCAGCTGGAGCTCACCCAGGCCTTTTTCTAAACAATTTCCTAACTCGTAAGTCATTTGGGGCATCAGGTGGCTCAGCTATTGACACCCTAAACTGAGTTCCTCTTCACTATGCTTCAAGCCCAGAATTTTGTGATATTAAATATTAGCTCCATGGTCCTGCTTATAACCCATATCTGAGCATTCTGTCCAGCACCAATAAGCTCTCATGTGGCAGTTTAACATCCCCTGCCCCCATCATTACTTTCTGAATCCAGTACCAGTTTGTAGTACGTAAAACACCAAGGTGTGTTCCAGCTGGTAAAACTGAAAGCCAACAATTTTTACTGTAAAGCCAATCACACGATGAAAACCCAAGCTTCCACATGTCTTTTCTCATCGTTCTACTGCCATCTACTACTACTCAGACTTTTCCTAGACTAATATTTTATGATTGACTTAAAGTGGTGGACTATAAGCTCTTATTTTCATTTATAATACATTAAACTATTCCCTAATAAAAGAAACCAGAGCTCCATAGAGAAATGGTTGATTCCAGGCCTGAGACCAAAAAAAAATAAAAAGTGCAAGATAAATCTGGAATATTTTGTGGTATCAGAAAATAAGTAGGTGCTCAAAAATGATGGGAATATGTCAAGAGGACACAAAAGTGAATGTCTTGACGTCATGGGCTATTCAAGTGGTTGCCTGACTGAAGGTTATTTTCTTTTCAAGGGTCAATGTTATCAAGGGAATATTTGTGGAAAACATGGAACTTTCTTGTTATCATTACAAGAACAAAAGATTAGGCAGACAACTGCATGTACCCAAATTTTCAAAGATATTTTAGTAGAGCAATTCTTTTGAAATTATATTATAATATTTTGGGACACCAATTATATATGGCATGGTTCAGTAGAACACATTCACATATTTTAAAATGGTTTTAAAAAACAACATTTTCTTACTCTATTTATATCTCTAGTTATTTTTTCAGCAAGCTGCCCACAGCTCAAAGGAAAAAACAAATTGTTATGCAGAAAAGTAATAAAGGAAACTTAGAAAGGCTCAACAGTCAATAAAAATCTCTATCTACTCATCCACTCCAACATCCATATGAGGACCCAATAAGCCAAATAAAAAAACATTACTAGACAAATAGAAAATTAATCAGGATAAAATAAATATTTGTAATAAATTTATTGAAAAAATGTAATTCTTCGGAAGGAAAAAGGAGGTACTGAACAAACAAGTTTACCATGATCAAATGGAATAACCCAGACATGTAACAGCACTCTGCTTACACAAAGAGATCTGTATTCTACACCTTTTATACCAAAACATTGATGTATTTCTTAAAATATAGAAATTGGAGTCCATAATTATAGAATTACTATGTATTAATAGTTAATTTGATTAACACACATGACAAAACCTAAATTCTATAATATTTTGTCAGAAACTGTTTTTAAAAATATCTTAATATAGAACAGATCTAAAATGGCAGAGTAGATAAACACTGTGCTTGCCTCATCCCATGAACACATCAAAATTACAACTAAATTATAGAGCAATCAACCTGTAGAACTATCTGAAGTCTAGTTGAGCAGAAGTTTTATAGCTAAGGATATAAAGAAGAAACCATGTTGAGATTGATAGGATGTGTGGAGACATGAAACCAGCTGATCCCACACACACGTGTGATAGTTGAAAATCAAGATATCTTGGCCACAGACATTCCCCACAAAGGAGCATGGGATCCCAGCACCCCACACCAGGCTCCCCAGCTCGAAGTACTGGTGTCGGAAAGAGGAGCTCCCATAAATTCTGGCTGTTAAAAACACTGAGGATTCTGACTGTCCATTCAAGTGAAACGGAAGGCTGTGGGAAACCCAGACATCTTCTTAAAGGGCCTGCAGAGGCACTCACCTTGGGGTCTAGCAAAGAGACCATGACTCTGAGGGCTTAGAGACATATGGAGAGAGACTGAGTTGTGTAACTTTGGGGTGAAGACTGGAGGGACAGTCCTTATTTTCCCTATGTAGGGCCCTTCTCCCTTGTAGCTGGCAGGCAGGCACCATCTTTCCAGTGTTGAGCCCTCCCCCACATGCCAAATCTGAATCTGATTGGCCTGGTGAGCTCTGCTGCTACACCCTGCTGACTCACTGAGACCCTGCTTCATCCAACTTGCATACCACAAGAGGCTTTATCAGTGGCTGAACCTTGCGGGATCTGGCAGTTGGCAGCAGGCCATAGACTGTCCTGGCTTTTTGCAGAGCTACCCTAGACCTGGTACTCATGGCAGCCTTCCTTGTTTCAGAGTGTGGCCTCTCCCACATGCTTCCAGGTACAGCACAGACAACAATCAACTGGATTGCTTTGTAACTCCTACCAGGTACTTCTGGCCAGTCACAAGCAGTGGGCAACCTGGGCCTCCCAACAGGCCCCAGAATAAATATACTTGGAGGTTGGCTTTAGACCACAGCAGAGCACTGCCCCATTAGCCCCACAAGTGGCACACACAAAGTGTGCGCTCAACAAACACCAGAACCTACTCCATGGGGTAAGCCCACTGCACAGCAGCCTGTAAGCTGTGGACATGGCCAATCCCCACAGCCAGTAAACCTGAGGGTCGATAACACCAATTGACATGCTGACCATGATCAAGTCTCTACTATAACATGAAGGCACATACAACACCTATAAGGGACACTCCTGGAGCACCCAGCTCAGGTGGCTAGGGAGACTGTGCCAACTGGGCCCCACAGGACTCCTACTACATAAAGCTACTTGGCAAGACTGGGAGACATAGCAGATCTACCTAATACACAGAAAAAGAGAGGCAACCAAAATGAGGAAATAAAGAAATACACTTCAAATGGAAGAGCAAGAGACAATTCCAGAAAAAGAAATAAATGAGATGGAGACAAGCAACCTACAAGATACAGAGTTCAAAACAATGGTTATAAGTATACTCAAGGAACTTAGTGAGAACTTCAACAAAGAGATAGCAAGTATAAAAAAAGGACATAGAAACCATAAAAAAGAACCAGTCAGAAGTAAAGAATACAATAACTGAAATAAAGAATGCACTAAACAAAATCACCAGCAGACTAGATGAAGCAGGGGGTCAAATCAGTGATTTGGAAGATAAAGTAGTGGAAAACATCCAATCAGAACAGCAAAAAGAAAAAAAGAATCGAGGAATCGAAGAATGAGGAGGAGGAGGAGGAGGAGGAGGAGGAGAAGAAGAAGAAGAAGAAGAAGAAGAAGAAGAAGAAGAAGAAGAAGAAGAAGAAGAAGAAGAAGAGGAGAATGAGGAAAGTCTAAGAGACCTTTGGGACAACATCAAGCACGACAACATTTGCATCATAGGGGTACCAGAAGGAGAAGAGAGAAAGCAAGGGATTGAGAACCTATTTTAAGAATTACCGAAAACTTTTTGAACCTGGTGAAGGAAATAGACAAACAAGCCCAGAAAGCACAGAGAGTCCCAAACAAGATGAACACAAACAGGCCCATAGCAAGACACATCATAATTTAAATGGCAAAGGTTAAAGACAAAAAGTGAGTACTAAAAGCAGCAAGAGAAAAGCAGTTATTTACCTACAAGGGAGCTCCCATATGACTGTCAGTCTCAATAGAAACTTTGCATGCTAGAAGAGATTGGCACAAAATATTCAAAGCGAGAAAAATAAAACAAGGACTTACAACCAAGGGTACTCTACCCAGCGAAGCCATCATTTAAAATTGAGGGACATATAAAGAGCTTCCCAAACAAGAAAAAGCTAAAGAAGTTCATTATCACCAAACCAGTATTACAAGAAATGTTAGAGGGACATCTTTAAGATGGAAAAAAAAAGGATCATAAATATAAATAATTAAATGGCAATAACTATATATCTATTAACAATTTCTTTCAATGTAAATGGATTAAATGCTTCAATCAAAACATAGTGTGGCTGAATGGATAAAACAAAGCTCCTACAAATGCTGTCTATAAGAGAGTCACTTCAGATTGAAAGACATGCACAGAATGAAAGTAAAGGGACAGAAAAAGTTATTTCATGAAAATGGAAACGAACAAATGAGCACATAAGCTGCAGTAGCAATACTTATACCCAACAAAATAGACTTTAAAACAAAGCCTACAACAGGAGACAAAGAAGGACCCCATAATCCCACTTCCTGGTATTTATCCTAAGAAAACCAAAATGCTACTTTGAGGGGATGTATGTATCTACATGTTTATTGTAGCATTTACAATACAAGATGTGGAGGCAACCTGGGTGTCCATCGATAGAAGAATGGTAAAGAAGGTGTGGAATATGGTAAAGAAGTAATGGAATATTATTTAGCCAAGGAAGGGAATGGGTTCTTGCCATCTGCGGTGGAATGGATTGACCTGGAGGATATTGTGCTGAGTGGAGTATGTCAGATAGTAAAAGGCAGATGCAATGAGATTTCATTTATATGTGGAATCTAAAGCACAAAATGAACAAACAAAACAGAAACAGATTCATAGATACAGAGAA
The DNA here is from genome assembly GCF_036562045.2 of Rhinolophus sinicus. Classification (NCBI taxonomy): domain Eukaryota; kingdom Metazoa; phylum Chordata; class Mammalia; order Chiroptera; family Rhinolophidae; genus Rhinolophus; species Rhinolophus sinicus. The sequence goes on along the minus strand of NC_133755.1, from coordinate 164,456,485 downwards.
CATTTTGATGGTTGCCAGATGGGAGGAGTTTTGAGGTGGTGGGTGAAAAAGGGGAAGGGATTAAGGAGTACAAATTGGTTGTTACAAAGTAGTCATGGGGATGTAGGTATAGCATCAAGATTTTAGTAAATAGTATTGTAATAACTACATATGGTGTCAGGTACTAGATTTATTGGGGTGATAGATGGGAAGGGGTTTGGGGGATTGGGTGAAAAAGTGAAGGACTTAAGTACGAATTGGTAGTCACAAAATAATCATGGGGGTGTAAAGCAAAGCATAGGAAATATAGTCAATAATATGGTAATACCCTATTTCCCTGAAAATAAGACTTCGCTGGACCATCAGCTTTAATGCATCATTTGGAGCAAAAATTAATATAAGATCCAGCCTTATATTTATTATATTATATTATATTATATTATATTATATTATATTATATTATATTATATTATATTATGTAAGACCCGGTCTTATATTATAGTAAAATAAGACCAGATTTTATATTAATTTTTGCTCCAAACGATGCATTAGAGCTGATGGTCCAGCTAGGTCCTTTTTTTGGGGAAACATGGTAATTGTGTATAGTGTCAGGTGAGTACTAGACTAGTCAAGGGGATCACTTCTTTAATTATATAAATATCTAAATATGCTGTACACATGAAATTAATGTAAAATAATATTGAATGTCAACTGTAACTGAAAAAATTAAAAAGGAGGAGAAAAGGTAAAGAGCAATAAGTGGCCCAAATTTCCAGGTATAAAACAAATAAGTCATGGGGTTGTAATGTACAGCATAGGGAATATAATCAATATAATTGTGACAGCGTGGTACAGTTTCAGAGTTGCTGGACTTATCATGGTGATCAGTTTTTTAGGTATATAAATGTTGAATGACTATTGTGTAAACCTGAAACTAATATAATATTATATGCTAACTATATTTTTAATAACAATTTAAAAAAATATATTTTAATATAGCTTTCCACCAAATTCAGAATTTTACTCTCTCAACTCCAAGTACTCTTTCATATTATTTAAATAGAAATATAGGTTTTCGTAAAGTTTTGTTATTTTACAAATATGGTAGAAAAAATAAAGACACTCATTCCAATGATTTCCACATTGTAGCTAACACATCAAGTTTTGTTTATATTTTTAATGTTTATAAATAAAAAGAACCTCAGTTATAGTTGGCATATATAAATATCACATATATTATAAGTTTATATACAGAGGGTACAAAAAATGTATACACATTTTAAGAAAGGAAAAAATCTGTATTAAAATTGTAATACTCAATATATACTGATAAAAAAAGATGAATACAAGTTACGTTTGACTTCTGCAATTACAAGAGGTGCTCACAGTGGTTACCATCGGCGTCCAGACACTTCTGATTATGGCGAACTACTGTTTGAACAATGTTGACCAAAATGTCCATTTGTATACATTTTTGGCACCTTAGTATATGACATGGTAACCATTTATATATGACAAATTTCCACCTCTAACTATAGAAATACAAGCACAGCATGACATAATGTTGCATTAAAAGCACTGGGGGAAGTTGCTGTTCCTTTACCATATATTGTCACCAATCACATATTGTGACATTATATCATGTCGGAATTAGGTACAGTTTTCACCTAGAGTAAAGCAGCAGATGTTTTTTGACCTAAATGATATCATTCATTGAATGTGACAGAAGTTATCTTATGCTGAGTTTATTGGTCATAGACTAGCAGAGAAAGCAGGGATGATGTGTAAAGAAAAAAGCTATGGTAAGGAAACGAGGCTCTAGTAGTAATTTAAAACTTGTCATGCAACCTTAGGAATTTAATTAGATTAGGCAGTGAACTCAAATGGGCCACCCTTAGGTCAGTGCTTCCAATTATAACTGCTCACAATCAAAATGCCATTTAATAGTGAGGGTAGAAACTGGTGGAATGCAGGAAGCAACATCCAAATACTAAGATCATATTTAAGAATTCTCTTTTCATGCTGATTTAAAAATCTTTATTTGAAATTATCAACGACAATGATTGACATGGTACTTAACATACATTGGCTTTCCTTTGTGAAATAGGAAATATCTCATAGGAATAACATAGCCACTAGCTAGCTTGTCTACTCTTGAGCAAATCACTTAACCTCTTTGACCTCCAATTTCTTTATATAAAATTTATACAATGAGAGACTTGTCATGTAAAAATATCCATATTACTCTACAGTACAAAGCATTATAATTTCTATACCCTTAAGACTAACAATACAGTACAATTCTCAAGTGTGACTGAAAGCTATCTTGGCAAGTTTTCTTTTTATAAGAGAGTTCAACTGGATAGACATAAGGCACTTTGTTAGAGGCCATTCCAAGAGGAAGAAGATGTAGTCTCTCCTCTTAGGAAGAAGTTTCTTCTTGAAAATAATACCAAACGTTTATTAAGCACTTCTTTTATTGCAGGCCCTAGACTATGTTATATCACTTCATTACATGCTTACAGCAACCCAATGCTTACAGTGACTAACTTCACAAAGTGAGGAAACTGTTCAGAAAGTCAAAGATGACTATGGCCAACCTTACACAACCAGTAGGTGATAGAACATCAACTCCATGCCCCGAGCGCTTCACCTTGCAGTACTGTGTCTTTTCTTCAGGCCCTGGATGACTTCAAGGCAGAAAGTGATAACTCCTACGTGGCTCCTCCAGCAAAATGCTCAGGAGTCCACAAGAAAGAAGGAAGACTTCTTCGTTTTCTAAGTGGCATCTGAATTGAAATTGTAACATGAGTAAAGTGATGTCGAAATAATCCCATGCCAAAACGTGAGTCAAAGTGACTGTAGCAATATGTTATGTGCCTGCCATCATGGATCAAGGAAGAAAACAAGACCTTGGAGACAGATAGTCCCTGGAGGAACAGGGTTGAGTGTGTAATAGACAAGAAATTTGGGGACATGATGAAAAATTCTAGGTGTAGTGATTGACCCTCAGTTCTGACTCTAGCAGGGAAATAATTCTAAACCAAACTTAAAACCAGTTAGTGGAGGGTGTGGGGACAGAGCCCCAGAAAGTAGTTTACAGGCTCTCGGCCTCATGTGGAGGGGTGCTGGCTCCGGTGGTGCATGGCCCTCGGCTGCGGCTGATTGGCCGTCAGCTGTGGCCAGTTAGCCAATTGGCCGCTAGCATAACTGCTGCGGCTATGGAGGAGAGCCGAGGATTGCCGAGGAGCGGGAGCAGAGACCCTGCAGGCCACCCCACACGACAAATGACACAGCGAGCAGGGTCTCCTGCACGACAAATGGCTCATCGAGCAGGGTCTCCCAGCACGACAGAGGGCCTACTGCTGTTTGACATCTTCCGGTTAGTCAGAACTCTACCTTTGCCTTCATATGTGTTTTTGCCCTGTTTAGAATGCCCCTCCTCTTTAGTCTTGTGTATTAGTCCTATACACCCAATACAAACCATGCTTGCTGCATGAGGTTTTTCCCTATGTCACCTTCGTCTGCCTAGATTGTTCTCATCTAAATCTCCATACTCTTTGAAAAAACTGTTTAAAATTTTTTTTCAGGAAAGTTACAAAGACATTACAGAGAATTCCTGTATGCCCCTCACTCAGTGAGAGGCATACAGGAATTCTCTGTAATGTCTTTGTCCAAACTAAATATGCAGGAATTCTCTGCATATTTGTCCAAACTGAAAAATTAACAATGGTACAATACTATTAACTAAATTACAGACTTAGTTCAGATCTCACTGGTTTTTCCACTGAGGTCCTTTTCTGTTCGAGGATCCACCTCAGGAGACCACACTGCATTTAGTAACCACATGTTTTAAATCTTATTATTGGTGACTCATTTATTATTTGAATAACTTGTAGACATTTATCCATCTACTAAACTTGTAGTCACCTTGAAGATAGGATTCATGACGACTTTGATTTGTTTGGTTACCATGAAGTGACTCGCACTGGTTATATGCCTAGTAAATAGTTTTTAAAAAATTTATATATAAAGTACACGATAAAGAAATCATCATTTTTTCATAGTCTCTTGAATTTTCTTCACCCTCTTTGGCTCTTCATTTACTAGTTAGTTGCTCTTCAATTCACCAACTTCTTAATGTTTGCATGTCCAGGCCTCAGACTTCGGGCCACTTCTCTTTGCTTTCTATGCTGTGGGTAACAAGCAGGTGGTCTCATCAGTCTTGAGGCATTAAATACTTCCAATATACCAGTGATTCCAAAATTTTTACCTCCTTCCTGGACCTGTCTCCTAATATCTAGGTGTATTTAGCAACTGCCTTCATGACCTCTAAATTTGTATTGGTGTCTCACAATTAACACATCCCTAACACAGCTGCAGATGTTCTCCCCCACCTCAGGCCTGCTGCTCCAGCATTTATCTCCATCTCAGTGAAAACAGCTCTGTTTACTGAGGTCCAACACCTCAGTGTCTCTTTTTCACTTTCTCTTACACTCCACATCCAGCCACTCAGGAAACACTGGTTCAGAAAGGTTTAACGTTTTGAATGACTGGTCCAAAGGTCAGAGAGTGGCAGAAGGAGTGGACTCAAATCCAGGCTTCCCCCCTCCCCCATCATCTCATATTGCCTTAGGCATTAGAGACCACAGCAAGAAACTAAGTTGGTATATCTGGGTCCAACATGGAGCATCACGCACAGGAAGCATTAGAGTCAGCCATAAGACATATGCCAAGTAGATTAAAAAGGTAAGAAGACATAAACACTGGAATTTGGAACAAGATGGGAGCCCCAAGATCTGGGGGAAATATCTAAGATCTGAGAGACTTAAACTGGCAGTTCATGAAAAACGCAGAAGAGCTACAATGCTCCAATCACCAGAAAGCCTGGGAACAGAGATCTCAATCTTTTCTATATATCCTCTTCTTCAATCATTTATTCAACAACGACACTGTCATCATAGGCACAGAAAACAGCAACAGAAAACAGAAATGAGTGTCATGCATTTGTGTTTTTCACATGTTAGCAACAGAAGATAAACAATAAGTAAGTAAAGAAATAGAGACACAAGAATTTTCCAGATAAAAATAAGTGTGATGAAGAAAATAAAGCAAGGTCAGGCAATAGTAACTAAGAAGGCTAGGGGATGTCACTTTGAGGAAAAACATTTGAGCTGAGCCATGAAGATTGAAGTGAGAGCTTTTTGGATAAAGGCTGTGGGGACAGAGCCCCAGAAAGCAGTTTCCAGGCTCTCGGCCTCACATAGAAAGGTGTTGGCTCAGGTAGTAAATGGCCATCAACTGTGATTGGATGGCCATCAGCTGTGGCTAGTTGGCTGTCAGCTGTGACCAGTGAGCCATTGGCCACTAATATAACTGCTGTGGCTACGCTAGCAAAAAAATGGGGGATAGCAAGAAGATGGTGGCTGAGCTAGCAAGAGCGGATTGCAGAGAGGCGGATGCCGCCAGTGAGAATATAGTGATATGATTCCCCTACTTATGGCTCCGTGGGTGTTCCTTTTTGGCCTCACCATATCCTGCGTTCTCTTGTGGGGAGCGGGAGCAGAGACCCCGCTGGACGCCCTGCACGACCCCACAGGCCTCCCTGGATGACAAATGGCAAAGTGAGCAGGGTCTCCCGCATGACAGAGGCAATAGCAAGAGCAAAAATAAGATAAAATAATAACAGAAAATGACTTAGAATGTTATAGGAAAACAAGTAAGACCAGTGTGGCTAAGGAATGGTGGAGGAGCATAGTGGGAAATGAATTCAGTCAGATAAGCAGGGGCCGGATTGTAGAAGGCTTTGTATGCCCTGGAAAGGCATTTGTGTTTTATTCTAAGGACAATGGGAATGATGAAAATTATGTAAGGATTGTATCTTAGTTTATCGTGTTTTCCCGAAAATAATACCTAGCCAGAGAATCAGGTCTAACACATCTTTTGGAGCAAAAATTAATATAAGACCTGGTCTTATTTTACTATAAGACCGGGTCTTCATAATATAATATAATGTAATGTAATGTAACGTAACAACATAACATAACATAACACCAGGTCTTATATTAATTTTTGCTCCAAAAGACGCATTAGTGCCTATTGTCCAGTTAGGCCTTATTTTTGGGGGAAACACAGTAGTCATATTTGCAACTTGAGTTGAAAATCTGGTTGAAATAAGAATGGAGTGGCTGAACTAAATCTTAATGCTAACTAGCACATCTCAAACAAAATAATAAAAGATAATTAATGACAGTCCCATCTTCCTTGTTCCAAGGGAGCATTTATTCTCAGCAGAATCATATCTTAATCATTGTGTCAGAAAAAAGGATTGGAACCTAAGAATGCCATTCTTTAGTGATGGTATTCACCATTTGGTAATGAAATTGCTTTTTCAGGCTAGTATTTGTTATTATTGGAAAATAAATACTCAATACATACTTCTATTTTTGAGATTTTTATTAAAATATAGCTAATGTACAACATTATATTAATATTAGGTTTCAGGTGTACACCATGCTTATTCAACATTTATATACCTAAAGGAGTGATCACCATGATAAAGCCAGTGACCATCTGACACCGTACTATGCTATCACAATGTTATTGACTCGATTCCCTATGCTATACATTACATCCCCTTGACTTATTTGTTTTATACCAGGAGATTTGAACCTCTTACTCCCCTTCACCTTTTTTTCTCACTTTTAAAATTTTTCACTTACAGTTGACATTCAGTATTATTTTATATTAATTTCAGGTGTACAGAATAGTGATCAGACATTTACATAATTTAAGAAATTATCCCCCTGACTAGTATAGTACTCACTTGGCACTGTACATAGTTATTGCCATATCATTGACTGTATTCCCTATACTTTACTTTACATCCCCATGACTATTTTGTAACTATCAGTTTGTGCTTCTTACTCGCTTTACCTTTTACACCCTGCCCCTGAAACCCTCCCATCTATCACCCCAACAAATCTAGTATCCATCTGACACCATACATAGTTATTACAATATTATTGACTATATTCCTTATGAAATACACTACATCCCCATGATTACTGTGCATCAACCAATTTGTACTTCTTCCAATTTGTACAACTTCCAATTTGTACAATCAATCCCTTCCCCTTTTTCACTCATCCCCAGCACCCCTCTCATCTGGTAACCATCAAAATGTTCTCTGTATCTATGAGTTTGTTTCTGTTTTGTTTGTTTATTTTGTTCTTTACATTCCGCATATTGCATCTGTCTTTCTCTGTCTGACATACTCCACTCAGCACAATCCCCTGCAGGTCCATCCATGCTGCCGCAGATGGCAAGAACCCAGTCCCTTCCATGGCAGAGCAATACTCCATTGTATATATGTATGACCTCCTCTTTATCCATTCTTCCATCGACAGACACCCAGGCTGCCTCCACATGTTGGCCATTGTAAACAATGCTGCAATGAACTTATGGAAGCACACATCCCATCAAAATAGCATTTGGGTTTCTTCAGATAAACAACCTGAAGTGGGATTACTGGATCCTTCCTTGTCTTGTTATAGCCTTTGTTTTAAAGTCTGTTTTGTCTGATATAAGTATTGCTACCCCAGATTTTAAAATTTTTTTTCCATTTCCATTTTCATGAAATAACTTTTTCCATCCATTTACTTTCAGTCTGTGTGTGTCTTTCAATCTAAAGCAAATCTTTTGTAGGCAGCATATGTAAGGGTCTTGTTTTCTTATCCATTCAACCCTTCTATGTCTTTTGAGTGAAGCATTCAATCAATTTACATTGAAAATAATTGTTGATAGATATGCAGCTATTACCATTTTATTCACTATTTTGATTTTTTATTCCATCTTAAAGAGGTTCCTCTAATATTCCTTGTGATAGTGGTTTGGTGATGATGAACTTCTTTAGGTTTTTCTTTTCTGGGCAGCTCTTTTTATGTCTTTCAATTCTAAATGATAGCTTTGTTGGGTAGAGTAATCTTGGCTGTAGGTCCTTGCTTTTCATCACATTGAATATTTTGTGTCAGTCCTTTCTGGTCTGCAGTTTCTGTTGAGAAATCAGCTGAGAATCTTATGGAGCTCACTTATAAGTTACTTGTTGCCTTTCTCTTGCTGCTTTTAGGATTTACTCTTTGTAAACTGTGCCATTCGAATTATAATGTGTCTTGGTGTGGGCCTGTTTGTGTTCATCTTGTTTGGGACTCTCTGTGCTTCTTGGATTTGTATGTTTATTTCCTTCACCAGGCTAGGAAAGTTTTCTGTCATTGCTTCTTCAGGTAGGTTCTCAGTCCCTTGCTTTCTCTCTTCTCTTCTGGTACACTTATGATGCAAATGTTGTTATACTTGATGTTGTCCCAGAGGTCTCTTAAACTTTCCTCATTCTGTTTTTGATTTTTTTTTTCTTTTTGCTGTTCCTGGGTGTTTTCTGCTACCTTGTCTTCCAAATGGCTGATTCGATCCTCTGCTTCATCTAGTCTTTTGGTGATTCCTTCTAGTGCATTCTTCATTTCAATTATTATATTTTTTATTTCTGACTGATTCTTTTTCATGGTTTCTGTGTCCTTCTTTTATGCTTGCTCTCTCTTTGTTGAAATTCTCACTAAGTTCCTCGAGCATCCTTATAACCATTGTTTTGAACTCTGTATCTGGTAGGTTGCTTGCCTCCATTTCATTTATTTCCTTTTCTGGTGTTGTCTCCTGTTCTTTCATTTGGGATGTATTTCTTTGTTTCCTCATTTTGGCTGCCTCTATGTTTGTTTTTATGTATCAGGTAGATCTGTTATGTCCCTCAATCTTGTCAGGTGGCCTTATGTAGTAGGTGTCCTGCGGGGCCCAGTGGCACAGTCTCCCTGGTAACTTGCACCGGGTGCTCCAAGAGTGTCCCTTGTGTGAGTTGTGTGTGCCTTCCTGTTATAGTTGAGCCTTGGTTGCTATTGGCATGTCAGTGGCTGGGATTGACCCTCAGCTGATTGGCTGTGGGGTTTGGCCATATCCACAGCTTATAGGCAGCTGTGTGGGGAGCTTACCCCACTGAGTGGCATTCGCCCCAGCAGACTCTCATGCCTGTTGAGACCACCTTTTGGGTGTGCCGCTTTTGGGGCTAATTGGTTGGTGCTCTGCTGTGGTCTGAAGCCAATCTCCAAGTATGTTGGTTCTGGGGCCTGTTGGGAGGGGCCCAGATCACCCACTGCCTTTGACTGGCCAGGGACTACCTGGTAAGAGCTACAAAGCAATCCATGGTTGTTTGCTGCCTTTGCTAACCCTGAAGATGCATGGGAGAATCCACGCTGTGAACTGAGGATGGCTGCCACAAGTACTCGGCCTGGGGTAGCCCCACAAAATGCTAGGACACTCCAAGGCCTGCTGTCACCTGCCAGCTACCTTAATGTTCAGTCACTGATGAAGCTTCATGTGGTATGCAGGTTGCTTGAGGCAGGATCTCAGGGGGTCACTAGAGTGGGAAGAGTTGTAGTCACCAGGTTAATGTAAATTTTTGTTTGATGCCAGTGCTGAGCCTGAAGCTATTTAGGAAAAGTCCCAGAATACACCAAGGCCTGTCACCGCCTGCCTGGGATCTGTTGGACTCTGATAGTTTTCCATGAAAGAGTACAGTGCAAGCGGAGTTGGCTGCTCACAGAGAAAGTGCCTCTAGTGTTGGGGAATTAGGTGGGGTGCTGTCCCAGTGAGTCAGCAGGGTGGAGCTTCAGAGCTCACCAGGTCAATCAGATTCAGATTTGGCCATAAGATTAGGGGGAGCGCTTAACACAGGAAAGATGGTCCCTGCCTGCCTGTTGCATGGGAAGAAGACAGCTCACAGAGAAAATGCTGACTATCATTTAGTCCTTGTCCAGAAGCCACTTAACTCAGTCTGCTCCCTGGATGTCTCCAATACCCCCCGAAGTACTGTTCCTCTGCTGGAGCCTAAGGTGAGTGCCTGGGAGAGAGAGAATCTGTGTGCGGACCCTTTAAGAGGAAGTCTGGTTTTCCCATGGCCTTTCATCCCACCCGGATGGTTGGAATCCCGAGTGATTTTCACAGCCAGATGTTGTGGGGGCTTCTCTTCCTGGCACCGGTACTCTGGGTTGGGGGTGTCTGTCTGGAGTTGAGGTTCTTCACTCCTCTGGAGGGAACCTCTGTGGCCAAGATATCCCTCCTGGTTCTCAACTGCCACACAGAGGTTTGGGGTTACCAACATCCGCCTCTCCCCTCCTACCAGTCTCAACATGGCTTCTTCTTTATATCCTTATTTATAAAACTTCTGTTCAGCAAGACTTCAGATGTTTCTCCAGGTTGATTGTTCTATAATTTGGTTGTAATTTGAATGTGTTCATGGAAGGAAGCAGGCACAGTGTTTAGGTACTCTGCCATCTTGGATCTTCCCTTAATACATATTTCTTAAATGGATGCATGAAAGTATCTAGGTAGCTTTGGAGAAAGAAAGAATCACACTTTTTTATTTTACTAAGAGGTTAGACAATATCCTGGAACTTAGGACAATGTGACTTAAATGTCCACTCTGAACTGGTGGCTGGCCACATGCATCATGCTTAAATTGCTAGTTGGCTTCTCCCCCATCCCTTCTCCCTACCCCTTACCAATCTCCCTCCCCATTAATCTCCTAATGAAAAATAAATCTATAAAACTGAAGTACCAACCTGTGCTTGTCACAAATTTGAATTCTCGAACAAAAAAAGCCCCGGAAGCAAGTCTGCATAGCACAATTATTTTGTTGCTGTTTTAAAGATGCTGTTTAAAATGACTCAGATTTTAATATCTCAGTTTTCTCTTCAGTTTTTAATTATCATTAGGATTCTATCAACAGCAAAAGTTTAGTTAATTATGCTACTGAATTATGTGTTTAAAAAAATTATAGATGGCAATCTTCTTTGCAAATGTCTTCTATAAAACTAAAATAATTGGTTAAGTTCATTTGCTGGTGAGACAAAAACATTAAAACAAAGGAGTTTGGGTTTTGGTTCTTATTTAGCACTGGTCAGTTGCACACAAGAAAACTGGCAGGAGGAAATACAGTACTTTCCATTTTGTGAAGGATGCCAAATAGAGTTAATTTATTTCCAGAACAACTTTCAAAATGTTCGTCTAATTTTCAGGAGATATAATTTTGCTGAAAAGTTTTTTGTCTTTAAATACTTTCATTTTTCTTGTTTCTTTTTAGAAATTACAGTCTTTTAAAAAGTTATAGTATAGATGACATATAATATTATATTAGATTCAGGTGTACAACATAGTGATTCGATATTTATTTTCTTTATGACGTGATCACTGAGAAAAATCTGGTAACCATCTGTCATGGTACAAAGTTATTCTGATATTATTGACTATATTCCCTGTGCTGTATACTGTTCATCCCCATGACTTATTTATTTTATAACCAGCAGTTTGTACTTCCCCTTTTCCACCCATCTCCCTCCCCTCTGGCAACCATAAATTTGTTCTCTGTGTCTATGAGTCGGTATGTTTTGTTTGTTCATTTTGTTTCTTTATATTCCACATATAAGTGAAATCATACGGTATTCATCATTCTCTGTCTGACTTATTTCCCTTGAGTTTCATCCATATTGTCACAAATGGCAAGATATTATTCTTTTTTATGGCTGAGTGATATTCAAGTGTGTGTGTGTGTGTGTGTGTGTGTGTGTGTGTGTATCACATCACAAGTCACTCAATTCAAGTTTTGATGGACACCTAGGTTGCTTCTAGAGCTTGGCTATTGTAAATAATGCTTCAGTGAATATTGGGGCTCATTGCAGCATTATTTACTATAGCCGGGATTACAGTCTTTTAGATAGTGACATAAATTTTGGTTTCTACTGTAGATTAGCACATATCAAGTCACTTAATTCTATAGAAGAGTGACATAAATTTTGGTTTCTACCGTAGATTAGCACATATCAAGTCACTTAATTCTATAGAAGATCTGACTCAGCAGAAACAATAAAAAATATACAAACACGTCATCTGGAATGCCCATTTGAAACATCTCTACAAGTTTTCTTCTAGAAGCTTATTGTTTCTTTCAACCCAAAATTCTTCTTTAACGGATTGAAAAATGGGAAATAAACAAAACAAACTGTATGGGGAGAAGTATGGAGAAAACTTGGAACATCTGGATCATGTAGGACCATATTTAAACAATATCTTGTTGAAAATTGTACATATGTGCTCATATGTGTGTGGGCATGAGAATAGTTCAATTTCATGTGCTTATCAATTCACAGCCATAAAGTGGAAAGATTCTCAGTGAGAATAACATTTATTGTTTACCCAAATATAGCCTACTAGAACTATCTTTGAGGTAGTAAAATTTTCTGAGGTATTGTTTTAACAAATCCATTACTGAATGACTGATGTTTAAAATTTTAACAGTAATCTTCTTTAAATGCTTAATGTATTACTTATGTACCAATCTACACGTTGAATTTAATAATTTCAATGATCATAAGTGATTTAAATAATGCTCTCTTGAGCAATTAGCATCATATTCTATGCGTTGTGATATTTATGTTATAGCACAGGCTTCCAACCACTTATTCTATGTCATGTCAAAGTTACATTTCAGGTTGATGTTTCCAGTAATAGTATAAGCAAATCTTAAATGAATTCCAAAAGCATTATTTATTTTTCAAGAGCCAAACTGAAGTTTGTGGAGAAAAAATAAGTCAGCCTTTAATGGATGGAACAGAGAGTGGAAACATCTGACTGAACAGTAGGAAACTTTGTACTGTTTTGAATGCCTCACCACTACTCACACCATCTGTCATGCATTTCTCATGAAATAAACAATTTTCAGAAGTGTTTTGTCCAGGGAAGAGGCATTTTACATTTTGATTTATTTATTTTATGGGAACTTAAAGTAATGGTGTTTAAGAAAATTGCCTGTGAAGGAGATATTTTTATACTAATAGCTAGTAATTTTTTATTTGAAAGTATTTATTAAGGATATGAGATGTGGATACATATAATAATAGATAGATCAAATGGGAAATGTGGGGGGGGTGGCCTGAAAAGAAAGAACGTGCTGCCAAGAGCAAACGCTGAATTTCCTGCCGTTTTTATTTCCCCAAAATCAGAGTTGCTGAGAAAGGTCTGGCTGGTAGAAAAAACTGGGGGAAGGGAGAGGAAAGATGACTCTTCTCCAGGGGGTCTCCTTCATAAAATTTTTGAACTGTTGCCACAATCTGGCCATATTTTCATGCCAGAGGAAACATGACATTCTCCTCATTATTTATGATTTTCATATTCTGTCTCAGTTGATTATACAAGTCTCTTCCCACCATTTCATATGTGAAAATTAAGTTTTCTTAAATAGTTATCATTTCCTTAATAGTTCAGGATCATTTTCCATAGCAGTCCAATGATACCCTTGACTTTGACCGTTGGTGACTTGTTATAATGTTTTTAATTTAACATCACATTTCTAGGATTTCTTCTATTTAATCATTTTCACCTGAGTTTTTTTCTCTTTAGTTTCTTCTATCCTACCAATGCCATTTTTCAAGTATCAAGCAGACATGTGTTTTGATGTTAGGTTTTGAATCTATTCTCGGCTTCAGTGTAACTATATGTTCTGGACAAGTTACTTAACCTCCTGTTTCTTCTATCATAAAAGGGTGATGGTGATGAGTGCTCCCCAGGGCTGTGGGGAAGGTTGAATGAGATAATGTATTTAGAGCATCTGGTTCATATTAGAAAATAAATGTTTTTCTCTCCCCACACTTATTTCCTCTGTTTCTTTAATCATTATTCCCATTACCGTATCTGCCTTTCCTGTGATGTATTTTATTCATCAGCTTCCCCTCCTCCCATGTCCATGGCACCACCTTTGGCTTTCTCATGGATGGATGATAAGACAGAGACGCTGTGGGCTGAGAGCATATACTCCCCCCACCTATTATGCTATGTTCAAAACAATTTTAAGTCTCTACAATTTATACTTCACAGAGCATAAAAAGTAGCAGGAGTTCTCAAACTTCCAGAGTGATTCTGGCCTTTACTCATATTTCTTAAGTATAATTTCATTTACTTCGGTATCTTCTGAGGTCCAGCCATATTTTGTTGCTTTCTTCCTTCGTGCCCCCAACCCTATAGCTCTCATTGTAATTTCTTTATTCCTTTGCTTACTATTAATACTTTTTCTTCCCTTTGACTACCTTTTAATTGGGTATCCATTTGAGATGAAATTGACTTTTCTGGTTAAATCCAGCAGCCTAGCATTTCTAAATTAATTGCCCCATACTGGCATTAACATTAATTACAGTCTTGCTGTTTACTCCAATCTGTTCATCTGTGGTAGCACCTTTTTCTTACATCTCTCAGCTGAATCCTTATTCTCATATGTGGCATAGCTTCACGTTATGGTGACTCTTTATCTAAAACATCTCTTGTAACTACTTTTTTTTTTTCTACTTTTCCAGGCACTAAAACCCCCACAAAATTCTACCTATTTTTCCATTTTTTTTGTTATGACATTGTATTAGTGAGGGTTCCATGAAAAACAAGAACTGATAGGATATATATCGATATATATAGGAGGGGACTTATTATAGGAATTGGCTCATGCAGGTATGGAGGCCAAGAAATCCCACAATCTGCTATCTCCAAGCTGAAGAAGCAGGAAAGCTGGTAGTATAATTCAGTTCCTATCTGAAGACTGAAGAACCAGGACCTCTGATATCCGAGGACAGGAAAAGATGGATGTCTTAGATCAGGAAGAGAGAGAGAATTTGCTTTTCCTTTGCCTTTTTGTTCCATTTTGGCTCTCAACATACTGGATGATGCCCATATATATTGGTGAGGGTGGATCTCTTTATTTAGACTACTCAATCAAATGTTAATCTCTTCTGGAAACACCCTCACAGACAAACCCAGAAATAATGTCTTACCAGTTAGCTGGGCATCCCTTAGCCCAGTCAAGTTGACACATAAAATTGACCATCACAAGTGTACCTCTTGTCAACTTGGCACTCACATGCATCTCCTTAAACCATAATTAATCTTCAAATAAAGAGAGTAACAAGGCCATAATTCTGCCTAACATGATACAACTATCCTGTGTACAACAGAAAATGCACTTGAAGTGCTATAGTCGGAATGCTTGTGTCTCCTTCCCAATTCTTATGCTGAAATCTTAACCTCTAAAAGTGATGGAATTAGTAGTGGGGTCTTTGGGGGGGTGTTCAGGTCATGGGGTAGAGCCTTCCTGATTGGAATTAGAGCTGTGATGAAAGATCCCACAGATCTCCCTGTCCTTTACGCCATGTGAGAACACAAGAAGTGTGGGACTTCGAAGACGGCCCTCATCCTACCATGCTGGTGGTCTCAGACTTCCAGCCTCTAAAACTCTGAGCAGTAAGTTTCTGTTGCATATGAACGACTTAGTCTGTGATATTTTGTTATAGCGGCCCAAACAGATTAAAACAGACATCTTCCTCTTGGAAGTTCTTGTTTTCTCCTCCCTCTTGTACCTGATAACAGTGACTATAATTAAATGTTAAAATGCCATTTTAATTATTGCCACCTTGTTCAGTGTCTGTTTCTTAAAATCAGTACTGAAAGCAGGTTTCCGGGCTTCCCACCCATTAGAGTCCAGAAATCTGCTTATTCTTTGTTTTTCTCTATAAGTATATCTCTAAATTTTCTACATATCCTTCTAGGCCTATAGAAAAGAATCTTAACAATGGATGTACTACTTTGAATTCCCCTGGGTCAATGTTTAGCCAGTGATAAAAGGTGGGGGAGAAAATGTACAGAGTTATTTGAAACCATCATGGAGATAGTGGAGAACACATATTATTTGTGGCTCTGTGTGCTAATTTATGTAAAAACACCAATGTATCTACCTATATATGAGCTCACTAGCTTCTCAGAACCAGGGAACTTTTGGGTGACTATTTTAAACCATTAAGATAGTAATCTATTACTTCCTATAAGCAGGATAAGTAAGTCCCTGGCTAAATAACGATAATTTAGCTTTCTAGCTCTGCTTTTTAACACACTAAAGCAAAGTATTCAAAGAAAACATTTCTCACTAACCCCTTTCACAAGTACCATCCAATGGCCTCCATGCTATGTACCGTGTTTAATATGAGGGCGGGTGACTTGGTACTTACATTCCTAGTCGGTGCAAATACTTATGCTGACCTTTCAGTTGGTTTGGCAGGAGCCCTACAGTTTCTGCAGTATGGCAAGGCTAATTGGCCCATTTTCAACTAGCATGCCCAACAATTGAGATTCTTCTCTCTCACTTTCCTCATGGATTCTGTCAGTTCACATCTCTCTAATATCCTTTCCTTTCAATATTCACAGAGTGGCCAAAATGATGTTTCTTTCCCCCATAGTATTTGGACTACTGAAACCAGGTTGGTCTCCCTGCCATGAGTCCTGCATGGCTTTAATCTGCTCTACCTGTCACCACAAGGTGAGGTTTCTTAGGAGTCCCCCCACCTATGCTTTAATGCTCTCTGTTCAGGGAGTTGTGTGTGGTGACAACAGGGACCTGCACTGGGCCAGCATTATGCCCAGAGTTTCAAACAAAACTTACGCTTTATCCTTACTGTGTCTTTTGCCTCTCCTTCCTTCCAGAGGATCCTTCCCCCTGAAAATATTCTGCTCCTTTTCTCCTACCCTGTTTACCAAATCTCAGTTCATTGAAACCCTACCCATTCTTTGAAAAAAAAATTCAGGCTTCTCCAGAAAGCTTTCCCAGTTTTCCTTTATAATTATTTGTTACCTGTGTTATAAATACTATAAGACTCTCGAAGGCTCTAGATCTATAAGGGAAGCTAACACTTTATCTTCCACTTAAAATTATTTTCATTGCTTCAAGACACTCCATCGATTATAATCTTCTCATTTTAGTAACTTCAGTTCTTGTTTCATTCTTTCCTAATATGTTAATCAGGGGATATTGGCATATCTGTTGAAAAAATGCTTCGAGTGATATATTGGGTTTACTTTGGTTAGTGAGGAGCTGGAAGCTACAAAGAAGGGAATGGTGGGTGAGCAACATATGTTAATTGAATAGATAAATATATTAACACAATACATTTCTTATATATTCCCTTTAATCCATTCTCCACACTGCAGCTAGAGTGATCATTCCTCTGGTCCTCGGGTTGCTCCCTTCTTAAGTCTTTAAGGCGTGGCCATTGCTCTTAGGATGTGTAAATCCTTAAATGGTCTTTCTATCATCTGATTCCAATTTACTTTTGAGCCTCCTCTTTTTCCACTCCACTCCACTTACACTTATTCTTTGAAGAGTCTTTAGTCTCTCTGGGCTTTTCTAATTGCTGCTTCGTCTGTAATCTTCCTGTCTTTCTGCCACTCTCATTCCCCAGAAAATTCCAACTCATTCTTTGGATCTCAGCTTAGCTATTATTTCTTCTGGGAAACTCCCTCTGACTACCCAGAACGAGGGGAGGTGCCCTTTCAAGATTGTGTTGTGGCTACCACGTTTCTGAAGCATGGGTCTACACTGTTATGATGCATTTATCGGCATGAACTCTTCACTAGGCTAACTACGGGAGTGCAGGGCTGGGCCTCTCTTGTGTACCAGTCATATCCCAGTATAACCAAGATCAGCGATATTTAATTTTATACAAATAAATGGATACATCTATTTTTCTGTTTACATCTATATAATATCATACATATATATGTAATATTTATCTATAAGTATGTTGTTATAGTATAATATATTATAATAATATAATATAATGTAATATATACACACACAGAAGATGCCAAAAAAATGTATACACATTTTAAGAAAGGAAAAAACTGTATTAAAATTGTAATACTCAATATATACCAACAACTAAAGATGAATATAAGTCATGTGTATACATTGTTTTGGCACCACCGGTATATATTTGTAACTATATCTGTCTATATATCTATATACGTCATAAGATGACAGGTCTGATGAGTGACAGGTTGGATGCTCCTGAACTTCAACCTCAAAATGTGTCACAGACTAAATATTATTATATTGGAAGGTCACCTAACTGATATCCTGTCTTATGATTTGTATCCTTGATAAACCTTTGCTTCTCATATATATAAAATGTCTTTCTGCCCTCTTTTTGACTTCCTCCTTCAGAATTATTTTTAATATTATTCTCCTCCAGATATAGTGCCTCACTTTGACAGAATCAGTGGATTTTTGTTTGGGCAAAGGGTATCCATTGCACATTATGTTAAGCAAATCTTGCTTTCAAATTTCTTTCATGATTTAAAGTAAACTAGACTATGAAACTAATGTTTTTACATTATTCACTCTGCCTTTTACTTTTGTTATTATTATTACTATTATTATTATTTTACCTCTGCAAACTCTCTGTAGCCTGAATTCATTAGGAGGTCTTAAACATCATGTATTTTCACACAGTTAGGAAAAGTGTAGAAACTAAACCATGATTACCATGTCTCATCCTATGTTGATGTTCTCAGTGAAGGAAGACTTTCCATCATCAGCAGATATAAACTAAAATAAAAGTAACACAGAGAATTCTGAAATATAAATAGTGATTTATTTATTGACAATAATGAGTTATTTATTCTTTTTGATGCTTTTGTTCCATTTTCTGGTCCATTAGCATAGACACTTGAAGACATTGAAAACTTACATGGGATGTAAGGTAATTTTTTATCGTCTAGGCTGTCTCATCTATTCCAGGACACCTGGCATTCCTGGACCTTGCGCTTTCATAGTCAAAGCCAGTAGCTTCTTCATCATGATGACAATGAAAAAAAAAGTTCTTCTCCTCCCCATTTATAAAATACCACCAAGAGGCTGGTAGAACCCTCATCGGGAACCACTGCTATAAAATATCCATGTGCCAGAGAAATACCTGTGTGGACAGGGAGAAAGATGAAGTGGCAGAAGTGGTAGCGTTGTGAATTGACATTTATTACATACCTACTATGTTGCAACATCTGTGAAGGAACTTTACGTGTTCTTTAACTTCATCTTCCAAATCTATCCTTAAGGTAGGCAGCCTAGAGAGGTTTAAATAACTTACTGGAGGTCATAAAACTAGGAAGTAAAGAGCTGGGTAGAGCTTGATTCCATAGCTGGTAGCATTCTTGGCTCTTTGTTGTAAAGAAAACTAAGAAATGGTCAATATCACACATACAGTGGGAGAGGCCCCTTCATGAACATTTCAGGGGGCTTCCCAGCTGACTCATGCCAGATGCATAAAAGCCCAAGCCAGACAAAGAATGTCAATCAAGCCAATCACAAGCCTCAGCCGAGTGAGGTCCTGTCCACTGCTATGTAGAAGAGTCTAAATCTTGGCCCAAGATCCAGCCCTGGAATAACGCTGCTCTCTGTGGGATTTCTCATTGTTTCTTTAAAAAAAAAAAGAAAAGAAAAGAAAGAAAAAACAAAACAAAACAAAAAAAACTTCATTGTTTTCCCCGTTATAACAGAAATAATAGATGCTTCTTGTAAAATGTTCCCTCCAAAGCAGCAATGTATAAAATAGGAGATGAAGAGTCTGTAATCCCATCCCACAAAGACAATTGTTGCTAATCAATGTTGGTATATATCCATTGGGATTTTTCTCCTGAGCATATAAAAATAGTAATTTCAAAAGAGATCACACTATACATACTGTTTTTAAAGTTAAAAACAGTCAGTTTTTATTTAACAATGTATTGTGACTTTCTATTCTAGTCCATATATAGAGAATGATCCCTCTCTCTTATTTGTAATGGTTACATAATTTAGAATTGTTTGCCTGCTTCTGTACTAGGCTCATAAGAAAACTTTGTCTGAAACAGATCACAAAAGGTAATTAAAAAAAAAAGACTTCTGCTAAACAATGCTATAAAGGGCATTATTGGGCATATACCTTTGGCAAGAGTATAAATACTTCCCCAGGATAAATCCCTAGAAATTGAATTGTCAAATTGCCTTCTAAAAGATTCTACCCCATAGTACAGTTACACCCATAGCACATGAAAACCATAGTGCAATCATACTCATAGTACAAGAAAACCTCAATTCTCTACACCCTAGTAAACTCTAGTTGATAACAATTTTGTGGGTTATTTCCAACTGGTTTCAGAAAAATAATACAAGTATCTTATTTTTAAAATACAGTTAAATATATGAAAAAGTAATAGTCTCTTGAAATAACATGCTTCAAAAATTTCCATTGAAATATTTTACTGTGTTGATTGGTGTCTCCACAAAAGATATTGTCCACTGGGAACCTGTGAACGTGACTTATTTGGAGAAAGGTATCAATATCAGTACTTGTATTAGTCTAGGTTCTCCATAGAAACAGAACAAGTATACACATAGGTACATATGAGGTGATTTATTATATTATAAAAATTGGCTCGTGCTATTATGGAGGCCAAGAAGTCCCACAATTTGCTATCTGTAAGCTGGAGAATGAGGAAAGCTGATGGTGTAATTCAGTCCAAGTCTGAAGGCCTGAGACTTGGGGAGGCCATTGGTGTAACTCCTAGTCCAAGACCAAAGGTCTGAGAGCTGGATTCTGCTAGTGCAAGTCCCAGAGTCTGAAGGTTGGAGAACCAGAAGCTTTGATGCTGGATGGATGTCTCAACTGAAGGAGAGGCAGCAGTTTGTTACTTAAGAAGTTCAAACTTTCAGTTATAGAATAAGTCATGGGGATGTAATATACAGTATAGAGAATAGAGTCAATAACCATGTAGGGTGATAGATTGTTACAAGACTTATTGTGGTGACCACTTTATAAGGTTTATAAATGTTGAATCACTGTGTTGTACACCTGAACCTAATATAATATAGTATGCCAATTGTAATTAAAAATAAATTTTAAAAAGGAGAGAGGGAATATCTACCCTTCTTCCATCTTTTTGTTCTATTTGAGCCCTCAAAGAATTGAATTGGTTAGGATGGTGCCCACTCACAATTAGTGAGGGTGGGGTTTTTTCACTCATTCTACGAATTCAAATGCTAATTTTTCCCAAAAACACCCTCACAGACACATCCAGAAATAATGTTTTACTGGCCATCTGGGTGTCCTTAGCCCAGGCAGGTTGACACATAAAATTAACCATCACAGTACTTTGTTCCTTTTTCTGGCTGTATCATTACTCAATTCCTGTTTATGGCTGAATAATTCTCCATTGTATGGATACACCATATTTGTTTATTCATCAATAGGTAGATATTCAGGTTGTTTCCACTTTTTGGTTATTATTAATAATATTGCTGTAAACATACGTGAACATGATTTTTATATGAACATGTTTTCAACTCTTTTGGGTATATAAGAGTGGAATTGTTGAATTATATGGTGTTTAATTTTTAATTTTTGAGGAACCATGTAACTGTTTTCCACAGTGACTGCATCATTTTACCTTCCCACTAGCAATGTATGACAATTCCAATTTATCTACATCCTCACTTACTCTTCCTTCCTTCCTTCCTTCCTTCCTTCCTTCCTTCCTTCCTTCCTTCCTTCCTTCCTTCTTTCCTCCCTCCCTCCCTCCCTCCCTCCCTCCCTCCCTCCCTCCCTCCCTCCCTACCTCCCTCCCTCCTGCCCTCCCTCTCTCTTTCTTTCTTTCCTCAGTATAGTGAGTATGAAGTGGTATCTCATTGTGATTTTGTATTTTGTTAGCAACTGATTTTGAACACAAAATCACTTTTAATGTTTCAGAATATTCTATTGCATATATGTTCCATTATTTCTTTCATAGTGTATTTAAGCAGTTTCCCACTGATAGCCATGTAGAATTTTCCAAAATCTTTTGCCATTATAAGCAATTTGTGATATATCTATTTACTTCGCTTACTAAATAAAGTTTGTTAGTGTGAAGTCCTAGGATTAAGATTGACAGTGAAGCCATTCTAACTGGGGTGAGGTGATATCTCATTGTGGTTTTTATTTGCATTTCTCTGATGATTAGTGATGTTGAGCATTTTTTCATATGTCTAGTTGCCATTTGTATGTCCTCTTTGGAGAAATGTCTCTTCAGGTCCGCTGCCCATTTTTCAATTGGGTTGTTTGTTTTTTTGTTGTTGACTTGTATGAATTCCTTGTACATTTTGAATATTAGCCCCTTATCAGAGGTGCTGTTTGCAAAAATCTTCTCCCATTCAGTTGGTTGCCTCTTTATTTTGTCGATGGTTTCTTTTACTGTGCAGAAGTTTTAAGTTTGATATAGTCCCATTCGTTTATTTTAGCTTTTACTTCCCTTGCCTTTGGAGTCAAATTCATAAAATGCTCTTTGAACCCAGGGTCCATAAGTTTAGTATCTATGTTTTCTTCTGCAGAGTTTATTGTTATTGTTTCAGGTCTTACGCTTAGGTCTTTGATCCATTTTGAATTAATTTTGGTACATGGTGACAAATAGCAGTCCAGTTTCATTCTTTTGCACATGGCTTTCCAATTCTCCCAGCACCATTGTGTTGGAGAGGCTGTGGAGAAAAAGGAACCCTCATACACTGTTGGTGAGAATACAAATTGGTGCAGCCGCTATGGAAGGTAGCGTGGAAATTCCTCAAAAAATTAAGAATAGAATTACCATATGACTCAACAATTCCTCTCTTTGGGTATCTACTCAAAAAATCTGAAACCATTTATCCATAAAGACATGTGTGCTCCAATGTTTATTGCAGCTTTATTTACAGGGACCAAGACATGGAAACAACCAAAATGTCCTTCGATAGATGAATGGATAAAGAAGTTGTGGTCTATATACACAATGGAATACTGTTCTGCAATAAGAAAAGATGAAATGGTACCATTTGTGACAACGTGGATGGATCTTGAGATTATAATGCTAAGCGAAATAAGTCAGACAGAAAAAGTAGAGAACCATATGATTTCACTGATATGTGGTATATCAAACTGAAAACAACAAAGGAACAAGATAAACAAATGAAGGAACAAAAACTCATAAATAATAATTTAGGGGTTACCAGAGGGTAAGGGGGAAGAGGGTCTCTAGAAGAGGGTAAACATGGTCTAACATATGGTGATGGAAAGAGAACTGACTCTGGGTGGTGAACACACAATATGAGATATAGATAATGTATTACAGAATTGTACTTCTGAAATCTATGTAACTTTACTAATAATTATCACCCCAACAAACTTTAATTAAAAAAAAAAGATTGACAGTGAAAAAGTTGCTCATTTTACATTTTAACACATATTGTCAAAGAATCCTCCCGAATAGTTCATGCATTTTTTTTCTGGTGGTGCCTGTTTCTCCCCATGCTAGTTAACAATATTGCAACTAAGCCAGGATGAATCCCAGGTACAAAGGAAATGTCATTTCCTTGTTTACTTCAAATAAATTTAAATTAGACTCAGTGGTCTATCCTGTTTACATGGGAGAAGGGATTAAGTTACAGCCCTAACTGGGGATCTCCCTCAAACCTGTGCCCCACCCCAGGTCTTGCAAAGTCCCTGGAGATTCTTAAACGATGCTAGTGCAGCAGAGAGCTCCCTCTAGCCACCGTCAGGGCTACCAGAAATGCTTTTTCTTCAACACCTTCCAGTCACTTGGCTTCTGATGATTCTGCTATTTCCACACCATATTTGGGGATGTTTAGAAACCTGGGAATCTGAAGCTGATGCCCAGACTCCCCAGGGTGCTACCCCCAAGGGTGTCAAGTCCTGCTGCTCTCATGCCCCATTGAACTTCTGCCTTCTTCCTTTTCCCTGTAAATCACTCTCTGCTTCTCTCTTCATGTCGCTGTCTCTGTCTGCATCTCTCTTTCCACCTTCTCCCCACCTCCCTATGAAGCCAGACATAATCTCATCAATAAGTTCAGTTGTAGGCAAATGATAGGAAAAGCCAGGCAGATTTTGCCTGCCTAATTTGGAAAAATCCATGAGATAAGAAAACAGAAAGGCTGGAGTGAGGGGAGAGCATGCTCACAGTGAGAACAAACAATTGCTCTAATTATTCTGCTTCATTTTTGTCCATGTTTTTCATCTCTATTAATCTGATATACAACAGTTATTTTTCTCTTTGATCATTTTTCTATCAAGGGGCTTCTACATTGATTAGAAATTCTTTTAATCTTTGTGAATCTAATAGGTATCAGATTATATTTTGTTTTGTTTTAATTTCTATGTATTTTATTTAGTAATGTTGGTTAACTTTCCCCATATTTGTTATTAATTTATATGTTTATTCTGTGAATTGCTTTTTCATTTTCTTTTTTCCTTTCCAATGAATGTTTGGCCTGTTCTTATTAATGTGTAGGCACTCTTCATAACAAAGATATTCAACCTTTCAAATGTATCACAAGTATTTTTTTTTATTAAAGTTTATTGGGGTGACAAGTATTAGTTAAGTTACATAGGTTTCAGGTGTACAATTCTGTGATACATCATCTATATACCACATTGTGTGTTCACCACTTAATCTGTCATTTGTTGGCCAAATTTTCTATGGTCTTTAAGTTTCTAGTTTTATGTAATCACCTGTTAACCTTTTTCTTTGTAGTGTTTGGACTTTTTACTGAGGGTCACAATAGGCCTTTCCAACACCAAGAAATAGTTTCCTATATTTTGTTTTAATGCTCCCATATTTCAGTCTTTACATTCTTTATTTGTGTATTTAAACCATCTGGATTGCGTGTGTGTTGTGTGAGGAAAGAATATATTTTTTCTCATTTTGGCTATCAAATTTTCACAAAACTATTTATTAATTAATTTATCAGTTATTCACTGATTTGAATTGCTACTTTTATCCCCCATTACATTTTCGAATTAGTTTTGCTGACGTATATAATTCTATATATTTCCTTTATTTCTAGCTATCTTACTGAACTCTAATGTCTAATCAGTTATATCTCTTGGTTTTCTATATATAATAATAATAGCATCATGAAAGAAAGATACTTGTAGCCCTCATATAAACTTCAATGAAATTGTACAGTCTTCTTCATATGTGCTTTATTTATTTACTGTTAAATTTAGTTCTTGTTATTGTTGGGAATAGAGGAGATAGGTGAGTGTGGGTCTTTTTGTCTTATTTATTGCATAAGTAAGATATATTGAACAATATTAGATAATAAAGACACAAGTATCCAGTGTTTCTGCTGAGCTTCTTCCCCTCTTGTAAAAAATCTTTGTCTCCTAGTGAATGCACATCTAAAATAGTTAAGGGACTTGTCAAGTTGTCCTCCTAAAATTTTTTCCAATTTATACTCTGATGAGAACATCTAAGATTGTCTATTGCCTACACCAATGTGAAAAAAGGTCATAATGTATTATAATTCATCCAGGCGTGAGTAAGGTCTTTGAAAGAGTAAATCAGATCACCCTAGCAATATGTTGGCATATTTCTTGCCTGGTCTTGCTTTCACAGTGTATCAACTATTGGCTCAAATTCTTTGCTATGCTGCTGGCACTTATTCCACTTAGCTCACAGCCTCCAATCTTGCCTCTCTTGGCTTTAACTTAGCTGTCCCTCCCCCTTGTTTGATTTGTTGACTCACCCCTCCTTGTACAAGATGGAGCTGCCCTGGTCAGTTAGACACTGGCCAAGTGGGGCAAAATACGTCAAAGATTGGGTTCCCCAGGGATTGGAGCTGGAACTAAGTCAAAGTCCACAGGTTGAAACTCAGAAGATATCCTATACAAACAACAGGGAGACCACATGTAAACAATGGACCCAAGCTTTACCACCCAAACAGAGCCAGCTCACTTCTGAGATTATCAGTCTTTCTCTGACTTTGATTCAGTAATAATTTTTTATGTATCATATCTGATTTCAAAACTTAAATTTTAAAAAGTGCCAATTAAAGACATTAGTATACTGTTCCTGTATTAGGATTATATTTGGTTGTGAGTAATAGAACTAATTTTTCTGAAAGAATAGCTTAAATGTGCTGAAAATTCATTTCTTTCCCAAGTAAAATTGCAAAGGTGAGTAATCTAGGGCCGGTATAGTGACTTTGCTGTACAAAGTCCTCAGAGACTGAAGCTGCTTACAGTTTTCCACTTGACCGTGTCAAGAGTAACCTGTTCCTCAAGAACCAAAGTGGATTTACAGTCATCACATCCACATTCCAAAGAACAGGTTGGAAGAAGGGAGGCAGGATCAAAGAAGGGAGGTCAAAGATCCTGTGACAGCTGCCTCTGATGAAAGGTCCTTGGATTCTGGCATGGGCCACTTTCACTTAGATTCCATTGGTCGGAACACCATCACATAAGAACACCAAATTGTAATGAAGGCTGAAAATGTAGCCTTTGTTCTGGGTGGCCATGTGCTTAGCTAGATGTTTTATTACTGTTGGAGGAGGGGAGAATGTATGTGGTGGGGTCATTAGCAATTGTTGCCGCAGGGTCTACTAAATTAGGTAATGAGTTAAGCCTCACAGTGTAACAGAGGAAGACGGACATGTGAATAAACAAATGTAATCAATTCCTATATTATGGCTATACTTGGGTGAAGTATGCTAGAGGAGGCTGGGGTGCAAAGGAAGAGTTGATTAATTCTACTGGGAAAGGAGAGGATGTGGAGGTTTCATAGAAGAGAAGATGTTCCCACTAACTCTTTAAAGTTGAGTAGATTTTTGCCAGGTGCTCTATAAGGATGGTTATTTGAGGTGTAGGAGCAGCTCAGGCATAGAGTAGTAAAATATGAGGGTGACTTCAAAAAATATGGTAGCATTTCATCTAGCTGGTAGGTCCAAGGGAAGTGAGTAGTGCAGTAAGAAATGAGTCTGAAGATGGAGTCAGGGACCAGAAAAGGAAGAGCCATGGGGACCCTATCTAGGAGCTTGGACTTTGATCTCTCATTAATAGAGACCAGATCTGAGTTATGGGATTACAAAATCACATCTGATAATCAATTTAAAAAATAATTTGAAAGGGGTATTACTGGACGAAAGCCATCAGAGGAGAAAGTGTGGAGGAAGTCTCTTAGGTTCTCAACATGGAAGTCTAGATGGATGGGGAATCAGTCGATGTTTTCCAGAGAAACAGAACCAGTAGAGTTGTGGATGCTGGTGAGTCTGAAGATGTAGGGCACTCTTGGGAGGAGCTGATGCTGCTGTGTTGAGGCCAGGTTTCTTCCTCTTCAGGAAAGCCATAGTTTGGTTCTTAATGCTTTGCAAATGATTTAATGAGACCCACTCAGATGATCAAAGATCATCTTTACTTAAAGTCAACTGATTCTAGATGTTAACCACGCCTACAAATATCTCCTCAGCAAAACCTAGGTTAGTGTTTATCTGAATAACCAAGTACTTATAGCCTAGGTAAGTGGACACATAAAACTAACCATAATAGATGGTGACACTATTAGCAGTACAGGGACTACATGGAAAGCATATTTGGTGGCTAATGAAAAAAAAATAACATGTTTGGATTGGGACATGTTGATGGTGAGAAACCTATAGTACGTCTAGTGGGAACTGAGATATTATGTAGTGTTTAAGAATGTGTTCTGGATTAGAACTTTAGAGTGAAGTAGTTCAAACCATAAGAAAGGAATAGATAGATTACACAGAGCGAGCATATGGGAAGCAGTTGCAAATGCTCATTGATGTAAATGAACTAAGGGGGGTAGGTCAGGGATTTAAGTGTATAGGGGGTGGTGAGGACTATGGGATGGAGAGCAAATGTCCAATCTCTATAGAGCAACCTCTATTTAATTCCAGCTAGTGTATGATATGCATAAACGTTGGTCTAGGGTTGTCAGAACTTTTTGTTTTTCAAAAGTACCTAGAAAATCCAAATGAATAAGTGAAAAGTTCAAGTTGTAAATACTGTTTCTTAAATTTGCCTGAAATACTGTCGAGCCAAAATTACATACATCTGTGGACTGTATCTGACCCTCCACTTTGAGAACTTCAAAGAAGAGTCAGAATAGAAGACAATGCATGGAACTCTGGGAACCCCAACATTTAAGGGTCAATAAGAGACTGTCAGCTGAATAATATAAGAACTAAAATGAAGCCTTAAAATATAACTATTAGGAATTAATTGGTGAATAAGTGTGAATTGTTTTAGTAGTATGGTGAAGGCAAAAGGTAGATTATGCATGTTGAAGAAAGTTGAGACTATTCTTTCAAAAACTGCCTCATAAATATTTTTTTTCACCTAAGCAATTCAGTAACTTCCTCCTTATTTTTAGCTCTGGAGAACGCAATGTACATTTCTTACTCCTTTCATGGTTCTGTGCTCAGATTGAGGGAATATGTGGTTCTATGTTCCTAGAACATTTTGATCTTCCTGGTTCCTGGGGCTTAAAGGGTGCAAACAAAAAATAGTAAATAAACCATAAATGCAATTTATTACTACCAGTAAGTTTTATGTGAGTTTATACAAAGCAATGAACAAAAATAATACCCTGCAACAATTTGTGAACACTGTCCTAAAAAAGAATCACTGCAACTTCACATATTCAGCAAAAACAATAAAATTGACACAAAGTACTCAGTTTTCCCAACTCTTTGAAACCTGCAAAGAGTAAGTTAATAAAAAGCCAAGGAACTTGAAGTTTGTAGCATCTACTCTTGTCAATTGACAATTCAAGAGTTAATCATGCCCCAATGAAGACCAGAAAGATGAAAAACTGCCCAGTGCAATTGAACTCATGTTTGCCCATGAATGTGGAAAAAGTGTTGCTTCGTGTGTGTGTGTGTGTGTGTGTGTACACATGAATGAAAAACTTTATTTCCTCATGTATTTATGCCAATCAGAAGGACTGCAAGCTGCTTTCATGATCCATGAACAAAGCTGCATTCTTGGTGTCAAGCTCAAGTTGGCAGCCAGAAATGACTGCTAATCCCTATGCAGTAACTCCTCTCAGGAAATACATGGGGACTCTCTAAAGACTGGCCCTAACTAAAGGGAGAGGAAGCTTCCCAAATGAATTAAAAGTGAAAAGAATGAAGAGAAATCTGTTCCCATAGATATCCCTATCCTGTAACCTCATCCCCTTTAAGTTCTGTGGGATTTCACTGATTGTAGGTGAATATAGGTTAACATGCTTAAGAGGCAAAATCTTAGAAAGGAAAAAGCAAGTATTCACACTTTAGTCTTGATTAGTTGTGTTTTCTCTTTATACCTTTTTGAGATCAGCAGATTTAAGACAATGTGAATTTGATGGAAAAAGAAGCTGGGAAAAAAAAAAGTAATGATCATTTTTGAACTGGAGAGTGTTCAGGGAGTAGTGGTCACCTGAGCTGCCAGCATGAAGACACCAGACTTCTGGGGAGCAGGATAGAGGGATGTCTGGGTAAGGAGAGGGTTAGGAAGAAGAGAATAATGAGAACCAAGAAACTGAGGTAAGATGGCAGGTAACAAAGACAAATTTTATTTCCATCGCGTTGCCGCTTGACTCTCCTTTTGGTTGTTAGCTGATGAAGTGCTTTTCCTGGTGGCAATTCAGCTGGCATGTGCCAAGGCTGGGGTGGGAGTGGGGTACCAAGGATGGGGGAAGGGAGGGATTGATCCCACCCAGAGATGTTCAGCTGAAATGAAAATGAGGAAGAATCTAATTAAAATATCTCAAATTAATTAAAAAATGATGGTAGTTGAAAGATGAATCATCAGAGTACTGCCATAGAAATCACTTCTAACATCTTCATCTACTGGAGAGGAATTTTTCTCAAATCTGTTTTCTCCATTTGGTTAAATTTACATTGAAACTCTGTGAATGTATATATACATATGTAGTATAATTATAATAGCTCATACAATTTAATTGTATAATTACTCTTACTTGTTAGTCACTTGACTTTAATTTTTCACAGGTATTTTTGTTTGTGTGACTGTAGTTGTGTTAGTTCTTGGATCTTGAAAGTATTTTCCATAATTCGTATGTCGGGGGTGAGTTGAAAAAAACTGGTGCTCAATCATCTTCAATATCTTACATTCACATAGAGATTCACAGCACTTTTTTTTGAATGAACAGTAAAGTTTGAAAGAATATTTAACCTTTCAGTCCTCACCCATCCTCTGAGGAAGGCATTAGTATTTCTACTTCATAGCTAAGGAAACTGAGGTTCAGAGAGGTTAGGTAATTAGGTTGCCTAACCCCAACTGCAGTGCTTCCCTCAGAGCCAAAGCTCTGGGCGCCGGTATCAGGACATACTCCTGGTTTGCTTCAGGATCATTTTCAACACTGCATAAAGGGGAGAACAACTTCCTTCTCTACCCTGTTTGTGACTCTGTGTGGGCTATTTAGTCACATGAGGTGGTGTTCAGAAGGCATCAGGAGCAGGCATGCAAGTAGTAGAACAGATAATCTTATTAAGGTGAACACCACATAACATGCAACAGTTTGGTGAACATTATACTATTGACTTTTAAAAGAGTAAAGTAGAACACCAGATTCCTCTCCACTTGGCTGTCCACACATTTTTGTAGTACCCATGACTTAAGCCTACCAAAGTTTGACTTCAGTTTGTTGTGAAAGAAGAAATCCTAATCACTACCTCACAGCTCTCTGTTTTCTTCTGAAGATGAAGTAAAATTAAATGAGTGAAGTGTGTGTCTAAAATATGATAGATAAAATCAGAAGAGCTATATGTCAGACATGAAAACTTAAAAAGGACCTATGGTATTCCTACACTGTTATTTCTCTCAAGTTTCCCAGGGTATGCTAAATTTTTGCAAAAAGTTGGGAGGTTTAGAAACCACACAGAGAAACATTCCTTGGAAAGAGGAACTCTTCAATGGTCTAAGATTACAGATCCTTGAATTGGAATGGTATGCAGTTGAGTTTTCCATTCACAGTTCCAGGAAAAAAATGGGATTTTTTTCCCATTAAGATACTGTTATTTAGTTATTTTGAAGTATACAGTACATACGTGCTTTTTTTAAAAACCACTAGATTTCATAAGAGGCACACATTTGATTATTTCTAGCCTTCTCTGTTGATTTTAGACCAGACCTGGGGCCCAACTGTAGAAAAAAAATTCATTTCAAGTGCAAAACAGAACAGAAGCAGAGGCATCCATCATATAGTTCATAGAGTGCTTGAATTTACTATTTATTTCTTGAGAATGACTCAGCATTCATATCTATAATAATAAAATGCTACACAACTGCCAATAAATATTGGAAAGGCTGAACTTTCTAGATACAGTGCAGTAATTATTCTATCCTGACAAACTTTTCTTAGGTCTTGATAGAAAAGAAAAAAGAAAAGTGCTTTAAAACTTAAAAAGAATTGTAATTAAATAAAATATAATTAAAGCACTGCCCTTTAAGTAAATTTTCTTTTCTGTTTTGAACTCCTTAGTGTGGATCAAGCTATAACAAATTGCTAAAGCTCTCTAAATCTCAGTTTATTTTCCTATCATATCGGGAACATGTTAACAGCCCAACCCAAGGCATAGGACTTTTTGGGTTGCAAATAAGAGATACTCAACTAAAAATAGAAGAAGGAAAGAAAAAGAATATATTGACTCTAGTAGGTGGGAAGTCCAAGAGTAGCCCTGCATTAGTGTTGCTGGGTCCTGGTTCAAACAAAGGTGGTAGAACTCAGTTACTGCTATAGACTGAATGTTTGTGTCCTCCAAATTCATATGCTAAAATCTACTTTCTAATGTAATGGTATTTGGAGATGGGACCTTTGTGAGATAATTAGGTCATGAAGGTGGAACCCCATGAATGAGATTAGTGCCGTTATAAAAGAGGCCCCAGCGAGCACCCGCTTCTTTGGCCACATGAGGATACAGAGAGAAAACCACTTCTATGAACTAGAAAGTGGGCCCTAACCAGACACCAAATCTTCCAGCACCTTGATCTGTACTTCCCAGCCTCCATAACTGAGAGAAATTATTTTCTGTGGCTTACAAGCCACTCAGTCTACGGTTTTTTGATATAGCATCCCGAATGGACTAAGACAGTCATTCTCTGTGCCTTTGCTCTACTTCCTTTTGTTAGACCCAACTTTCAGGCAGGCTCTCCTCAGTGGGCAAGAAGGTCTCCAATAACTCCAGCTCATATCCAACTAGCTTTAGACAGAGAAGGTCTGCTTCTCAACTGTTACAACAGTAGTCCAATCATTGATTGGCAATGACACCAATTAGAATGACTTAGATGTTGTGTTTATCTCTGTATCACACTTTGTAATCAGGCAGATGTGAAGTTTGCCCCAATCTAGGCCATATGCCCATCCTATAAATTGAAGATAGAATCAGCTCCACCAAACAGCAAAAATTTAAGAGTGAGGAGTGGTATTTCTCCATAGAAAATCTGAGTGCTGTTATTACAATTAAAGATAATATTTTAGGTTGATCATAATAACAAGTAAAACAGCACAAACCTATGGAATTATGCAAATATAATTTATTATGCCAAATGTTCTTTAATTAGAATATCTTTAAAAAGACTTTATTTTTTCAATAACAACATTAAAGATTTTGTAATTTGAAGCAGCTGAGTTACAGTCTCTAGGAGGTCTGTTTCAGTTTACCAAATTCTTCTTTGTAGTTATGGTGGCAAATTCTAATAGAGCTGGTTGCTCTATGAGAAAAGAATCACAATTATCTTCAGCATAACGGTTTGAATTTCCCTAAAAGAACTAAGAAAACATTTGGCATCCAAATAACAAAGTGTCTTAAGTGAGTAGAAGAGAATAGTATGGTCTTATTTTGCAATTACAAAGTAAATGATTCATTTTTTAACAGCAAGTCTGCATGGGAGCACACATTTTGACTATTGGTATTGAATATTTGTTATTAGAGCAGTTACCTGAAATTAGCTCTCTGATTTTCAATTGTTGTGGAGACTGAGTAAATGGTCATCAATCTTAGTTTCTATTCCTGGGCATATGTGGGGTCTAAATTTACCAGGCCCTTTGCATTTAGTTGAAGCCCTGTGATTCTACCTCATCAATGGAATGTGGGCGGAGGTGATTTAAGCCACTTCTAGGCCTAGCCCTTAAAATGTTTCAGGCAATTCTTTAGTTCTATAATCTAATGTGAAACCCTCAGACGTCACATCTGTAAGAGGCAGATTTATAAGATTACAGAAGCCTGAACCCATGAACTAGCAGGAAGTCTGCCAAGGGGGACCACAGACCCATTTTTAAATGTTACAAAAATGAGTAAATTTTTATTGTACTAAGTCTCTGATTTTTTAATTGTTTATTATGACTTGCTTAATACAACAAGCAAGTCTAGAACAAAATAAAATTTCACTGATAATAACATTGCTTCATTTCTAGACAAATCTACATAGAAGTACATGAATTGATGAGAAAAGTTAATTGGTTCAAGCTTCCTTAGACCTTAAAGGAAGTTCCTCTTATCTTTTCCATTCTCAGGATAAAAATAATTGAATAAATAATTAAGAAGTTTTCACTCCTTAATTTATTCTCTCTTTCTCTCTTTTTTTCTTGTATCATGCAGTTATTATATACCAAAGTTACATAAAAAGTTTACTGTTTGCCTATAGGCTCTCAAGCACAACATGTACAAATTGCATCCATTATCTTTCCTTATATGGCTCCCAAATCTCTACCTCAATTCCCTATCCCATTGAATGACATTGTGATCTACTCAACTGCCCAGGCCAAATACTTGAGAATCATCCTTAATTCCTATTTTTCTTTAACTAGGTCCTGTAGATCTTACTCTTACATAATTCTTTAATTTGTACGTCTCTTTATTATCATCACCGCTGTTCTAGTCCAAACCATCTTCATCTCTTACCTAGATTACTGAAATTGATAAGCATTTATTGAAATTACTTGTTTTTAATAGGTTTGTTCCTTATCCTAAATTCATTTTGTAGCTAGATTAATCTTTCTAAAAGGCAAGTCTGATTGTGTCAACCTCATTCTTAAAATCCTTTAATATCTCCATGTTACTTTCAGGATAGTCCAAACTCCATAGTATGGCTTACAAGACTTTTAAATGATCTGGGCCTGTTTCCCTCTCCAGCTCATCTCTTTACATTTTCCCCAACACTTATAATCCAACTATTCATTACTATGAATAATTCTTGTGTATCTGACCCTTCCAAGATGATGTTTTTGTTAAATTCACAAATTACTTTCACTTAGAACATTGAAAGTAAATTATATTTACCTATTTGGTACTTTTCATTCTACCCTCCCTGTCCAGCTTATAAAATTTGTAGGTCCAGCTAAAAAGGCTCACTTACTACATGTCTAAATATCTAAAAGTTGCCAATCAAACTCACAGACGGTTAAATACAATATATGCTATCCTCTCATCTCCCCAGATATACTCACACCAACCTGTAATGTCAAGTGTTAATTTTGAATTCTTGGGTTCTTCAGCTATATTGGAGCCTGGCAGTAGAGTGAGGATAGATGGCCACAATCAATGGAACAGAACAGGGAGTCCAGAAATAGATCAATACAAACATAGATAACTTATCTTTGATAAAAGGGCAACTGCAATTCAGTGGAGAATGGATAATCTTTTTCATAAATGTTGCTGGAACAACTGAACATCCATATACCAAAAAAAAAAAAAAAAAAAAAAGAACTTGAATTTACATCTTGCATCTTATTAAAAAATTAACTCTAAGTGGATCAGAGATCTAAATGTAAAACCTAAAATGATTACACTTTTAAAAGGAAACATAAGTGGAAATCTTTGTGACCTTATGTTAGGCAAAGATTACTTAGATATGACTCCAAAAGTATTATTCATAAAAGGAAAAAAGGACATATTGGATTTCATCAAGAATACAAAAGACAAGCCAGAGACTGAGAGGAAATATTTGCAAAGTAGATATCTGATGAAGAGCTTCTATCCAGAATATTTAAAGAACTTTCAAAACTCCACAATACGAAATATTTCAATTTTTGAAAATGGGCAGAAGTTCTCAACAGACACTTCACCAGAAAGGTATATGAATAGCTAATAAGCGTATAAAAAGGTGCTCAACATCATTAGTCACTAGAGAAATGCAAGCTAAAACCATAATAGGATACAACTACACACCTATGAAAATGGTTAAAATTAGAGGACTGACCATAGCAAGTGTTGCCAAGGATGTGGGAGAATGGGAAATCTCCTAATCTGCTGATGGGAATGTACGATGTTTGGAAAACATCTTGGCAGCTTCTTAAGTTAAACATACACCAACTACATGAACCAGCCATTTCACTCCTAGGATTTGCCCAAGAGATATAAAAGCATATAGCCGTTAGAGATCTGTACATGAATGCTCATACAAGTTTTATTTGTAACGATCAAAAACTGCGAACGAATGTCCACCCACAGGTGAATGGGAAAAAATGGAATACAATCAGCAATGACAAATAATGAAATATTTGATGCATGCAACAACACAAAACAATTCTTTGTCTCTATTGAAAGTGTTTTACAGTCTGCCAATATTCTGTATTTCCTAATGTATGGTGTTATGGACCGAATGTTTCTATATCCCTGCCCCAAATTCTATGTTGATGCCCTAGTTCCCCATGTGATGGTATTTGGAGGTGAGGATCTTTAGGAGGTAATTAGATCATGAGGGTGGAGCCTTCATGGATGGAATTAGCGCCCTTACAAGAATTGACACAAGAGAGATGAACGTTCTCTCTGCCACTTGAGGATACCATACGAAGGCATCATTTTGCAAACCAGGAAGACGGTTAGCCAGGAACTAAATCAAGTAGCACGTTGATCTTGGACTTCCCAGCCTCCAAAACTGTGAGAATAGATTTATGTTGTTTAAGCCACCCAGTCTATGGTGTTTTTGTTATGGCAGCCTGAACTGATTAAGATATATAGATAGAGTCATCTCACCATAACATGACTGCTATTTTGTAATATTTATAAAGTATATACCAGGGGTTGGCAAACTTTTTATGTAAAGGGCCAGACAGTAAATATTTTAAGCTTAGCAGGCCAGATGGTCTCTGTCACAACTATTCAGTTCTGACCTTGTAGCATAAAAGGAGCCATAGACAATACATAAACAAATGGGTGTGGCAATGTTCCAACAAAACTTTATTTACAAAAACAGACTTCAGTGTGGATTTGGCCCACTGAATATAGTTTGTCAACTTCAGGTTTAGACTCTTAGAACTGGCATGTATGTTTCAACCTTATCCCGATCTGATACGTTGGATCCTATTGGCCATTTGCCTAACCCACTGATCCTGGATCCTGGAGAAGACATCAGTGGATCTCAGCCAACTCTGTGGAGCCAAGAAGCCTGGATACTTAGAATTATTTGGTGACCTTTCTAGTGTCAGTGAGAAGGTTCTTTATCTTGCAAGATCCAAAAGCCTATGAGAAGTGTGGTGGATTAAATATGACTACAAACTCTTTGTCACCACCATGGAGAGGTGTAGTTTATTTTAGCTCCCCGTGAATCTGGTCTGGCCCTGTGACTGCTTTAAACAATAGAATGCGGTGGAAGTGATGCTGTAACAGTTCTGCCCCTAAATCTTAAAAAGATCTCAGAAACTTCTGATTTTGTACTTTTAGGAGCCCTAAGCTACTATGTAAGTCATCTGCTTACCCTATAAGATACTATAAGGGGAGATCACATGTTTAACTCATGTGAAGTCAAAGAGGCTCTGAAACTAGATGTAGAGAGAGAAGCCCAGCCATGCCAGTACCCAAAGCTAAGTTCAGCATTTCAGCCACCCCTACTGAGGTGCCAGAGTGGCCCATCTGTGATATTCCAACCAAGTCAAGCCACAGGTAACTGCAGACTCAGCTAACACGATGTGGAACAAAACTGCCCAGATTGTCCCTGTCAACCAAGCTAATAAAATTGTTTTAAGCTACTAAGTTTAGACTGCCGAAGCAGGATATAAGAACACTGAATAAGACTTCTGTCTGAATGAAAACATTTGAGTAGATTAGTGATTCTCAAAGTAGGTTCTATGAGATGCATATAGATGTCCACAAAATAATGGCATAAATATTTCGTGTTCAAATAAGATTGGGAGCTACTCTGTGAATCAAAATCAACTAGGTTTATTGACTACAGAACTTCTCAGAGGATTTAATGTATACATTTAAAAATATACATTATGAAACTCCAAGAGGAGGACATAAAATTGGCCTGTGCCTTTTCCTAAGGTGTATTTACTCATATCCTGAAGAAGAATTCCCAGAAGATAAGATGTCTAATCTGTATCCTGACTAAGAAATAAAATCCAGGAGATTCTGGACAAGATGGCCTCTAAGCTTATTTCCAGTTCCAAAATGTAATTATCTAGGCTCCGTTATGGAGTGGTCTCTCTTAGCATTATTAAATCTCTCATATAATAAATGGGGCAAGCACATGGGGATCCTGGTGGATATCCAAACCTCTCATACAGACTTTACTCAGTTCTACTCATTGTGGATAAAGGCTTCTGCTTTGAGACACCTAAATACGTTTGACCTCCAATCCTAATCCATGTCTTGAATAAAAATAATGTCACTGAGAATAAAAAAAACAACTCAAATGATGATTCAATGGGGTGAGACGTCAACAAAAATGTTATACAAATTAAGCCTGTCTCATTTGTTATTATATTTCAAAATAATGTACTCTCTCTGGAGACTCTGTTCCCTCAATTTGAAAATGGGCTTAATTGGCTTTTCTTACTTAAACTAATAAAATTTTAAAAAGCATAATGCCACCTAATCTCATCTACCTGTAAGGATACTATCTTAATTGCCCTACGTGACATCTCAGCACCAAACTTCTTAAATTAGTTGTCCACACAGTTACCACTTCTCTACTCTCTTCCCATTTACTCCACTGCAATTTGTCCCCCTCTTCTTATACTCAGAGGCTTTAAACATGGCACTACCCCCAGGTGATCTCATCCAGTCCCAAATTTTCAACTCTTACCTATATACAATGACTGAGAGTAAGGAGTGTTCCTATATGTATGCTCCAGACAGTCTCCTGCCCATACCATAAGCTCAACACTCACAATCTGTACCTATATTGCCAACTGCCTATTTCTATCTGAATATCTCCAACAACAACAAACCTGTTTAAGTATTTATTCATTGATTGAGCACATACTCTGGGTCAAGAACTTTGCTAAGCCTTCTGATAGTGATGAGGACTCCACCCTTGGGAGCTTATGGTCCAGTGGTGGAAACACATAAATAACCAAATACATACAGAAGAAAACATGAGTTTATATGGGAGCACCAAGGGAGGAAACCTTCATTCAGCCTTGATAGTAGTGGTGGCAGGGGGAGGGATTTGGAGGAGGGTGGTCTAAAGAGTCCCAAAGATCAAAATGACTAAGTCAAGTTTTTAAGGATAGATAGGGCAGATATAGGTGAAGGGAAGAGCTGACAGCCAGAGGAGTACCTTGTAGGGAGACTCATAGGGAAGAGACTGAATCACATAGTCAGAATAGCAAGTCATTCTGCATGGTTTGATCAGTGAATGATGGTGGACAAGAAGCCATAGGTGAGCAGTACAGGTGGAGGAAGAGCAGCCTTTACAAAACCCAAACTCATTGACCACTTCGGCATTGTGCAACTATTACGTGTTTGTTTTTGTGTTTTCCTTACAGATGGAATATTTTAAATACATATGTCCTGTTTCTAATAAAGTTAAATATGCATCTGTCTTGTGATCCAGCAACTCTATTCTCAGGTATTTACCCAAGAGAATGGAAAACATGTTATGTCCACATAAAGGCTTGTACAAGAATGTTCAAAGCAGATTTATTCACAATAGTCCCACACTGGAAAGAATCCAAGAGTCCTTCAATGGGAGAATGAATAAACAAATTATGGTATGTTTATACAATGGAATAACACTCAGTAATGAAAACAAAGCAAACCACTAAGACAAGAAACAACATGGTCAATTCTCAAAATTATTACGGTGAGAAAATAAGACAGGCACAGATCACATACTGTATGGTTCCATTTACATGAAGTCCAAGAACAGGCAAATGTATTATGGTGATAAAAATCAGGAAATGGTTGCTCAGAGTGTCAGGGTGGAAGGTGAAGGGAGTATTGATAGGAAAGGGACAAAGACATTTCCTGGGGTGGTGGAAATTTTCCCTCTGTTCTTTTAGGTGGTGGTTACATTGGTGTTTTAAAAACACATCAAGTTAAACACTATGATCTGCGCATTCTATCGAATAGTAAATATATTTCAATTTTTAGAAATGCAAACAGGAATACTTCTTTCAAGAGTCTAAGGGGAGCAACATGATTTGTCTATACTAAAGCGCTCAAGTCCTGCAACGTAGCACACTGCAATGTAATGACCCAAAATGTATTTTCAAAGGCATGGAAGAGAAACATAAACACAGATAAGATGTGAAACGTTTCTTCAAAAGGATGATCAAGCATGAATATTTCATTTGAACTGCAATTTGGATAGATGTTTTAGAACTTTACAATTAAAAAAATCTGAGAAACCAATGACTTCTGATTTGGACATATGAAGAGTACTTCTTTTGTCACCTATATATTCATTTATTAAAGCACTGAAAAGAAATCCAGGTGAAAATTAATGGAATGTGAAAGAAAACTGAGTGATAAAATCAATAAAAAATATTTTGACACCAGGCAGTAAATTGTAACATATCATTTTCCAATAATAAAAAGAGTAACAATTCATTAAGCGGAAGAGATCATTTTCGCCTTAAAGTACGGAATAGGCTCTTTAATTCTTTGATAGTCTAATTATTGAAGGGGAGTGAATCACAGAAACTTATTGGAAAAACATTTAAATTTCTTTCAAATTGAACATACAGTGCTGACACTGAAAGAGATAAAATAAAATTCACAATATGCTATTACAACAAGGATACCAATGACAAGCTGATTCACGACAATCACCAATTGAAAAAGTATTTAAAATTATTCACGAACAAGAAAATTTGCAATGCCTTAAAATCTTATAGCTCTTATAGCTCACATATGAAAGAAACTTAATTGAGGTTTTACTATACTTGACAACTTTTATTTATAAGTCTTTTATTTATAAGTCTTTTATTTATAAGTCTGAATAAGTTGTGAACCAGAAAGAAAACAAATTTCGATCAAACATGCCAGAGGAGTGACTGCATTATCATTCTATTTGCTCTACAGGAAATGATATAAAAAATTCTTGTCATGGCCTCAGCAACATGCAACTATAGGTCAGATTAGAATTATAGCTGTGAAACAGGCAGCTAATTAATAAAAAAATAGTTTTTC
Source organism: Rhinolophus sinicus (assembly GCF_036562045.2). Classification (NCBI taxonomy): domain Eukaryota; kingdom Metazoa; phylum Chordata; class Mammalia; order Chiroptera; family Rhinolophidae; genus Rhinolophus; species Rhinolophus sinicus. Next base: position 164,416,377 of record NC_133755.1, on the reverse strand, counting down.
CCCCTAGATTTTGTGATGTTTCTGGAATTTGCCAGAATTTTAAAACTTGTCATGGTTGTGATTTGTTTTCTCTCTGCAATAAATATTCACTTTCATTCTTTATTTTGTATTTGTAATTTTGAATTATTTTTCTTAAATAATTACGTTATTTAAGAAAACAGCTCCAAAATTACATTAGTGTAAAACTTCACCAACGTGGACCCATCTGCTTTATTTTTTATTGTTCCTCAAGTTCAGGAGATGTGACATTTTTCTCTTTGTATTCCTGGCAAGGTGCCTCACAAAAAGTAGGAGCTTAACCAATTAAATGGAGTGAGGACAAATAGTCTGACAGTTTAGTAAAAAGCAAAATGTCACTAATAAAGAGAGTGATGGAGGTACATCAGATCACAGCCTAAATTCTTTCCAGGGAAGAAATATTCTTTTACTTCTTGGGATGTTGGTCAGGCAGACCCTAATTTTTAATAAGGTCTATCCAATCTAAACCTCCTGTAACTTCAATGACTCTGGATACAAGCACTACTCAGTTAAAATTAAAAATTGAATGTAGGAATCTGCACATTGCCTTATCTATAACTTTCTTGTAAGGACATAAACTCAGTACCTTTCTGGTTTCATAATATTTGGGGGAAATATTACAAATGGATAAGTGAGGTTTGAGCCTTTGCTATAACTTCAACTATGTTCGGAATAATTTAGTCATTTAGCTTTACATTGCAAAAAACAATGAAAATGATAGACAAAGTGATAGACATTGTAAGTCCCAGTTTGCTAGGTGAATGGAAGTTATTATTACTTTTCACAATCAGAAATAGAAGTGGTAGAATTACCAGACTATAAGTTTGCTTAGAAGCTGTCTAGTCAGGTAGTACTACCATTATCCCATCCCAACAGATGTGATCTTATTTTTAAAGACTTCTGGGAAAGGGAGATTCCCTACCCTCTCTTAGCAACCCATTCCGATGTTTAACAACACTTGCTGCCATGGATGCTGGTCCTCGGAGCCTGGCTTGAGTATTTTTACATGTTTTTATGTGCTGGTGTTTTGCCTTATTCCCATTTCCCTTTTCTGTATTTGTTTTGTTCTCTCAGTTCTTTGCCTTTTTTTCTCATTAATTTTGCTTGTAGACACTTTTTTTTATTTATTTTACAAATAAAAATGGAATTTAAAGTGATCAAAAATCTAAGATAAAAGCAGAACAGGTCGAATATTACTTTAGCTGTAACACATACTTGGGATGGAAGTGCATTTTGCTTAAATTTTATACACATGGTACACAGCCATTTGATATTCTGCCCCTATCTGCATCTAGCAGACGTCTGTGAGCTTGGGTAAGTTGAGGACATACATCATTTCATTGAAACACATTATATTTTGGTAGCTTTAAACACTTAAAAATAGTCATAATTTCAGTTTAGTCCTTAGTCTATTCTGAATGCTCTCCAGATTTCCCTACTTTTCCTTAAGTTGATGAGTTCTGAGCTGGATCTGAAACTCTAATACTGGTCTGCGTAGGGCTGAGCATACTGGGTAGGATATCTTTAGTTAATTTACAGTGTTTGCCTATGAATTCATCGCTACACCTATATAGCTGACCAATAATACTTCAACACCCAGGTGTCCAAGTCTCATATGAGAGGTGTGACTTGACAGGTGCCAGGAAAATACTGTTATTTTAAAATAGTTCTCATTACCAGGTACCTCACTACTGAAAATTCCACTGGTAGTGATTCATTAGACCTGTTTTTTTGTGGGCTCTTAAAATGGAAGAACTTCCTAAAATGACAAGACTTTAATCAATTTACTCCAAGAAATCAGCAACTGGTTGGATGCACTGGATATCTGGTAGACAGCTGGGAATAAAGAGATATGTAGAGAGAGTGACCTAACATCCCAATTGGCCCCGGATTGTCTTGGTTCATACAAATTGCTCAGGCATATTTATTATAGCTTCTACTTTCACTACAAAATGTATGGTCACCTTAGTAGAGTCAACCAAAGAGGAAAATGGTTACCAAGTACAGTGGTGAGGAGTCTGGGGCTTAGCTTTAGAACCCTTAGACTTGGACTTGAATCTCTCTTTTGTCGCTTGCTGGCTGGGTAATGATGGGTAGATTACTTAACTTCTCTCACTCACATCTTCCCCACTGACAGACATGGACTTAACATTAATTATCTTTTGGCTACATCAAGTAGTGATGCGGCTATTATTGTTAGAAACTCTTCTTTTGCCCAGGCTTGGCATTTCTAAATTGTTCAAATCTACCAAGATACAGACATTTTTCTACTCTAGAGTCACTCTATATTGTTATTTGTATCTCATTTCTAATTTTCCCCCTACGTTTCACTCTTTAAACATTCTTTTAGGTACACCAAGAAAATTGATCCCCCTTACAATCTGCGTGGCCATGTGTAGCATTTACTTTCACTTTTATCTGTTTTTGGCTATGGTTCTGCGTGTGTTAACGCTGAACTTCCTACCATATTGCAAGTTTCTTGAAAGCAATGAGACTCATCTTGACTTTGCTCAGAACCTAGAACAACATGAAGAACAATAAAGAACTGTCAGATTGATGTGGCTTCTCTGTGTTAAAATTCCAGGCAATATAGTACTCTCAGCTTTATTCTTAAATTATTTACCTGAGGATGAAAGGTGCTAAAATTACTGCCATTTTGTAAAGGGTGCCAAAGAGCTTACAAGAAATCCAAACATTCTTAAAAAGTATACGAGTTGCATCCTTCAGGATTGAGATCTATAATAAAAACAACTGAATTTGTGACAATTTCCTTGCATCACAAACTAAGAAATCGAGTCTGTCTGCCTTGAACTGGAGGAAACTTCTCCTTGAAGAGCCCACGTTGTATCTTCATGGTTCACTGGGTTCTTAGCCTTCTTGCTGGGCCTGCCAATCCAGACACTTAGGAGAGTGTTTTTCTGGCGGACTAGCCCTGACTCCTTGAAATGAGGCAGACATCACCCGAGCATTTCAGATGCCAGACACCAGATGTTAATAATACATTTTAACTACTAGAAGTTTGGATCAGAAAGCTAAAGGTGAAGGTCTTCTCTCATTTGTCAAATGATGTAATTCATTATTAAATCAGGACAAACCAATTAACATTTGACGTATAATTTTGGTTGCTATTTATAATACACTCACCGGTTCATTTGGCTTGACTGGCCGACTTAACTGTGTGTAGCATTTCACAAAAGGCTTAGTGAGTGCTAGAAATGACCTACGCAAATCACAATTCTGGGTAAATCAAAACTTTTCTTCAAGTGCGAATTAAATGTTAGCATATTTGAATTACTTAGTGAAATTATGTATTACTGAAAATAATTTGAAGCAGGAAACACTCCAGGTAAATTTAATGAGCTTTGACAACATGTATAGGATTTTGGTGCTGTACTTTTTTAGAATGAAAGTGCTCACAAAAACTTCTCATATCCAGGTTCACAAAAAGATAGGGTAGTCATACATGAGTCGATTACTTTCATAAAGTATTGATACCAAATGAAAAAAAAAAAGATGCTAGCAGACTGGAGTATCTACTCTGGGAAATCTCTGTGTATTTCCTACTGAGAAGTGAATGAGTTTAATATTGAAGAAACTTTAAAGGATAAAATCTTGGTAATTCTGGCATTGACTCTGGAAAGAAGAGCTAATATAATCAATCTGAGTGTTTTAGAGCTACCACACTGTTTACCAATGGAATGTAGCATCATCTTTCTTCATCAGCAGCATGATCACAGCCAACATATATTAAGCACTGTTTGAAGAATTTCTACCTGTCTTAATTAATTTATCCTCTCAAAATTTCTATGACTAGGTGCTCTTATTACACCCATTATAATGATGAGCAAACTGAGGTCACATAGGTATTAAGAATTGTAGAATATTGGAGTTAGAAGGAAACTTAGGTCTCACCTTGCTGAGCTCTCGGTTTATAAATGAGGATACTACGTAGGCTCCGAGATTAATGCCTTGCTCAGAGTCACATTAAGTTAGTGTCTGAGCCACAAATATTTATATAAACAACCAGCATACTTGTATATTAACTGCTGACTGTAAGTCACTTAACCCTTCCAATAACACTATGAAATAAATACTATTGTCCCAAGTTTGCAGGAAAATATGTTCTTAGAGATGTTAATCACCCTTAGGTAAATGAGGGTGTTGGGATTTGAACCCCAGTTTCTCAGTAGAGGTCTTCACAAAATCAGTAGACTGTCTCTTGAATGGAGCACCTGTCCTCTGTGTGCTTTCCCTGGACCAGGTGGTCTCTCCTAGTTAGGCTATAACCAGCCACGTTTTAATCTCTGGCCTTGTCAGGTCTCAGGAGGAAGGAAGCAATTCATGGAATCCTGCGATGACCAAGAAATAAGCCAAAGTTAGTGGCAGCCCCTTCTCTAAGTTCTGAAGCATCAAAACCATTACAAGTCTTTCAGTTAGTGCTACATAAAATTCATTCTCGATGATAATGGAAAAACTCAACTATATATCTTCATGCTTTCAGATATCCCGATATTTAAAATCATGCAAAATTTTATTTCTGCTTTCATTTAGGATTTGGGGTTCATTTTCAGAACATTACTATTATATTTATATAAATGCAATAAATCTAGTGATGTAATCTTTTATTGAGAACTTAAGCTCAGAGGTGGTTGTCTTGATTTTTTTCCTTAAATTTTACCCTGACCATGAAATTTAATATTTCCCACCATGTATATTTTACTGTTTTTTTTTAAATAACACCATGATTTTATTTAATAAAAGGCAAGTTTGGAAGGTGCCAATTTACTACTTGTTTTTAGCATGTTTAAGTTTATATCATTTGGATCAATAAATACTGAATGCTTTTTAAAATGGTAAATACACACGTTATTTACTAAAGAAAAAAACCATATATACTTGATATAACCACTAACTTTTTCTAGTTATATGCACATGAAATGCTTGGTACTCTAAGCTGCCCAAATACCACATTTTCTGTGTAAAAGGGAGAAATAGTAAAGTTAGATTTTCAAAAGCAAAGTAAATTTGGGAGTTGCTTCATTAACATGGAGACAAGATTTGAACTTGTTAGGTATCTGCTAATAAGAGAAAGGTACTCTTTATAGATACTCAGAAGGCTATTATTTTTACTCTGGTCTGATAATACAATGCATGTTACAAGACATCCTGGCAGTGGTAACCAAGGGCTTCATTTATCTGAAATTAGAAGTGCCCATAATGGGTTGGCAGGGCTGTGGGCAGCACTGTATGTTTCCCAGTTCCCTCTAATTAGCCATAGAAAAAATATGAAGAATAGCACCCACGTTATCCAAATAATTTTTTTAGGATTTGCTAGCTTAAAAACTCTTTTCCTTCTGTTATTTTCAATATGCATAATTAAGCTTTCAGAAAGCCCTCTGCTTTGGAATTCCTTCTTTGCTGACCTGCCACCCAGTTAGTTGCAAGTCATATCCAGCAGCCACCACTGATTTCCTGAAGGTACTTCCTGAGAAAGGTTTATAAAATTAATGAATAGTATATACCAGATATATTTTTGTAATCTCCAATGTCTATCCCCGTTTTGCAAATCACTGTCTCCATGAAGGAACTGTCCTCTGGCTCCTGAGTGCTTCTCTTGCATCACCTCTTACGACTTTCTCCCCTGTGCCCCACCTCCCACATCCAGCCACACTGGCCTTTCAGTTCCTCATGGCCCTGAGCTGCTTCTCGTCTGAGGGATTTGGCTTTTTCAGTTCTCTCTTCCTGGGGGCACTCTTTCCCTACTCTTTTTGCCAGCTCTCTGCCCAAATGTCAACTCTGCAGATACCCCCACCCCATCCACTATTGCTCTTGCCTGCCTATTTACTGTCTGTCGATTATCTTATTTTACTTTTCATGATTTGAAATGGTCTTATTTATTCATTTGATTCCTATCAGTTCCCACCAGAGTCTCACAGAACCCAGAGGCCTCATCTGCTTTATTTACATTACCTCTGTATCTCTAGCTACCACACAGTGCCCAGAACGTGGGCACTTGATTCATTCTTTTGGGGATAGATAGACAGACAGACGGACAGATGACAGACAGACAGACACATAGACTGATGTCTTCACTCAGTAACTAATCTAGGGAGGAAGAGGTTAGAAAATACTGATTGCCTCAGAGGTACATTAACTGGGAAGGAACACAGCGGAGAGTTCCGGAGAGTTAAAAATATTCTCCACCTTGATCAGAGTAATAGTGATACAAACACACAAAGATGGGCAGAAATTAATCTTGATGTATACTTATAATTTGTTTATTTTGTAAACCTAAATTAAAAAATAATACTAACTGTGTGAATCCATCAAGGGCTAGTCTATATGCATGACATTTGATAAGCTTGGTACCACTGGTACTTGAGTCAGGCATCCCTAATTGTCCGACACAAAATCTTTGATTGTTAGAAAATAATAGTTGCCTTAAAGGACAGATCTAAGATCAACAACAAAACAGGTTGCCTTCCCAAAGCCACTTATTCTTTCAACATGGATCTGTTTTAACTATGATCATACCCGTGTCATTATAGCAGACTTCATTGAGCTAAGGGAGTCTCATACTTTTCCGTGGCCATGCCATGGCTTTGTACATAGAGCCCAGGAAAAGATAAGAAAGCAGGAGCAAAACACTAACTTTAAAACTCAGAGAACTTATTTACTACAATACATAGTTGGCACAGTCTCTGCTAGTTGAGGATTCCACAGTCAGGAGAAACGATGAAAAACAATGACAGGTAGAACTGAGGGCATGAGTGGGACATAGAGTATATCAATTTGCTAGAACAGAAGATTTTAACATATTCACCTATATATGCAAGAATTTCAGTGGGAAATGAAATATTGAATAAGGGGTTCCTTTATGAAATCTTTTCAAATAATTGAATCTTAATCTTCTTGAATACAAAATATTTTTAAAAAATGATTTTAATTTTCTCTTTTGGAAATCTTTCTAAACAATCATGGATTTCTTCCTTCTCTTATACAAAATGTATTGCCCAGACACACCCCTTTCTCTATGGTTTGGGTTCATCACGTACATCGATGGTTGCATGGGACCATCTCAGAGGTTAGTGTGTTGTGATCCCAGTACCAGTGTGTAAACCTACCTTACTGCACACCTATGCAATTTTCGTAACTCTTTCCTGCTCAGAACATTCTCCTCTGGGTCTGAGATAATATCCTCTACTAGCACATCTTCTCTTTGATGTAATGCTTTTAACTTGTTACCATATTTTACATAAAATTTCTAGTTAAGGGCTTGAGGCACTGCACAGGCTTTGTGACTAGTATTTGACTTTGTTTTTTTTTCTTCTCTTGACTCAGGTTCAAAGCTATATAAAACAGGGTCAGATCTGATCAACAGATAGATTGGGAGTGGGTCAAGTCACTGTTCTCAGAAATCCTAAAAGTTTAACGACTCAGGTAGCGATAAAAAAGACTTCGTTGGCTAAGTTAAAGAAAAATGCATTTTCCCCCCAAAATGTTTTAAGGCCGATAATGAGAAACAACTCTTCTCATTTCTGAGCATACAGCATATATCAAATTTATATGGCATTGGTTTAACCCAAAATCTCTATTCCCTCATCCTTACGCTAAAATCTCTATTCTCTCATCCTTACACTATCTATCCACCCTAACATACATATCAATGTCTTTAAAACTGGAAATTGATGTTTTGTCTAAAGAAACTACTACAAGAGCTTGGGCAGAAAGTGAAGGTCCCTGATAAGCTCTCTTTCTGTTTTTCTCCTTTCTGCTCTCCTCTCTTCCTCTCCGCCTCGGCGCCCCCCCCCCTCCCTCCCCCTTCTGACCACGCTGGATTGTTAGGAGTTCAAATTTCATAATCTACGGCTCTAACGGAACTCCACTGTAGTTTGGATGAGGAAGGGGCGGCAAGCTTCCTGCTTGTTCAAGGTCATTGCTGGGACCTGTACTCTGGGCTGACAGAGCCACCTACCTCTCTCCTGCCTAAGAAGCCTAGATCATCCCGTACCCTCTCCACAGGTTCTGAGCAGAGGCATCCTCAGTGGGTGCCCAAAAGCAGTGGGTGCTTTTGCTTTGTCTCCCTCTTACTTCATATTTCCACACTCTTTCCCCTTCAGTCTGTGATCCATTCCTAGGCCTCTAGTACACTCCATAACAGTCCTGTTCAAGCTTTGGACCTACCTGTCTCGTCGCCTCTAAGCCTCCGTGTAGCATCCCCATCCTATGCTTTGTCAAGATTAATCAGTTTGAGTCCTAAGCTCACTGTCACTCTGAAAAGGCAATCTAATAAATTAATCTCTCATAAGAGGTGAATGACTTATTAAGAGCTTAGGATATTAAGAGCTCAATACTTGTGTTTGACTCCTAACGGAAGATTTCTATAGATCAAAGCCTTAACCCCAAGCACTGACTGTTAAGTGGAGGAATTTCCGCTATAACCCATTTTGGAGATGGGAGAGTGTGATGGAAGAGAGTAGAATGAGGGAGAGCTAATGTTATACTCTTAAATTGTTAATGATGTATTGTAAGTTGTTGATCCCCTGTATCGAAGGGGGTAGCTCAGTCTTCAGTAATCTTGGAATAGAGTCTTACTCTTACTACTAGCTGTTTCCTAATCTGATTTTTGTTCTTTACATTTCAAGAAAGTTTTCCATGACAGACCATTGAACTCGTCTTCTATAGGATAAAGACCTGAAATGGGCATCCCTTGAATGCTCTCTAGAATATAAGAAGTTTGTTTCACTACCAGCCTGGTCTGCTGAAATGTGTGGTATCCTTCCAGAAACTGTAGACATGGCTAATTGCAAGCTAAACCAGAAAATCATGAAAGTTCATTTGCATCCTGTTTGTCCCCACCAACTTATCTCTCCCTCACCTTCTCTGTCCTGTGCATTCCTAAATCTGTGCTCCAGCATGCTTTTGTCCCCTCTTTACTCGTCCCATTCCCAGGGCTGGTTCATTCTCTGGGGCTTTTTCTTTCATAACATATTTTTGCACAGATGAAATCTGGTTTAAAGGAGAGCCACAAGAATATATTTGAAGAATAAAATGGGCCAACTCGCCATAAGGGATCAGGTGGAACCAGAGGAATGTGATAAAGAGGGGAGCAGAAGGTTCTCAGGCAGCCAGACAGCCCCAATTCAATCTTAGGGGCCAAGTGTAATGATTCTCAAACTTTAAAGAGAATAGGAATTATGGGGACATCTGATGTCACCATGAAGTTTCCCAGGCCCTAATCTTGAGGATTCTGATTTTATAAGTTTAGGGGGCAGCCCAGACTTTTAAATAAACATTTCAAGAGCTGTTGCTACAGATGGTCTTTGGGACATACCTAGAGAAGCTTTGGAGTAAGTGGTGACATGTGTTTGGTTGGATGTCTATGAGCTCTGCCCGCCCTGTGAGAGAGGATGAGCACACTTCACTCTTCAATCCTAACAGATGTCACTTTGAGTCTCAGTAACTATCACTCTGGCTGATTCGTCCTGAATTACCAACCACTCCCTCCACTCCCAACCAAAGGAGGTTATAATGGGATAAAGAGCCTGTCTACATTAGAATGTTTGGCTTGTATCCTATTAACAGTTCAAGAGACAGCCAGATTTTCCTTCAAAACTCTTTTCTTTAACTAATTTTTTGGAGGCCTACGTATTCTTGGCATCACAAAAATCATGACACCGCTTAATTGTTCTCTCTATACCAACTGAAGCAGAAGACCAGGAAGTGCAGTGCTAAATCATCCCTCCTTACTGAGACCCAAGGCTATATTCTATTTATTCATCAGAACCCCATACCAGGTAACCCCTTTAATATTTTATTTATAGTACTATAAATTAATCTGCAGGAATGGCATGACAATTAATTCATTTAGCAGTTTTGCGGAGGGATTTATTACAGAGACTTATAGTTTACAGCCATAAGGAATCAGGTACATCATTTTGTCCAACCCCCTAATTTCAAAAGTTGAGATACCAAGGCCAACAACTTAACGGACATAGTGGACAACCTGTTCCTCAGCCTGTATAGCTCCTCTTCTTTCTTTTGGGAACTGCTCTTTCCATGAGGCCCACACCCCCACTCCAGGTCTAAGCTGACCAATCAAACCACCCAACACCCAAGCCAAATAATTGGTTCAAGTGCAAGGACACGACTAAGGTTACCTGAGCTATCTGGGAAGAAGATCTTTTCCCACTGGGGTTGCTAAAGTAGGAAAACGATAATGTAGGACTGCTGCCACCATTGTGCAGAATGGTTGTCTGAAGCGCAAAATGAAACAGAAATAAAAAGAGCTGAGAGAGGGAGAAAGACTGAACCGGGGTAGCATCATTGGAGCCCCAGGATTTTGCTGAGCTAAAATTTAATCCTTGACTTCCAGTGGTGTGAGTCAATGAAGTCGCTTTTATTCTTCTGCTGGTTTGACTTGAGGAATTAAACTTGCAACTGAAGGAGTCCTATTGATGATATGGATGTGTCTGGGTCTGGAAGCTTCATGTACCATGTCTCCTGGTACCCAGTTCTCCTGCCAGGGTATATCAGCCTTCACGCTCTGGGGCAGTAGGTCTTGAGCTTTAGAATGCTTAAGAATCAACTGCCTTAGCTGTTAAAAATGCAGATTCTGGGGTTCATAATGATTCCGATTCAGAGGAACTGGATGGCAAAGGCCATAAACCTACCCTTTACCAAGATTTTTTTCCTGAGTAAGAGAACTCCTTATAGTGGCCTGGGAGATGATTCTGTTCACTGGCTCTCACATTCTGATTCAGCCAAACTATTCCCCTTGAAGTCTACAAATATGCCAGGCCTGCTTCTGGTCTTAGAACTTTATCTTAGCTGTTCCCTCTACCTGCAAAGCTCTTTACTCCAGATATCTCCATTGCTAAATCATTTCCTTCAAGCCTTGGGAGGAACATCACTTCTCAATAAGTCCTATTCTGAACTCTCTATTTAATACAGCAACACAACACCCCCGCCTCTCCCATATTCTTTACCCTATTTTATGTCCATCCCCCATAACTTTCTTTTTGCTTTCCAAAGTCCTTAATACTGTGTACTTCTTATCCTGTTCCTCTTCCACCTCCCCTCCCCTCGCTAGACTGCAAGCTCCAGAAAATCAGGGATCTTTGATTTGTTCACTGATGTATCCTAAATAAGTTTAGCACATAGCAGGCACTCAATAAGTATTTTTGAATAAAAGTGATTTCAGTTTCAAGTGTTTTGTGACTCTAAAAAAATGCCATACTGCCATGTGGACATTAATTATTTTACTTTCTTAATATTTTGTAGTCCAGATTACCAGATTTTCTTTTCCTTTGAAATGAGAAATGTTAAGAAAGTGATTTCCGACCTCTTTGCTGATGTCCACTATGGGTGCCCATCTGGGGTCAACTATGCCCAACCAGCCTCACTCTTCTTGGAGGTTTGTAGGGCTGAGTGCTGAGTTTACCAATGCTGATTTTGTCTTCTGAGGATTTGTGGAGAGAGGACTTTTACTGGACAGACATGTTGCAGCAGTAGGGTCTGACAATAGGGATGCATTTACTTAAAGACAGTAATTCTTCCCCATAGAGGGAATGTCACCTAGTTTACACATATACACATTTTCACTTCTGCTTCAACTCACTTCAGGCTATCTTTAGAACTTTTGGATTTTGGAACAAGGTAACAAGAACCAAGTTTGGTTAAAGATTGTGTTTAGGGGTCCTCTTTGTTGGTGGGATCAGGCCATCAAAATTGATGCAAATCTGCATTTTTTAAAAAAAATTTGTTTTAACTGTCCAGTTACCTGAGTATCCTAACATTCACATTACAGTGTTTAATCTAGTCTTTTAAAGAGGCATTTAAGATTTCAACTAACATTCATTGTAGCGAAGCAAAATGCTGCCTGCTACTTTCTTTGCTCAGTTTCTGGGAGCTTGGGCAGCTGCCTTTGTGTCTTGAAGGGAAATTGGATTCTTAAAGAAATTGCTTAATCTTCTCTATTAAGCAATTAAAATGGACTCTGGGAGTAGGTAGCAGGTGGGTCTGGAAGCGAAGAAAAAAAACTTTGAAAATCACGTTTTGCGTTTTAAACAGATGTTTAAAAAATGCAAAGGCATATATTTAAGAGAAGACGATGATTGGGGGTTTTTATTAAGTGCTTCAAGGTAAGTCAAGAAAGGCTGAATATTAAAGAACTTATACAATGGAAGGAGAAGCCGCTTAAGTGGAAGTAGGCCCTGAATTTAAATGAGATCAACCTAAAAGGACACAGTGAAACTTACTCCAAATCATTCAGATCTTTCTCCTTTGGAGAAAATATCCGTACAAAAATGTATCGCCGCTTTATTCTGCAGAGCCGTCCTTCACAGCAATGTCGTCTTTAGATGGGGACTTCAGAAATACACTGATTATAGGTCAAAATCAAAAACAAAGCAAAACAAAAACGAAAGCAGCCGTGCTATGCCCGCAGTCATTAAAGGGGCTGCCCTCCCTCGTAAGGTATTCGTTTTTAATGAAAACGGAAGGGCATATTTGATATGTCTTGACATTTGGTCCCTTTCCGCGAAATCTGAAACTTGAGACGCGAAACATTCCGCAGTTGGTGAAATACCTGCCTTAAAAACAGAACCACAGTTAATGTCTTTGGCCCGGAATTCCAGGGACTAATTTCCACCCCTCCCACGGAGTCACCTGCTCAGGGGGAACCCCGGCCAGAAATCCGGGTCGCGCCAGGTCAAATCTTGCGTCTCTTGTTTACTCCGCCCTAGGCAGGGCGGCGACGCGGCCAGGGATGGGGAGGGCCGTTTGGGCCCGCGGCGCCTGGGGCATTCGGTTCCGCTCGCCTCGGCGAGGCTTCTCCGACTCCCGGGAGGGGTGGCGCGCAGTCCCGCCTGGCGGGAAGACCACCTGGAGGAGGCGCTCCGGGCGCCGGCCCTGCCGGGCTGCCACTCGCCGCGCTCCGGCCGCCGCGGCCTCCTGGGAACCTACCCCGAGGGTTCACACGAGTCCACACAAGCAGGGTAACGGCTCGAGGGAGCCCCGGTGTCCCCCGGGTGTCGCCGGGCCGGGGAGGAAACCCAGAGCTCCGGCCCCCACTCACCTGGGATTCCCCCGCCCCTTGGCCCGGTTCTCCTCGCACTGGGTGTGATTTCATTCCCGTCTCTTCCGAGGAGAGAGGAGTGAGCAAGCTGGAGGCGGCGGCTCGCCCCAGGTCCCAGCACGGCCCACCAGGAGACTCGCAGCTGCTTCTCGCGCCGCTGCCCAAACTGATTTGAATACCCCGGCGAGGGCGAGCCGCAGTCCCCAAGCTGGGTGCGCCCAGGGCGCCCTGGTGAGTGACCCCAGGGAAGGCAATTGGGGCATTTCGAGTGCGTGAAAAGTTCATGCTTCCGCAGGGGTACGGAAAGTGCTAGTCAAACATTTTGCAAAGCTCCAGAAACGCAGCCAGGAGCTACAGTCTGATTTTGTTTATCTTGACCGATAACATAACCGTGAGTAGAGGCGGGGCGAGGGAGAGGAAAGGGATCAGAGATACATGGACAAAATCATAGTGACAATACGAATTATTATATAATTCCGTTTGTCATCAAGACAGGGAACGATTTTATGGGAAATGGGGAAGATGGGGGATGGGGAGAGGAGGTTTCCACATCCCTAAAGGAAATTCTCAGGCTCCTAGAGACGCCCAAAATTTTTTTGCATGACAAGCAGAGACCGGTTCTCCGGGGAGTTCCCCGATCCCAGCAAGCGGGAGCGCGGCCCTGATCTAACTGCCCCGAGCGGCACCGGCGGGGCCCGGCCCTGTCCTCCCCGCCACCTCCCTCCCCCGTCTCCCCTCTCGCCGCACATCCCTCTTTCGCTCGCCGGCTCCAGACTGGTTTTTCTGGTTCAGCCTCCCTCCCTGGGACGCGCTGGGGGATCCGATGACGTCGCTGGCTGAGTCTCTCCCTCTTCCTCCCTCCCTCCCTCCGCCTCTACCCCCCGCCCGCCCTCGCCGCGCTCTCCTCCTAGTAACTTCTGTTCTGGGAGGCGCTGCCAGGAATAACCCGGTGCGTCCACAGACCGGGAGGGGAGGCGGCCGCTGCAGCTCCCGCACGCAGACTGCTGCGGCCTGGGCCTCGCGGCTCCCTCCCGAGCCCGGAGCCCTGCCCCGGGCCCATTTCCATACAGTGTCAGAAAATAAATAAAGGAAAGAGGAGCCTGGGCAGGCGGTCGGGATCTCTTCCCTCCCTTCGCGCCCGCCCTCCCTCTGTCCTTAAGGAAATGCTACCAGACACCCCCCACCAGACACGCTCAGCCTTGGCGAGGAGCGGCCGCCGCGGCAGCGAGAACAAGGGCACCAGGGGGGTTCCCTCCCCCTCCTCTTCCTCCTCTTCCTCCTTCTCTCGGTCCTCCTGCTCCTCCTCCTCTTTCTTCTCAGCGGTGACTTTCCAGGTGAGCGGCTGCCGCTGCTGCGAGGATCCCCCTCATCCGCTCGGGCTCGGGCCGCCGCATCGCGCCCTCCTCCCGCCCCTGTCACCCAGCGGTGGTCGGGAGCTGACAGCCGCCCGAGGGGCTCGCGGCCCGGAGGCGGGCGGCCAGCGGGAGGCGGGCTGGAGGTGAGAGGGTGGAGAGGAGGCGAGCGGGCGCCGCGGAGCGCTGTCTCTCCCCACCGGAGGAGGGTCTCCGTCAAAACATCTTCGGTGACTCTGGCACAAGTCTTGGCCAAGTTGTGTCTTGAACAGTGAAGCTCCCGGGAGCCTGGAGCAACTTGGAGGGTCTCCTAGCTCGTGGACAATATTCCTACACATCTCGACTTTGGGGTGCTGGGTGCAGCCTCGGGGTGCGTGGAGGGCGGACCGAGCATTTGGGAAAGCAGAGCGGCGGGAATCTAGGTTCCTCGGCTCGGTAAGTGGCCTCGGCGCTGCGTTTTTCCTGCCTACTGTAGCATTAGGAGCTTGTTTCACTTTATACCGAAATCGCCTCCGCGGGACTCCACCACCCCTCCCGGCGCGCGCCCCTGGCCGCTTCCCGGTTTCCAGAGGGTGAGGGTCGGAGGGGGCGGGGATGAGGGAGACCTCGGGAGGGGGGTCCGGCGCGTTGGGAAATGCGGGGAATACCCTGGCCGCGGATCTATGCAGATGAGGGGAGGCTGCTTTGCGTAATGTCCTGGGGGGAGGGGGCCCCGCGCGAGCGCCGGAGGCTGGAATGTGCCTGGTTACTAATGAGGGACGTGCACCAGCGCGCACCGCCGGGCCACCGCTGCGGCTGCCGCGGCCGCCCGCCGCCCGTTGTCAGGTAGCGGGGGAGGGGGCCACCGCCGCGCTGCGCCGACCGGGGGAGGGCGGGCGGCTGAGGGCCGGGCCGCCGGCCTGCGGCCGAGCGAGCTAAACGGAGGCGCTGGCTGTTGGCATTTCAGTGACTCCTTTCTCCTGCGGAGCAAGGAAGGAAGGAAGGAAGGAGAGAAGGAAGGAAGCCAGGAAGGAGGGGACTGTCTCGATGGAAGGTTCAGGCGGAGGCGTCCTCGCCTTGCGGGTGCACCAGCCGAAGAGCGGCTCCCGGTGGCGCAGGCTGGCCGGGGGCGCGTGGAGACGGGTGGGGGCGCTTTGCATGCGTGTTCGTCTGTGCGTCTGCCCGGGGACCGGGAAGGGACATGTGTGTTTGGGCTGTGCACTGTGGGGAGCTGGGTCTGCCTGCGCCTTTATGTCTGTTCCCTGAAGTGGGTGGAACGTTGGCCCGTTCCGGGAATGTTCCATGACGTGGTGCAGCCACAGGAAGGGGGTTAACGAGGGGCTCTGCCGCGGCGGCTCTGCCGGCTGCTATCAAAGCAGATGTGCTGCTGCTGCTGCTGCTCCTCCTCCTCTCTCACCTCCTTTCACCCCTCCCCCCGCCTTTCCATTCTGTGCGTCTGGTACTGGAAGGGGTGAGACAGGAAAACATTGTTGTGGGGGTGGGCGGGGGTGTGGGGAGGGGTGATGTGTGTGTGTGTGGTGTCTGCCGTATTTGGTGGGGAAGACTCCAGATCAGCTCTGCCACCCCAGCTGTTATCACAGATCGGTGCGCTTTATACGCATGTGCCTCCCGCGTTCTGTCCCTCTTACATAACACATCCAGTGCAGCAGAGGACACGAGAAAATGCGACCCCAACCCTCCAAGCCCAAATTGGATGAGGGATAGAAGGTCAGGAAGTGTCCCTTGGTGTTGTCCTTCGGGGACTTGGCTCCCAGTGGGTAAAAGCTGGAGGGGAAGGTGGGTTTTCTTCAAGTGGCTCCTCTCCTCTCTGATTTGAAAGCATCTCACTAAAAAGGACTGCCTTCCCAGTCTTCTCTAATGAGAAGGTTTTTACATGCTACGCTGAAAGAAAGTGGGTACTTTATCCTCGAGAGTGCAGAGAAGAGAGAGGGTCCTTAATAAAGACACTTGGAGGAGATGGGCAGTAATAAATGCGGGGTAGGGGGCGGTAGGGACCGGAGGAATCCCCTGATAATAGGTTTCACTGGAGGCCTTAAGACACCTGTAATGACTTAGAATTCTCACAGGAAGCAGTATGTGCAACTGACAGTGCAAAAGCCTCATCCTTTGTACAGTTACTTAGGCCTAAAATGAACATAGAAAGGCTTGTTTCCGGTACTTTCATTATAATGGAAAATCTGAACTGATTTTTCTCCTTCCTTTTTTTTGCCATTTTAAAAATAACTCAATTTAATAACTGCAAATAAATATTGGTACTTTCTCCTACCCCCAAAGGCTAGACCTCCGTAATTCACATGAGAACTGTGTTTTTCTAGCAATCTCAGAGCCCTAGTCAAGGGCTATTGATTTTTCTCTTCAGTACAGTTGTTTCTTTTGTAGTGCATAATGAAGCCCAGAAATTACTTGAAATATTAATAAGATCCATTTTAATTAAATTTGCAATGATCTGTCCTCCTAGAGAAAAAGTCATTTAACTTTATTAGAAACATTTCCTCCAGCAATACGGTAATATTTGGTGATGTTTGTCCTTGAGCAAAGCAAGTTACTTTAAATACTTGCATATATAGTGTATGTGCATAGATACATATATGTGATATGGATTACATATATACTAGCATTTACAAATGTCTTGTGCTTTTTTACCTTATGAATTTTATAAGAGTGCCAAAGCAAAATTTTAACCAAGTAGATTGTGTAATGAGTCGATTGGGTTTGATCTTTAGGATATAGGCCAAATAGTTTATCAAGACAGAAATACCTTCCACGTGAGTAAAATAGATATCACTTTCATTATTAAGACAAAAGTCCTGTGGAACACTAACAAGTCATGATGAGAACGGTGCATTTTTAAATTTTGAGGTGGAAGGGATTTACCAGCATCCACTTAATAATGGCAGTGTGCTTCAAGTGTCATAATCCATTTTGACCACTAGGTTTGAAGTATGCAGTATATTTCTTATGTACAGAAAAATGTTATATTACAATGGTGAATCTTTTGAAAATTGTCTGAGTTTCTTGTTTTGAACATAGGTCAGGTATAAAACACATTCTCTTTTTGGCATCTATATTCTGTTATGGTGATTGTATTTTATGTGTAGGCTTTATTAGAGACTGCTTCTATTTATATAAGGGTATTTACAAACTGATTGGAAATTGATTCGGGGACGATATTGCGAATGGTAGAATGTTAATGATATTACAAACTTAAAATTTAACTGATTTTTAACTGCTAGATTCTTGTGGACCACTTTGGAAAAATACCATTAGATAAATAGTTTCTATATTTCTATTAACTGTGGAATGTGAAAATGGATTTACTATGTGTATATTATCACTTAATGAAATCATGTTATTTGACTACATTGAAAGATTAGCCAACAGAATATTTTAATTGATAAGGCTCCTGTTCTATGTGATGTGTTTACAGATGTTCTTGTTACCATGAAAACAAAACAGAGACAATGCGTATGCAGGTGTTCCTTGGGGAATAATGGTACATGTGTCTGCTTGAGCTCTTGGCACATTGTCACAATTCAGAAAATCAGGTAGAATCTTTCATGCTGATTGAATTTAAAATAAGCATCTTTATGTAGTAATTTGCCTACTTTGTTTATTAAAGCAAGGCTCATTCCACCAGCAGCATCAACAAGTAGCAAGTATTCTATTTGTGTTGGTTTTCAATTTTTGGGTTATCAGTTATTAGCTGAAGTTAACTGGAAAGCTTCAATGTAGGAAAAGTCATTTTAAAGACCTATAGAAAATGTTATTTGGCATGAGTGAAAAGCGTAATCTATTAGGATGCCATTAGGATGTGGCAGAGTATAATACTTGGTGTGGTAACTATTATGATAAGGGAAAAATGGCTACGATTAACCGGATGGATGGTAGCGGATCAAACAGGCTGCTAATCACCAAAGTTTGTTAAAAATAAACACTGTTTTCACATTTTGGTTCACAATCAACATCAGCAGAACTGTCTGTTGGTTTTTGCAGTAGTGATGGAGAAATAGTTCACAATTTAAATCTCCACCTGAATTTATCTATGAATTCACTTTGAATCCATATTTTGGCTCAAACTTGGTATGTAAGTGTTGCAACTTTTTAAGTGATATTACAAAAAAGAAGCAGAGGAAGTTTGCTATCATGGACTTCAGGTGTCAAGGAACTTCAAACCATCCAGCGTGTCTGGGTTTGTTGTAACCACATAGGCAAAGCCTTCATTAATCTTGAGTAAAACTTTAGTAAATGCTCCGGTGAGACGCCTCAATATTTGAAGCTGTGGATGAACACAGAGGATTGCAGAAAAATTGGAAAAGTTTATCAAAATTAGGTTGTATGTATTTGAAGGGAATTATATGTTATATACTTTTCTGCTTGTTCCTGATACTTGATCACAAAAGCATTGCTTTCTACATGCTGTTTATGGCAATACTGACAAAAAGGAGGTTATAAATCAGTTTTTGTAGCAATGGAATGGCTCTAAGTAATTTGGAAAAATATTTCAACACTTTGTTATTATTTTGACACAACTCCCAAGTCTTCATGTACCAGAAGATAACAGCTTGCTGGGTCTGTGCAACCTTTGGCTTCTCTGAGATGGACAATGGGTACTAGCAGTAAGGTAGACATTGGACTATCCTGTCTTCAAGACTGCATTTGGAATAGAATCAGAACTGCTTGATAACTAGGATCACTATTGTACTGGGCCATGTATGTGCTCATTCCAAATATACTCCCATTACCCATCATTTGAGGTATTAACTATGACATGTGATCTATTCTATCAGTGTCCATAACTTTAGATTTCCTATCAGCGTAAATTTGGAGTCTAACTGTTTAGGCATATTTGCAGAAAGTGCTTTGGAGAGGAGAATGAAAATGATGTTTGTGTGCCTGCAGATGATTCTGGGCAGAAAGCAGGTGGGGTTTGACCTATCACTTCTGAGTCACCAGATGGTCGGATGTAAGTTCAGGAAGTGCTCAGGGCCAGCCAGCATTTTTGACTTGTAACTCATATATAATCTTAGCCCTTTCTTCAGAGTACTATGACAGGTGCCTCGGTCATCATTGATCAATGTGATTTATTCATCCATTCATTGAACAACTATTTACTATGGGCCAGGCCTAGTACTAGACACCAATGATATAATGATGATCCAGACCAGTAAAGGAGCTTCTAATCTAGTGGGGCTGATGGATATTTATCATAAAGTGAGCCAATATATGTAATGCCACATTTCTTGTAGTGTTATGGAAGAAATATAAAGGAGTGTATAACAAGAAGTATATCACCCTTGTCTTGGGGATCAACTGAGGCCTCCAAAGAGGTGATATTTGAGATGAGACTAAAGGATAAATAAGAGTCAAGGGAAGAGGGGGAAAGTATTGTACAAAGAGGAACAATGCAAATGCCCTAAGATTGAGGGATGTATAGTGTTTTGCAGAGTTGATAAGCAAGGCAGTGCATCTGGAGGGCAGAGAGCAGAGTGGTGATGCAAGGTGAGGCCAGATCATGTGGGCAGGTTGACCACCTGAATGATTAGCTAACCGGGCATAAATGGTGATTGTTCTTGGCAAGCTGGGATGTCTGATGACTGTACCATTGACCATGTTAGGGACTGATCAGTAGAGAGGGAATTTGGTGGGTAGGGCCTAGAAGTTTGAGGAGGCTGATGTATATAACACATATCTCTTCACAGTGCTTCCACAATAGTCCCTGGTCCCTAGACATTTGTAATGATTGTATGTGCTGACTTCAGTTGGAAGGGTTTACTTGTAAATTATCTGTTTTTATTTGCAGATAATTTTTTTAAGAATAAATAATTTAAGTTTTTTTTTTAAAAATACTTATTTGGGACTCCAGTAAACGAAACTGGCCAGTATCATTGATTCAATTAATGAATAATTACCAATCTAGAAGTCTTTACAAGCTCACTGTGGGAAGTAACCGATTAATCTTTGGAGCCCTGAATGAGCTGGATCTATATGTTTCTAAACAGCCAATGAAACATCCGATTCTCCGGGTAATTTCTCTACATGATTGCAAATATTAGGACCTTTGGAGAAGTTTAGATCTGATTTTTTACTTTCCATAGGATCAGGGGTCAGTGTAACAAAAGAATATGAAGGAAAATAATAGAAAAAAAAGTGAGTGAAAATAACATAACTTTATGTAATCTTGGACTCATAGTCTATTTTGTTTACTATATCATTTAATTAATTTGCTCTCTGAAATAAAATTTACGTAATGTAGAAAATTCACTTTAGGTGTCCAAAAGAGTCAGCTTATGTAGCAGTTCCAAGCATGGGCTTTAGAGTCAGACAGCGGGGGGGGGGGGGAATCAGAATGAGTAATGGAGAAATAAAAAATGATGATCCCTGACTTCAAGAATTTTACAATCTAGAGAAGACATGTGGCTTTTAAGTTAAATTTCATTAAAATTTACAAGTGAAAGTAGAGTATTAATGGAGGCATGTTCTCTTCTGACCAGAATAATTAGAAGGTCTTTGTGGGAAGAAGTGATTTTCAATTGGGGGCCCATAAGGGTGAGTAGAATTTCATTCAGTAAGCTCTACTGGGGCGGGGGGAGTAGGGGGGGACACAGCATAATTCGATCTAGAATGGTGGGGCATATTGACAGTACCAGGGGAGAGGAATACCATGGACCTTGAAAGGGACATTGGTTCCAGGTCATGTGGGGCTGTGGAGCCCGTCTGAGAAAGCTGAACTTCATTAAGGTTTCTGAGCAGAGGAGTGATGCTAAATTGTGTGTTTAGAAAGATTATGAGCATATATGGGATTGGTATCTTGGCAGCGAGGAGTCAGTTACATTGCTATAATGCCCAAAAGAGAAGTAATAAAGATTGACACTACTGCATGACAATATGAGTTCTTTCTTCCTGTTAATGGACATCTTAAAAAATAATCAGTAACAAAAGTGATAAAAATATTTTGATAAACATGGCCAAATATGTATGGCAGATCGTCAATTTGAACTACATTTTAAGTACAGTACTGAAGTATTATTTTAACCTACTATAAAACGTTCTATTCCAGACAATATTCCCAAATGTTAATATTTTTAACATCAACTTATAAAAATGGTTATACGTAAAATTATAAGGTATTTATATTTTTAGGTGTAAATGTTTTAAGGAATGCATAAATGATTTATTTCATCATGGTTCATTAGAATACAGCTTTTAAATTGGTACCCAGTTGGACCTAATTCATGATAATACTGGCCAGCTAGTGTAGTGCAGTGTATTGAAAGGCAATGCTCTTCTTTTTTTTCTTTTTTTGACAAAGATTTATTTGGTGGTTTCATTTTCTCTGAAAAAGAAAGCAGGAGATCAGTGAAGCTCTTATTATTTGCATTGGGCAGATTCACTTGATTTCAGAAGCCCAACAAAAAGGTGGGACTTTAGAAACCAGGCAGTAGGTAAATGTAGACGCACACTCATTTGTATTTGCTTAGGGATCTGTAGGCCTGCCTGTGTGGGTAAGCATGCATGTGCGTGCGCACGCACACATATACTAATCTTAGAAAATCATATGTGCTCAGAGAGAAAAAATTTTGATACTTAAAATATAGCATGAATTCTCATCCTGATAGTTGCAGATAGTATTTCTTTTAAAATGGAGATTAGGTCTAATTCCATATAAAGAAGATTATAGGAAAGGTAATTTAAATTGCAAGTAGCTTTGTTCACTAAAATGCTAGATTCATTTGAAACAGTGTTTTATTTCTTTTGGAAGCCAGACAACTCGTTTAATAGTGTACATATGAAACACTAATTTGGCTTGTTAATTGGATGCAATTAAACTGAGGTTATTTTATGCTGCTTAATTGTCTGAAAATTACATGCATTGCCATGCCTGTGTAATGGAAGGCAAAATCTGGGGGTAGAGTGGCAGTGGTGGTGGAGGGACATAAGGTCTAGTTGTGTCTTTGCATTGAACTTTCTGTAAAAACTTGGAAACAAGTCGTTTAAATGCTCTGGACTTCATTTGGAAATGGAAAGGATTGGAACAGATGGCCTCTCAAGCCTCTTCCAACTCATATTCTATCAGTTTATAAATTCTACTTTGTAGTTCTTGAGAATGCAGTGTCATTATATTCTGTAATTATGGTATTACAAGGATGAGCTAAACACTTAAAAAAAATCAGCACAGTGCCAATTTAGCAAATCCGTTAGAAGGAAGGGAATTTAGGCTTAAAGAGCACTTACTCTGTGCCAGGCTTTATACCAGGCACTCTCCAATAACAATCCCAAGAAGGTCTGGTATTATTATCTTCATGTTTACATGTAAGGAGACCAAGACTCTGAAAAGGTAAATGGTTTTGCAGGGCTAAATGGTAGTTAATGGTGAAGCAGGATCTGAACTCAGGGCTATTCGGCTCCCAAAACATTTGGTCTTTCCATCATTCCATGCAGCATTAGCAACTATTAAACATGAAAACTATTGCAGAAATTTTAAAAAAATGAAATTGCTAACTCTTTTAATCACTTTGCACAATGTTTTCCCCTGGTAGTTTATGTACATCCAGTAGTGGGATCTGTAGGTAGCAGCCTAGGGGCTAAGAGCCTGGATGAATTCCAGCTCTACCACCCGCTGGGGGAATTTAGGAAACTCTGGAGATTACAAAATGAGGATGACAATATCTGTTTAAGGGTCATTGTGAATTTTTAATGATTATGTGTGTATCTCAATGAGCACATAATAAATATGCAATACTTGACAGCTGTAGTTTTTACTAAGGAAGGATTAGACCAAAAGAAAAACACAAGAGAACTCAAATTGGTGTACAAAGTTTCAAATGGTCTATTCACTTCTTGATTGAAATGGTCTAAGGAACGATGTCAGATGCACGTTTTTCAACAGGTAACATATGGAAATATCAGTTAAAGTTCGGGCTATTTCTTATTGAGCTCAGCCAGTGCCACACTAGTGAAGTGAACTGAATCCTCTGGTTCTCTGTGGATCATCCTTCTGGATTTTTTGGTCTAAAAATAGCCTTTGGGGCCTGAACTTCAATGTAAATCTCAAGAGGAGAGAACCAGTGTTTACTCTTGAGGCCTTGGGCTTGCTTAGGAGACACAACTGGAGTTTTCACGGGATTGCAGACTTTTAAACTTGCTTTTTATTAACTCAACAAATATTTATTAAGCACCTGCTATGAAACAGGTGCTATTCTAGCCACTGGAGATTCATCAGTGAGCAAAATAGTAAAAACAAACAAACAACAAACAGAAAACCCTGCCCTTATGGCATTTACATGCTATTGGACTCATTTAAGAACTTTTTAGGGCAAATGCAGTCTTTGTACTACTTTCCAGTGTTTTAGAATCTACTTTTATGTACATTGGGTCTCTCAAGTCAAAAACAGTTAAAGAAGTGTTGCAAGACATGCTAAATCACTAATGGAAATATTCCATTTATTATATCTATATTTTTCATAATAGGGTAGTTTTTGAGGAGGTACTGGTTTTACATAATTGTAGCACTTTTTTTTAAAAAAAATTCTCTTTATGGTTCAGCATTATAACTTTCATAACCTGTAGCATCAGGTCCTGGCTATTTTTTCATAGGGAAGAAAAGAAAATGGTGTACAAGTGACGCATTCTATTATAAAATACATTTATCAGCTTAAATTCTTGATTGAAATGGTTTAAAGAGAAGATATTACCATAACTTACATTTGGAATGTATATTTTAAACCTTCAATAAATTTTTCTTTTCATTTTTTTACTGACAATTTTTGTTATAAAATTTCTAGGGGATTGAAATGGTTTATACCTTCACAAAAATGTGGCAAACATAATTCATGGCATACAATAGGCATAGAAGATATTTGGTGAATGTTTAAACATCTAAATGGCTGGAAAAATTTGACCCACTATAAGATGGGGTGTCATCAGAACCAAATGAGGGATAAAATCCTGGCTAATCTTCACTGCTATGGCTTTAGTCCATCGATCTGCTCACCCTTACTTGTTTCTTCAGTTTTTAAGAAGTCCTGCAGGAAACAAGTGCCTCACCTATCCACCCAGCAACCACAAGCACTTCTTGTACTCACAAAAAAGGTCTCCCTGGGCTCTGCACTTCCTGTTTGATTTCACAGCATGCAAACAGATGGAGCCATCTTGAGGTAATTTTTTCCTACAGTGGGATAGGGAAGTTTGTAGTTGAACTGGGATTCTTCCATGTAGGACAGTGTTCTTTGGCCATATTTTGTTTAGGGTGTTCTGAGAAGGAAAGCTGTGTGAAGGCAGTCACTGCAGAGTCTGAGGAAGAGTTGTTTCCTGGTGGGCCTGCTTGGATAAATTCAGCACAAAGAGGGAGTGTGTCCCTTTCCTCCATTATAGATCCTGGCCCTATTGAAGGAGAGAAAAATGAAGGAGCAAAGACTGGGGGTGAATCTTTCCCTCTCGTTTGAAGCTAGTGATGAAATCTGTCTGCAACTCAGCAGTACCTTGTGGGACAATCCCGATGGCTGGCCCAACTTTATAGATAGGTCATGGGAAGTTCAGCTTCTAATTATCGATGGAACAGCTATCAAACTTTATTTTTCTTTCTTCTGATATTTATATTTTGAATCTCTATTTTTCTAAGTAATGGAAAAGTCCAGAGTTATAAACATTCAATTTGTTTTCTTGTCATGCAATTTGTTTGCCATGTGTCAAAGTTTATGTTAGGAGAAATACAGACTTTTGGGAGAAAATGAGGCTTTCAAATATCGTTTCTGTCCTTGTTGTGAAGATGTGCTCATTAGGGCCCATACCAGGCCTGCAAAGGACACCAGAATGGTTGACCGTAAACCCTGACCCCAGTAGTTTATTGCTTGCCTCATTATTGATTTTCAAAACGATTCAGGCGAAGTGGCTGTACCTTTATTATATTTCATTGTTTCTTCATCTGTAAAAATGAAGCATTGTTTATAGCACTGCCCTACCTCCTGGGAACAGAGCAGAGTAACACAAGAGAATTGGAGTGGCTATTTTTAGGATGTGAAGCAACACGAAGTTTGAGAATAATTCAATTGTTGAAAAAAAATCTGATACACAGCAATACATTTGTGACAAGGGTTAGTAGAGTGTTCTTGAGATAATTGACTGCTATTGATGCAACTTATTGCAGGCATATGTAATTGTTTTCAGAAAGATAATGGTCAGCAGCTCCACAGCTTGTTATAATACCCCCTGGTGCGTTTAAATTCTGTGTAAGTCACTAATGCACATGTGCAACAAAATTCTGAGATAGTTATACCCATATTCAAGCAAAAGAAAAGGAATCCAAAAAACATTTGGTTTTGAATTTGTCATCTGTTTACTTGTTCAAATGACCTCAGTAATATTCGCAATGAACTTGGTGCCCAGATTTAATCAAATGTAGCTTTTAAAGTGGGCCAAGTGGCTGAGAATATTGAAAACGACCTTTTAAAATAAATCACTTGACAGTATAGAATATAGCAAATAATTTGGATGCTAAGTGTGGAGATTAGGTTTTTCTAATGGGCAAGCTCCAAATTTGTTCAGTCATCAGTTGATTTTTAGCCATATTTGGTAGGAGTTTAGTAACGTTAAACCTAATGATGTCTGAAAATAGTCATGATGGATATTACTTACTGATCTGGAAAAAATTAACTTTTTAGCTAATCATCCCAGGAATTTATATTGTGAGGAATATGTCCTGATAATTAGTCTTTCTTTTCATATATTCTTGTGGGTTATATAGGATGGGAACAATGAGAAGCAAACAGAAGACACTTTGAAATTAATAACAAAATTACCCTGGTTTTGAAGCCTGCTATGGTTGTATTAACCCTTCTTATAGCTGTAAAGCAAACAGTGCCTAACAGTATATCTAACATTTGTTATCTCCTTTAAGCAAATTGGTTTTGGTTTAAATTTTGTAAGAAATTTTCACAATACACAGTTGTGTCAATCATACTACTGTTTTTATATTTGACATGTAAGTATTCCTAAAAAATGAGGTAGGGAGAAGGGCAGGGGTGTAGACATGGAATCCTGAGGGTCTTTTGAATATGCAAATAGCCTGCCTCCTTAGTCAATGCAACCTTACCCTGTGTGTTTTTTTTCCAGATAGGTCAAATCTTGGTTTTGAGCAGGCTGTATCTTCAGTATCAGTTTAGCATTTTGTGAGAAGTTTTTCTTCTTCCTATCACTCTGATACAATTTGTAGTAAATGCAGTGATGACTTATTTAGGGCATCTCTTAAAGGGTCTAATTTAAATTATGCTGATTAATTTGCTTAGGTGCAGGGTCTGGTGTATTCGTCAAATGGTGATGGGACACTTTCAATGTGGTATCTTCCATAGAATTTCAGGATTAGAGAAAACCATGGGAGGAATCATTTACTCCCCAACTGAGCAAGGAGAAATCACTCAGGACAAATCACCAAGGGCTACCTGCATTCAGTCTCTACTAAAATACCTCTTCCTTGCTTAGGGAGGTCTATTCCACTTGTGGAGGCTTCAGTTTATCAGCAGTTGAACTCTCTACAACTATCCAGAATAAGTTTGCTCATTGACTTTCATGACAATTCCACAATTATTTGAAGATGTTGATCCCGCTCACCTTAAGTATTCTTTTCTCCAGGCTAAATATTCCCAGTTCCTTCAACTAGACCTCTTATTAGATAGTTTTCATTCTTATTTTATTAATTTCTTTAGGGATCAGGCTGGTCATGTCTGAAATTTCCTCCAGGCTATGTGTGTTATGAGTCCTAAAAAATAAATTGCTTATCTCCAGTTACTCTTCAGAATATAGCTTCTTGCCAACTGGTTTAGAAATGTTTTATGGAAAAGGCCTAGACTTGCTTGCTGAGACTTTTACAGCTGGAACAGAGTTGACATGTATAATAATGTAATACAAATCTATTTTAACAAATAGAATTATGGAGGTTCTGGCACGTATGAGATATGTGGGAATATAAAATACAATAGAGACAGAAACAGAATATAAGATACAAAGAAGAGTGTTTCTCTATTCTCATCATTAAAACTTTTATAGTCTACTATATTGAGGCAAAGAACTATGCAAAGGGAGCTATAATTAAAAGAATCAGTTTAACTACCACAAGGGAGGCATATATGAAGTATAAAGGTGCAAAATCACCCTTGGCTGAGGAGATCCCAAGAAGTTTCATGGGAGAAGGGGATGCTTTAGCTAGGCCTCGGTTTTGAGAGGTACAAACGTGGGAAAGTGTCAAGAGTGTCTTCAGAGCATCTGATTTGAGGGCAGCATAAAATGTGTATCAAGTGAATGCTGGTAGAAAACTTAGAATGGTTGGGATATGTTGTCTAAGGACTTGTATTCCAGCTTAAGGAGTTAGTACCTAACACGATAAATAATGGTGGAAACACATACTGTAACATATCGAGAGTTTGGTCCCTGATTTTGTAGTTCCATGATTTTACAAACACAGTTAAATGAAATGAAATGGATAAAAGATGTGTGAAAATTTCTATGCAGGGAATTCTATTTCATTTATAAAGAGTATGAGGCATGTGTATTTTGCATATAAGACACATTGGTTTTGGATTAGGTATTATTACTTTCTTTGACCCAAAAGCCCAGCAATTCCAAAGACACTAATGATATTGTTAAAGTAAATATATTGCTGATGGGCATAGTGTTATATTCATACCTGTGCCAGTTATTCATACCTTTTCTACTTACTACTCTTTGGCCATGTAAATGACATGCTGTGCTGACACCAAGGTTAGCTCAAATGGTTGCCATTTTAGTATACAATAAATTAACCTTTTCTTCAATTTATATTTTCTGTTAATTAAAAATGGAGATATAAAATATTGGGAAATACTTCTATGCAGGTGTGTTACTTAGAAGTACCTGATAATATACAATGAATTTTATTGCATCTTAATAACAATTTAGAAAAATATTCTTACTTTAGATCCAGACTATCTTTAATATCTATAAAAAAACCTCTCGTCTTTCAATTTGCCTATACAGATTGCTTATTAACCCACATAATGAATCATAAAGATGGTGAATAGCTAGATGGACACATATTTCATAGAACAAGTGGACCTATATGCAGAAGCAATATATTAGACAATATCTGAGTGTTAATTATTATACAATATGTTACCAAAACAAAACTTATCATTTTCTGAGTGGGTACTTTGATTTTGGAACTCTTTTTAATCATTATGGAAAATGACTTATTTTAGATTGATCTTTAGTCACACTTTTAGTGTCTGGAGAAGTAGTGCACAGGACTTTGTGAGGGACTAGGAGAGAATTAAAAAATACTTTATTGTAATAAAGTGATTTATACAGTTAATTAATTTTTAATTACACTTTAGTGCATATGGGAACACTGATGTTTCAATAACACAGTTGGTTATAGGCCATCTGAGCATTTACTATTATTTACACTGATTCTGAAATTGTAAATAGAGACAGAGGCTGAAAAATGAGGTGTGTTCTTAAACATTTGAGTACCACATCCATATGTTTTCATTTGAAGAACATACTGACTTTTACCTAGAGCCTGAAAGGTATGAAGTGATGATGCCTCATCTTAGTCATCTTCTAGAAGAGGGAATGAATAGTGTTTGAACCACCCATAGGTCTGCAGACTGTCTTAGTGACAGGTGCTGTACTTTGTATAGTTATCCAGCCTTGAAGGGATCAAGACACTAGTAATTTGTGCTTAGAGCCATTTAATAAAGAGAAGGTTGTCATTTTTTGGGTAATTTGTAACAAAAATAAAATGGGGCTTGGAAATACTGAAGTAGAAAAGGGTCTCATTGGAATCAAAGATGGTGAAGTACGTAGGTAGGTAGGTTTTTCATGAAAGGTTTAGTCACTCGTGTGTGTGTGTGTGTGTGTGTGTGTGTGTGTGTGTGTGTATAATGTACTTGTCTCTTCATTCCTGTTCACTCAGTGAGCTATAATCTTTATTTGACTATCTGCAGATATTTAATTTTCAGCTGGGCTTTGATTTGCGAAAGTACTGGCTCTAGAGTTATACTGGAGTCCTACAATGTGGAATGGAAGTAGGATGTGGGCCCGAGGAAGAAGAGTGACTTGATGATTCTGTCATTGCATTTCTTGGGAGCCAGTTTTCAGGAAAAACAACAAATGATTACTGAATGCTCATTTGAGAAGAATAATACTCATATTGGATATTATGAGAAAGGAATAAAAACTTAGTATGCCCTTCTGAATATTTTTAGAGATGTCAGATTGTGAACAAGTCAGCCTCTCCCATTGAAATTATATCAAAGACTACTGAGAATCTAAGAAAATGTGGAGGCTTTTGTGGTAGAGAACTGAGATCTCAGAAATATGGAGACCCAAATAATTACTGCAGCAATTCACTGTTACTCTCAAATTGTAGCTACACATCTAAATGAAACCAATCCTGAATTAAATAATGAGTTTTCAAAGAATTAACTTGGGAAACGTCAAGTCTCAATCCTTTCCGTTGAATGAAATGAATACATTTTATTAGGTTGGAATTGTGCACTCTCACAACATAATTTAAAGCACAAAATTGGAACATTAATTTTTTCCAGCAGTTTCTAAAGGGAAAGTGTAAAATATGTTATGCTGAAAAACATCCTTTTATCCTCAGAGTTTATTTGATCTCTTTCATGACACAAAAGTGATGCATTTGAAAGTAGCACCAAGAACCTGAAGACCTTGTAGTTTATTATTATGGTTTATATTTTCAATTATCTATTTATTCACAAGTTGATTGATTTTTATTGCTATCATACTGGTCTTTATATTTCAGTCTATACTAAATTTTTGGTAATACTGATTTCATTAGTCTGAAATCAGGATTATAACATAGTGTAATTTTTAGCCATCCCTCTTTTTTTTCTTCTTTTTCCAAGTGCCACCACCAGCAATTAAGTGTAAACCAAAAAGCATGAACTTTGAATGAAAACTTCAGTGAGCTTAGGCAGTATTTGGGCAGTTGCTTGCAGTTTGTGGAGTGTTAATGATATACCATTGACAGATGATTTAAAGGAGTAAGTAAAACTATGTTCTAGTCAAAACCACAAGCATCACTGTAGAGATTTAATAGGTAAAATTTGATTACTATGAGGGAGAAAAGACACTGAAAAACGTTGGTGTGAAGTCACCCAGGAAACAGACAACCACGGCAGTATTTCCTAGGGTTTGACACATAGTTATCACTTTTACAATCAAGAATCCTTTGATACAGCTTGGGAAGTTCATAGAAGTTGTTTAAAAATTGCTATATTCAAACTAAGTAGATAAAGCCTTTGGATGTGATTATCTTATAGCCCTTTCCCAGTTCTCTGGTAGCAGAGACACTGGCTACCAAGCTAGCCTAGAGCATCCTATGAAGTACGGAGGGCGTGGTTTTAGTTTGGAGTTTGTAATAGGGGAAGGGGAAAGGTTTGGGATTTCTCTTCAACAAGATTGAAAAGAGCCCATCTGAGGTCCATCCTCTATGCTAATCCTGTGTTCTCTGAGCCTATTTCTTGATAAAATGGGGATAGGAATATATGTGAAGCAAATGGTAAACAATAGTAAACTATGCAGGTTTAAGATATTATGTGATAAAATACTCATTTGTGTTATTCAGATGTTTAGAAAATAAGACAACAGAAAAAGTACTCAAGGATTTTGTATCAATTTAAGTGGAGGCCAGGGTTACCTTTACTATTGCCCTTGACTGGAGAGGACAACTAACATATATTAAATTGTAAAGTCTTTTATGTACATTTAAAATACACATTTTTTTCAGTAAAATTAAAATATATAATATATACATACATATATATGTAACATATATAATATGTATAACTTATTTATCAAGGAGGGTCAAACTCAGGTAATGAACTTCAAGAAAACATCAAGATGATGATTTCTTTATCAATTCTCAAGATTCATTTACTTGTGAATCTTGCAGTACATATTTAAAATATGATACTTATAACACCCTAAGCATATATTTTAAAAATAAACTTTATTTTTTATAGCAGTTTTAGATTCACAGCAAAATGGAGTGGAAGAGAGATTTCCCATACGCTTCTCGCCTCTCTCGCTATTAGAATCTTGCATCCAGTGATACAACCTAGATTGATACATCATTACCACCCAGTCCTTAGTTTACATTTGGTAAAACACTAAATGTTTCAATTCCATGGCGTGATGTGAAACATTGCTTCCTTCAAATGTTAGAGATGTTGGTACAATATAACATCTGTAACATTGATTGACCATGAGAAAAACAGTCTATGGTTTGTGTTGTAATTGGCAATCTCATTGACACGTTAAACTCTTTCCGTTTTTAATTTAAAAATGGTTATACAATACCTATGGTATTAGTTTTAATCCTTGTGAACCTTAAATCACTGCTTCTCTAGAATGACATATGGTTAAAATCTAGTTTATGGTCTGAAACTAAATGGAAGGCTGGGAATTTAGGATAAAGGAAACTTTAAAAACACCATTATTTTTATATGAATGGGTAATTTCCATTTTAAAACATTCTGGCCAAAAGTTTTGTGTGCTTTTAAAATGGGCAAGTACAAGATTGGAAGATCTTCAGAGACTGATTTTTTAAAATATGATAAATTAAGGACCTAATAAATAAAAAGACTTTATATATTGTGCAATGGGTTTTTTAATAATGGAAACATATAGAATATACTTTAGAGACGTCTAATGGGTGTCTTCTTACCTACTTTGACCTCACTGGAGCTAGGCAGTGCAGAAACGTTCTTCTTCCTCTCTTTATCTGACAGTTAAAAGGAATCCACAATAGGAAAAATCGAGGAGAAACAATTGCAACAACACCGAAAATATTTTCACTGTGGATTATTTAAAAACAATCCTGGTGTGTGTGTGTGTGTGTGTGTGTGTGTGTGTGTGTGTGTGTGTGTGTGTGTAGTGAGGGGGAGGGACAGTCATCTTTGGGGAAATTACGTTAAAAATTAAGCTAAGAAACTTGCACAAGGAAAGTGCTTCCTCTAAGCACCTGGAAACACACGTCTTTCCCTTCACCCTGGGAAATAAACGTGGGACGGGATGGTGAGGGCAGCCTGCAGTAGTTGCGGGGCTTGGTTTATGGTGGGAGGAAAAGCGGCTCCCCCTGCAGCCAACGCGGGGCTGCTTTGGGTGGCTCAGCAGCTTCTATGCGCCAGGCTGTGCGGGTACCAGGCGTAGGGAGTCCTTCCAGGAGCCGGCGGAGCCCCGGCCGCCTTGCCCTCGCCCTCGCCCGCCGCGCACGGCCCGCCCTGGAGGGGCTGAACTTTGGCCCCCGGTCCGCTGACACCCGAGGGAGTGTGAATGCAATGACGTCTCTGCTCTTTGCAGCTGCACAACAGGAAATGCTCTCGGCCTCCCCCCTTCCTGCCGGAGAAAGTGGGGCTCGCTTCTCCAGGCGGTCGCCACAGCGCCGGCCCAGGTCTAGTTTCGGGGCCGCCGCGCGGGCCGGCCCTCCAGGCTACACGCTTCGGGTCGGCGGGGGCCGGGCGCCGGGGGCAGGGACGCCGTGGAGGATGCACTTACTTTGCAATGGCTCACTTGGCCGAGCTTGCCAGGGGACGTCACCGTGCTGATCAGATCGGGATGTCACTGGCCTTGGGGAGACCGCATCCCTTGCATAATAGGACACCGGGTCAGGTGGGCCAAAAGCATTGGCGGGCTCCCGAAATAGGGGCGAATAGTGCTGAATAATGCTGACTGAAGAGGGCCTGCGTAGACGTTTGCGTCGCCCTGAGGGAACGTACACTCTTTCTTTTCACAAAGCCCCGGCAGGAAACCTCGTGTTTAGTTCTCCTTCTAACGGTCACCTTTTACTTTGTTGTGGAAACAAACATATGCATATTTAGTGCAAAGCACAAACATCATTCCGCTATCCACTTCGAGACAGAATCATTACAAGAAAATTATCTCGGTATTTATGATTTTAATCGTTATTTAGGGAGGGAATCTAGTTTTAAAAAAATACTAATGGTTTTGTCAATTTGAGAACAGTAGTGTGGCCCTGGATGATGTACTATCCTCAAATCATAGGTGGATTTTCACTGTTTTGGGCCTTTTTTTTTTTTTTTTTCCTGTAGAGAGGCTTAAGAAATTGAAGCCGAGCAAGTAAATTCAGCCTTGGAAGTGAAAGGGGTTTTAACTGGCATTCATGATCTTCCAAGTTACATTTTAGAACTGATGTTTAGTGTGAATTTAGTAACCTGGATCTCACGTGTTTCATATAATTTCGAGCGTGATAAAGAAGAGGCGTATCAGCTGGGCAGCCATCATTGTGATAAGGCCTGTGGTTGGCTCATGAATAGGCTTTGTAATGGTAGATTGTTCTTTTGGCCGCACAGCCAAAATGCCAAAGTTCACTGGGAGGTCTGCTAAGGTTTCTTATATCAAAGACTTTCACAGAGGAAAATATTATTTCGTCCTTCATAGTAGTCCTAGAAATTATTCTACATTGAGACATACACTATTTACATGTTCAAGTTAAACTGAGTCGTGAAGCTAAGCACTGGTTTATGCTTATGTAATTATTACCTACATAGTTTTCTTTAAAATAAGTCCCCACAGGATCATTAGATGTGTGTCTAGTATAATATAATTTCCCTTGGAACACTTTCAGCTGACCTATGCAGTAAGGAAATTGAAGATTATTTGAGTACATCTGGAATAAGAGCTATAGATGTAAAAATTATATCATTTTTGGATCACTTTTTCCTTTGACAGAATATAACACAAAGATCCTCTTTTTTTACCATTCGAGCGTCACTCAGGTTGTTATGGTAGCACTCTTATTTGGTTATGAAATGCTCAAAAATATTTATACAGATATTCTCAATGGCCCGCTCAAGGAAATAAAGTTAGAAGTGAAGAACAGAGGGAAAGTTGTAGCTCCTTGGTACTATGCCAAGGAGAGCAGACTCTCAACAGGTAAATGGATTCAAGGGGCAAATGGGATGGTACAAGGGAAAATGTTTTGTAAAACTGGAAAGCACTATGCTAATGCAAGATTAATTTTTTTTTATAGGATTCTCATTTCCCTTCTCTCTCCCAAAGTAAAATTATGCAACAGGTATATCTGATAATAACAAGGAAACCTGTTCAAGTGGATGTTAATTTCATCCTTTGTGCCCAGATTATAGTTGGGTCCCCTGAACTATGTTTATCTGCTGTATAATAAGATTTGAGATTTGACTGCTTTTAAACCCATCTTGGCCATTTGTAATACTGGTATTATGAATTTATTTATTTAGCAGTATTAATATAAAGATCAATTACCCCAGCTCTGTATTAACTGTAATCCTCAGTTTTTATGCAGCATCTCGTTGGAGTTGCTAAGTAGGATCCTTAGACATGTTAATTCAATCTCCTAACAACCAGGAGGTCAGCATGCTGTTTCATGAAAACCACCATGTGAGGGGGTCTTATGGACTGTACACAGAACCTGGATTTTTATAACATTAACCCAGACCCAACACTTCATTTGCAATTGTGGTCCAGACATACGTAACTTGATTCATACTTAAGTTATGAATATACCTACTTTGGGGATGTATTCTATTTTTCATGCTGCATAAGAATTTTGTGCCTTTGTAGTGACGAAAACTACAGTTCGGATTAGTGTAGGTAGAAGTATATATTTCACTTCTCAGCTAACAAGTTTGTGTTTCTTGGAGGAGAATCCTAGACTACATGCAATCCTCTGCTATATTTTGGAATCATAATTTGAAATATCTTAAAAGGTATTTTTAAAAAATTGGTTGTCCACTGTCTGCCTTTCCCAGCAAACTGCACAAGCCAGAGCAGATTTTCTCTGGTCCTCAAATGCCTAGAACAGTGCCCCTCTCTTTCCCACCCCAGCAGATGCCCACTGCACAGGTGTGAATGAAAGCACGAAGATGCTGCTGCTCTCTCTCATGTTTCAGATGTTATTTCATGTGCCTGGGCCAGAATTTCAGAATCTTCTTTTTGTTCCATAATTTGACTTCAGTGAATGTGAGACATGATTTGATTTTTTTCAATGAAATGTAAACATATAGTAGGTTCACAGTAGATGTTTACGAAGTTGAAAATATTGAAAGAATATTTAGCAAGATTGCCATCCTGGGGGCTTTATTTACTATTATAATCATTTGCAACCCTCCTGTTTCATCTAAGGAGAATAATTTTTTAAAAAGGTTGTTGACCTGTTGATTTACCAAAGAAGACATTTAGCAAAGCTAAAGAGCAATGCACTTGAATTTGAATCATTTTTTTTTTTTTACCAGCACTTAACCCTAAGGCTCTACATAGCAGTTTGAGATCCAAAGATTCTTTGAGCTCTTAAACATATTTATATTTGACCCAGTGGTCAAATTGCCTACTGGGATCTTTGATGCTGCCCCTGAGCCTTTCTAGAAATTGGGA
Source organism: Rhinolophus sinicus (assembly GCF_036562045.2). Lineage (NCBI taxonomy): Eukaryota > Metazoa > Chordata > Mammalia > Chiroptera > Rhinolophidae > Rhinolophus > Rhinolophus sinicus. The sequence continues at coordinate 164,380,500 of NC_133755.1, read as the reverse complement.
TTGTGGATTAAAAGGCCACTGCTGTACTTCCATGCCCAGGATGGTGCACTGGAATCTAGTTTCTCAGTGGGCCCAGCTTCTTGGGAGGGCGTGTGACCTGTGCAGTTCCATGAAGCCCCGAGCTTGGAAGGGCTCTGCCTTTGGTGTGATGCTCTGCTGTCTTGACATTCTTAATATTTGGACAAGGGGTCCTGCATTTTTGTGTGGCACCGAGCTCTGCAAATGATGTACCTGATCTTGGTGCTTGATAAATATTTGTGACAAAATGAGTGACTTGACTACAGAATTTAGAAACTTAGATTTTCCTTCTGAAAACATTGGTTTCATTGTGGGTCTTAGTTTCCCTATCTCTCTGAGGTGCAAGAAAATGAAAAACAAACTGTTTGGGGTCCATCCAAGAAAGTGTCTCAACTAGAATATTTGTTGGAACTGAACGTGAATGGCCTTAAAAAGGAGACTTCTCCAAAGTGCTCAGTATAACCCCTTAGTTGGTTGGTTAAATGAAAGTGCTGATAGAATATGGAAGATGGGAGCTCACATGATAGAAGATGTAGCCAATCTCATCACGTGTTTAATGTTTTTCTTTATAGCCTCAGCTATATTTTGGTTTGTGTTCATTTAACTATTAACTTTAAAATTTTTAACTATTAAGTATTTCTCCCTATGATCTGTGATGTATGTTTTTCACTAATTACTGGTTTATTGATAATAGTGCATTAGATATTGCGCAGGAGTTTGATTAAAACATGTTTCTTTGTTTTTTGGAGAATCCATTGAGTATGTATATAAAATAATAGGAGAGGGTATATAGTAATGGAAGAAACTTGCTGTGGTCATCTGGTTCTTCCTTTGCCTCCAGTGGCAAGGTAGTCATTTTAAAAACCAATATTTAAGGCTCTCTGGGATGTAAATTTCATAATTCTTGTTGAGAACCAGTTCTGTTGCTTAACTGGATTTATGGCTGGAAAAGAGGCAGTATAGGGCATGAGCAGCTGGGAGCGTGGGTTTCAGAGCTGGGCTGCCTGGGTGTGAATGCTGCCTCAGCCACTTTCCAGTTGTGTGACTTTGAGAAAGTTACAGCATTTCTCTTAGCCTCAGTTTTCCTCATCTGTACAACACGGATAATTCCTAAAAAAATCTCAAAGATTTTTGTGAGGAGTAAATAAATGAATACAGATAAAGTACTTGTTCTATAGTAAGCACTCAGCACATGCTAAGTAAGGAGATCATTTAGAAAAGTCTATTCACTTTTTTCTTTGTGTTACATATTATCAAATAATAATTGCAAGCTTACATGGCTATCCTCAACAACCTCATGGTCTAGTGAGGGAACTAGTTTGTACACCAGGAATTAGGACATTGTGGAATAGGTGCAAAAGTGAAGGAAGTAGAGGGTGGTAAGAAGGCCCAGGGGGAGCCCTAAGCCATCCCGGGGGGAGGAGTGGACGGAAATTTCCCTTAGCGCCCTTCCAAGGGTCAGCAGGTATCCAGAGCAGCTTGGGGAGGGTTTGAGAATACAGGGGAATTCTAACCGGGTTAGTATGGCTGAAGCTTACAGGACAACTGGGAGATTGTGAAAAACAGGGTAGAGATGCAATCTGAGGCCAGACCGTGGAGATGTGGACCAGCGAGGTAAGAGGACAACCAGGAAAGTCATCTTTTACAAGCAAGAGAGTCAAGCATTTCTCCAAAGAGGGAGTGAGCCTCAATACCAAGGGCTTTGGAGGGTTAAAGTAAGATAAGAACTGAAAAGTGTTTCAATAATTATGAGATGCCTGGCATTTATTTTTATCTCTCATTTGCTATTTAGTGTGAATGACTATTTAAGGTCTGACTATAAGTGTAGGGGAGACATTTAAATTCAACACAGAAGATTCTATGAGGGGATTAAGTCCTCTAATTTCCAAAATGAGTTTTGTAATCCTTTCTTCTCTAGTGCTTTCAGATGAGGATAAAACCCTTGGTTTGAAATTAGTTTATGGCCCTCTTTCGTAGATTGTCATTTTCAATAGGGAGAGGGCAATAGAAGCTTATTTATCATTACAGCTTTAGAATCTGATCAAGTTTTTAGTTCATAGTGATAATTTTTTTTTCATAGTGATAATTTTAAAAAAATTATGGAGTGCCAGACATTTTTCTAGGTACTTTACATGTGTGAATTAATTTAATCCTCATATTTTATTATCTCATGTATTTAAATTTTTATCCTCTGCTGAGGCAAGGCTGTTAGTCTCCTCCTTTTAAAGGTGAAGAAAACCCTGAAGGATGGAGAGGTTAAGTATGTCATCCAAGAACACAAAGCTAGTGTGTTTGAGTTGAAAAGGCGGTCTGAATTCAAACCCCAGACTCTTCTTTATCCTGATTGCACCCCCTGTTCCTTATGGTAGCTCATTGTATATTTCCTGGATAAATGGGTGAATGAATTAGTAAAAAAAAGTGGATTAATAATTACATCATCCACAGTAGTAAATCTGATTTAAAAAATTTTCCTTTTATTTTTCTAAGGGAATTTTATTCTTTTATACTTTCAAACAATAATCCAGCTTCTAAATTCTTGAAGTTTAAGATGTATTTGGGAATTTGTTTCTTGATAGTTAGGGAACAGCCAAATGAGCTCTCTGTCTGATGTGGGGCATGGGGTCTTGTTTGTTGGGGGTGGTAATCCATAACACAAACGTGCCATCCAGTGGATGCAAGACTGGAACACCACTGGAACACTGCTGGGAGAACTGTGAGCTGGTGGACCATGGCCAGCTCTGAGTGCCCTGACCTTTGAAAGCCTGGACTTAGAAGATACCAAGATAACTAAGTGACAAATAAGTAGCAGAATATGACAGAAGGGACATTATTCTTATGTGTGTGACTTTCTTTTTAGCTGTAGCTCTGTGACCTTATGTAGCAGTTATGCAAAACGGGAGTATAATTCTTATCTTTGGAGAGGAAATGAATGTGAAAGGAAATGTTTGCTGAGCTTATATTATAGAAAAATTGAACTACTGTGTCTTTTACAACTAACAGAGTAACTTTACATGATGCAACTAACTTTCCTACCATAGAAATACTTAAAAAAAAGTTTATTGATGTCTAAGGACATAAAAATGTGCTTAGAAAGCTCTCTGTTTTTTACCTAGAATAAAGTATATAGAGAGTGTTTTTAACTCCGATGGTTACATCTAGTAATTACATAGGTAATTCTCTGAGACATTTCTGCCTCCATTGAGGACCAAGATTCTTTGTTTATAACGTTAGTGACCAATGTGGGCATATATTTATTTACAGTCTATCTGTATTAATTTGAAGAATAGTCACACCAAATGTGGGGATATCATTTTTAAAGCTAAATGTACTTGTAATTATCAATATTAAAAAATGCTACTTCAATATTCTTGCATAGATAATGTACATTGTATTTTATTTTCTAAAGCTTAATAGGTTTGAACATGGAATTTATTTGTAGATGAAACATAAGAGGATATTTATAAAAGTGGGTCTTTGGATAGAATAAGAATAAACGTTTTCATACTATAAACTATGTTATGGCATGTGTTTCATTAAGAGCCATGTGATTCTGAAAAAAAAAAAGACGGTCCGTATGTGAGAAGATTACTGTGGACCTGGATTTGCTTAGAAGATATTGGTAGACAGCTCCTGATTTGAGCTGCAGCTTGTAAAACATATTCCTGATCTCTCTAATAAGAATCTAGTAGGATTCAGTTTTTAATTTTTAAAGTACAATTATAAATCAAATATTAACATACGAAGTTCTGAAACTGGTGAAGGAAACCATTATTATCAGGAAGAGGGCAGAGGGTATTTTATACAAATTGCATTCAACAATATTGTTTTCTAATTTTCCTTTTATTTACTTTATTGGGATCCTGTCTGATGAAAAGAGAGAGAAAGAGAGAGAGAGAGAGAGAGAGAGAGAGAGAGAGAGAGAGAAGGTGACTTACTTCAAAGGTCCTCATAATTTTTGAGAGTTCTTTTTGTTTGTGTTTTTATAGACCTACAATAAAATCACATTGAAAATACACTGGGATTAAGGAAGCCAGAGTGAGTGAATGAAACTGTCATTAAACCAGGTAGAGTTAATGGGATAGATGGGTGAGTTGGAGTAACAAAGACATTTAAACAAAGCAGAAAAATATGTTTTAACAATAAAACAACCTAAATTGTATTACTTAAAAGTAAACTAATATGTAGGGAATTATGTACTCAAAGAAACACATGGATGTGTTTACAGATGTTTATATTCTTTAAAAAAATCTTGGTGGGAATGATTTAATCTGAGACTTCAGGCTCAGTTAAATTGTTTTTATGCCATGACCATTTCCTACATTATTGGAACCTGTATGCATCAGAGCTTATTTTTACATTGCTTGGTCATGGGAAAATACATTTATATGCGTTAAGGCTCTTTCATTCATTAATTTCACCTTGTATTTATATAATTCTATGAATGTGTTAGTTCGCTAAAATTGAAAGAACATTATGTTTATTGGTGAACAAGAAGTCATTATAGAGTGCTCTATTTTTACAGCTGTGCTTCAGGGTATCACGTTCCAAAGAGGTCAGCTGGGCATGACCTCATGGGCATGAATCTTGGGGAGACAATTCTGAAACAGCCACAGGCCTGCAGAGCTGAAAGCCAATGCAGAACCTCCAGATGCTGTATTTGGGAGGCATCTAATCTGTGAATGCCTTAGTAGGTTTTTCTCAGTAGCATCTAAATTCAGAGCTGGGCCCCAAGATAAGAGGCCTGGGTAGGGTGTAAGGCCCCAGGGAGATGTGGTTAGTAGCAAGCAGCATTGGCATCCATGAGCACTCTCTGGGTACTGTTGCAGTTTTAACCCTGAGTTTGTTTCATAGAAAAAAATAAATAGGAAGTGAAGATGCAGGGTTGAAGGAAGAAGGTATTGAGAAGGGGAGTAGAGAGACTAGTGGAGACTGACACAGTTCAATGTATAACAAGAGGACACAAGAGGACTGCCTCTGTGTAAGGCCTTCTGGAGTTGGCAGTGACCATCAAGACACAGTTCTCATTCTTACATAATATTTTAATAGTAGGTAGTATTATTCAGTCCAATGAGGCGAAAATAAAGTGTGTGTGGTAGCTGAAGTGAATGTGAGGGTGGGGATAGAAAAGACCAAATGAGGAAGGATAAGATGGGAAAAAACTTCTTAGAGGAAATGAAATTGGAATTACGCCTTGACAGATGGGGTGCAGAATTTCAATTTGCAGACACTGAGGTGGAGGGGGTATATGGGAGGAGAAAACCTGCACAACATCTGGACAAATGTTCCCAGCCTTTAAAAACTAAGAGTCTGTTATATGTGATTTAGGTTTAAAGCGTCATGTACGTACTGGTTTCCATTTATATAAAGGGATAGTAGATGTTTTGTGTGTTATACGTGTTTCCCCGAAAATAAGACTTAGCTGGACAATCAGCTCTAATACGTCTTTTGGAGCAAAAATTAATATAAGACCCAGTCTTATTTTACTATAATATAAGACCGGGTTTTATATAATATCATATAATATGAGACCGGGTTTTATATTAATTTTTGCTACAAAAGACGCATTAGAGCTGATTGTCCGGCTAGGTCTTATTTTTGGGGAAACACAGTAGGGAGCCTTTTGGCATGAACAGGGCTGGTTCTACATTCAATTGCTTTAGTTAACAGTTACTGAGAACTTACTATATTCCAGACACAGAGCCAAGGGCTGGAAATAAATCGGATTTTGAATAGGTATTTAACTGCTCCTCCCAATACCTCTGCATTAACCATCATTTTAACACACAGTTTATGGGTAATAATAGGATTTTCTCTTATGACTGTGTTCATTTTCAGAATCATACATTTAATAATAGTAACCAATAATATTTGATTGAGTATCTTACTCATGGCCAAGCACTATTTTAAATAAACTACATTAACTAATTTAATCTTTACCAAAACCCTATGAAGTAGGGTTCTACCATGTTTCATAGACACTGAGGTAACATCAGTTAGCATTTCATAGCATTTGGTGTACTTTTAAGAAAGAACAATAACGCTTCAATAAGGCTATTGATAGTAAGACACAGTCTGCTTTCAGAAATGTTAAAATATGAAACAAGTGCATGTCTTAGTATTGGGGGACAACTTAAATGTGATGGTGTCTGGTAACTGTATTGACAGATGAGGAAATGGAGGCCCTGAGAAGGTAAATAGCTTGCCCTGGGCTACACCCGGATGTGCAGTGATGCCCAGATTCTAATCAAGGGGGCTGGCGCGAGAGCCTGGGCACTTAGCCATCACGCTCCATTTCCTGTACCAGGACGGCAAAATCTGTAAGCACATCCCTGGTGCCTTTTTTCATATACTCAGAGCCTGATAATGTTTCAAGGCCAATTTTGGGCGTCTGGTGGTGGGAAAGGGGTGTGCAGAGGTGCACCTTGCTGCTGGGAACCTGACTGATTAAGAACTTTGCGGGGCAGGTCTTTTGCTGGCCACTTTTTATCAATCTAAAATGTTAACAATGAAGAAAGGCCATAATGGTAAAAGAGATGAGGGTGGAGGTGAGGATGGGGGCAAGAGTGGGTGACTTTTCTTGTGGAAAATGATGTGTCTTAAGCCCTGTTTTAGGTTTCATTTCCTCTGCAGGCCACCCCCATCACCCCCACCACCCCCTCCAGTCCTTATCATGAATCTCTCCGATTGTCATCAGTTGTGCTCTCACTGTTTTGCCTGGTTTCATTTCCTGTGAAGTTACCTTTCCTCTGGTCTAAGGTGGCCTGGTAGGTATCTCCAGCTTCCACAGCTTGTGGGAAAGTGTCCAGAAGCTTAGTCAAGTATGGGACACTGCATTCAAGTTGGCTAAATAAAGCACTAAGCAGTGAAGTACAAGTGTGATCATTTTTCCCATCTTCATAGACACATCCAGTGTGTCCTGATATATGGCTTTTCTCCCCTCAAACAGTTTTTTTTTTAAATCAGATTTTGTTCATCTTTTAGATAATTTGAAACCAGCCAAATGATAACATGAAGGAAATTTTTCTTTTTTAGTGGTCCAGAAGAACTTCTCAGAGTGAAAGTAGAGGTTCTCATTTGGAATCCAACACTTGCGTTTTTGTTGTAATTGCATAAGAATTGATTTGATGCACATTTTTTGAAAAGGTCCTCCTCAGCTATGCAGTCCAATTCCCAGAGATCACCGTGAGCACTGGGTTTGGCACCCTGCAGGGTGGTAAGGGGCCCATCTCTGTGGGCCGGCTGATGACAGTGTCATCAGATAGATGGATGGCCCAGTGCTCTTCTGATTTATGTGAGCTAAGTACATTTTCAGACCTACTTTTGAAATAATTTGATGTTTGTCCTTCTAAATGTGTAGCACAGGCAATATTTCCATCTAAGCACTTGTCTTTTAAGAATGATTACAAAACCTAACCATGTTTTAGACTCTCCTTTCTTTCTTCCTTCTGTATCTACGTTTTTATTCTCTGGCTGTTCTACCCAGTAATCTTTTAAGTAAGCATATGCCCTGTGTTTATGGAACTCTCACTGTGGTAGGTTGTGCGAGTGTGCTCAAATGGATAGGACCCCACTGGTTTTGAGGAGCTGACGGAGGGAGGTGGGTGTGCACATAAGTCTCAAGCCAGGATGAAGACAAAATCAGGAAAAGAGATATGATGAACAGAAGGGGCTAAGTGATTTCTGGGGATGAAGATGTGAATTTCTACTGGAGGGGTTTGGAAAGTCAGTGGAAGTGACAAAAGTTTGATCACTGTTGTTGGTGTTGTTTAGAACTAGATGTAAATGACAACTGTTGGGTGTATTGGGAGCTGTAATTGTATTTTCAGAAAGAGTGATTTTCTAGAGCAGGACTGTCCCGTTGAACTCTGCGATGATGTAACTATCTGTAACTATCCGCCCTGGCCGTAGTGGTAACCACTAACCACTTGTGGCATTGGAGCACTTGGAATGTGGCTGGTGCACCTGAGGAACTAATCTTTAATTTTATTTAATGCTAATTTTAAGTTTCAATAGCCACATGTGGATGCCATATTGGATAGTACAGCCAGAGGAAATGTGTGTCGCTAACCCAGTATGGCGATGTTCGGTGATCATTTTGATCACAGATCAAAGAGGCTTTGACTGATTTTTACTTTTTAACATAATTTGCCATAAACACTAGCACTGGAGCATCCATGAGAATACTAAAATGCAGTAACTGTATTAAGATGTAAGGAATGGTTAAATTGATCAGTGACACCCCCTCTACCCACACTCTTGTGAATACTTGTACACTCATGTGGACATGCACTTACACACACACACACACACACACACACACACGTTTCTTTCCTGGCTTCTTGAGACAGAAAAAGGGAGAAATATGTTTCTGAATGACTTCCTGTTTTGGAGGACAGGTAGTGTCCTCCAAAATGATCCTCTACTGGAGGTGGTGGCAGGCGGGGCAAAGACGAGTCCCTGATGGATGGAAGGGACCAGCTCTGTCCTATAATAAGAACTCTGGCAAACGGTCTCAGATGCTTTTGAGTTTCCTCATCTATAAAGTGGGCATAATAATACCTCCTCTGTCTGCTTAGTTAGTTAATATATATTTGTAAAAGCTCTTTTCTGGGAGATTTTTCCAAACCAACATCTCAACATTTCTTTTTTTTTTTTTTTCGTTATCCTGCACTGGGGCATTTCTCTTTCTTGCCGTGTTGACTCTGCTACCAAGAGCTATGATTATACATATTTTTTGCCTTGATCTCAAATACTCTATGGCTGTCTCCACACCCCTTCAGTGACCCACACTCGAAAACCTCTCCTTGTAAATTCTGCCTGAAACTTATTTGGGAAGTTCTTACGTTATGACACCCAATGATATTCTGCTCGGTCCTTGACTCTGCCCCTGTGTATGTAGGACTGCTGCTGTGCACCCATCAGCTCCCCCTAAATGGTGTGTGTGTCTATTTTAAAGACTTTTTCATATGTCTATGTTTTGTCTTCCTGATTAGAAGGGATGCTCCCTGGGTAGAGGTGGTCTTTAAACTTGATTTATCTTTTATCTTTTTAAACTTAGTTTTGTCCAGTGCTTTGTAGATAGTGGCATTCAGTGAATGTTGCAGACTGATAGTGACATAAAGGACTTGGCTCTTTAGGGCTCAGACTGACATCTTCAATGAGCGCTCTTTGATTATTTTGATCGGTGGTTTCAAGCTTGATCATGCTTGAAGGCTCCCAAGTTTTGGGGCTCTAGAAATATGATTCACTAGGTCTGAGGTGGGGCTTAGGAAACCTAGATTTTAAGAAGCAAGTCTGGTCATTCTGATGCTGGTTTTGGAGGATCACTCTTTGAGAAACAGTGGTCTACATATTATGATGCCAGTTCTAAATTCTCTGCTTAAAGAAACCTTTTCTGGCAACAGGGATATTTCTTCCAAGCAAAAGTGCAAGGTGTGTGTGTGTGTGTGTGTGTGTGTGTGTGTAGAAGAGGATGAGAGAAGAGGTTGAAAATTTTGTGGGTAAGACATTTGTTGAAATGGTCTTCTCAAATGTATGTTTCAGCCAGTGAGATAATAGAAATATCACATCAGAAAAACTGGATAATTTCATCAAACTACAATGTTATAAAATCACTTACTAATCCTTTACTCAGCGCTTGTTTGTCTCTATTTTAGGCTCAGTTTTAACAGGCCCCATGATCCAATGTTGTAGAGAAGATTGAGAGCTGTACATTAGATGGAAGGAGAATAGTGTCACTGGTAAAGGATGGCACATTGGTTGCGAAGGTGATAGCTGACAGCCTGAAAGTGAAGAAGGGAATAGACAAACGATAAAAGTCAGGCAAAAGATCTTAAAAAGGTGGAACAAAATGTAGGCCAATGAAGAAGCTAGAGAGTGAAGGGGTAAGCACATGCATGCATCTCAGTGGCTTTAGAAGGCATCACCGAGTTACCCCAGTTTATAGTAGCTATTTGTTGATCTTTTGTCTTAGAATCTAAGCTTTACCAAGGCTGAGACCATCTGGTACTGTATTTCCAGGGCTTAATGGACTGCTTGTCATATAAGTGAGGCTCATGAGTGTGTGTGTGTGTGTGTGTGTGTGTGTGTGTGTGTGTGTTTATAAATATAGATAGATGATAGATAGATAGATAGATAGATAGATAGATAGATAGATAGATAGATAGATTTGCTATGGTAATCTATGTTCATGATAATGACCCTAGTATTTTTCTAGGAAATCACTATAAACAGACAAACAAACAATAAATAGGTTTGCTGTCATAATCTGTGTTCATGATGATGACCCTGAAAATTTTTTGGCTAAGAAAAGAGTCCAGTCATTTTAACTTTTTACATACGAAAATATCTCAGAAAGTTTTGGTATGTGAAGGCTTAATCTACATGCTTAGTATGTAATTCATTCCCCGGCTGTCTACTCTTTAATATTATTATTCTTTCCCTTGCCCTTGTTCATATTTAAATTGTCTTAAAATGATGGGGTTTATATTTCAGATTATAAATGCCCAGATATCTAGATATATAATAAAATATTTTGAATCATCAATCAATGTACACTATATCAATGCCACATGAACACAGTATATTTTTAAAAGTTTTCAAAAATATTCAGATAGATTTCTGTATAGAGATAGAAATCTGTATATATCAATTTGAAGATACCTCTATCTAGTTAATGCTAAATCATATTTTATATGGTTAATTATCTTTTCATAGATCTTAATGCTTTCTTTGGGGCATGATACATCTCTTACAATAGGTATTTTAACATGTATACTAATTAAGAAAATGCATATTTTGTGCTAGGCAGACACATGGGCTCCATATAGTAGAGGAAACCATATTTACAATGGTATACTCGCTCTCCAAGTGTTTCACATTTGTGTCCTTTAAACTTGCCCTTTAGTAGACTTTCATTGACTGAAAAAGGAAAATTATTTTTTGATATTGTATAAAACAGGTTACATTGTATGTAGTTACTTTGTACTTTGTTTCAAAAGTGAGCTTTTAATTCGTTGTGTAGAATTTGGAATTCATTTTCTCAGAGGGTTGTCTTCTTCCTGGAGAGGGAGGAAGAGGTGAAGAGGAAGTTCCTTTTTCCATAAGTACATGTTTGGTCTTAGGCAAAATTGTGAAATAAGGAAAAGTGCATCTTCGACCATGACGTCTTACCACTTAGCACTCCCTCCAACCCAGTGGGCCTGAAAGCACCAAGTTATCAAAATTTAGTCCTACGTCTCCCATCACTAATTCCTTTCCACTCTAAAAACTACTCCCTCAAACTTCTGTAGTTCTTGAATCACCTGATTCCTTCCCAATCAAAACTCCCAGCCAGCAGTTATTTAAGTACCTGATCTCATTTTGGCAATGGGCTTGGAACTGTATATAATAGAAAGAAAGGTGACGCCTATGCCATTCTTAGGTAATATCCATATAGTATAGTATGGGTAATCACACATACATAAGCACCTCATCACACAGAAAGACAGAATATGCATAAAAGAGGCATAAACCAAATGAAATGAAAGTTTAGGGAAAAAGACTACAATCAAATGTAGGAACCAGGAAAGGTTTCATGGTGGAAGACATAGGCCTTGAAGAACTGTTAGCATCTGTAGCAGAAGAGATGAAGTCTGGAGTTGGCATTCCAGGTGGAGAGAATCTTACAGATGAAGGTGGGAGCACCTCACATGGCTGCCCTAGAATGGAACATTACTAAGCTTTTGAGGACACCAGTCACATGGACTATGATATAAATGGTGCCCCTTATAGTTGTACAGCATAGTGGCCATAAATGAAAGCCAGAAGGCAAGAAAGGCACAGGGTCATGATCAGAGAATCCTAAGGAGTGTAGTCTGGACCATACTGTGAAGGATCTTGAATAAGGGAGAGGGCAGTTTTTTACCCCTTTCATTGAGTTGTTGAACTAAAACGCCTTTAAACCCTCTCAAATACTGAGATTCTATGTTTTCTCTAATTCAGTTGGTAAGAGGAACTGAGGGAGATTTTTGAGCAGTGGAGTGGCTTGAAATTTCAGAGGATGAATATATGTAGGATGAAATGAATTGAGAAGTTACACTTCAGATGTGTATAAAGTTGTTCTGCTTTGCTATTGCCATCCAAATGGAGCTGGAGACATGTATCAAACTGGTGCTCACAGGGTCACAAGCTTAGCTCCAAACCAGGCCCAGCCCATCCTCACCTTGCTACCAACTTTACTTCTATATCACATGAAGACTTCATTCCTTTGACCTCTCATTTGACATCCTTATTAATAACCTTTGCTAGACTTTCAGCTTCTGACTTCTTTCGCTATTCATGTCTTGTCTTGTCTCTCTGTGTATCGTATACTCTCTGCCTGCAGTGTTGGGAAATGGACCGCCTTGAATTGGTCTTGGGCTTGGACTTTGTCCTGTGAACTGTCTAGTGGGCAGCCTGTTGATCGCAGCTGTTTGTTTCTGAGTTTGGATTCCCTTCTTAGGTCTAGCCCATGAAGGAGGCCTGTTATCAGGCTATTGAAGCAGAATAGGGGCAGAGTAATCAGGCTCAAACTACAGGAGTGAAAATTCATTCATTCATTCAATGTTTATTGAGCATTATCCAGGTTATGTAATGACTTTGTGTGGTTCCCTGGCTGGCCCTGCTTTCACCATTTTGAGCCTTTCTCCTTTAAATTCTCTAAAATGTTGAAGAATTTTTCACAACAGCTGAGTTTTTCTGGGACTATCACCAAGACCGCTGGTGGCGTTAGAAGGCGACAACCCGGGGACAGCAGCAGCTGGTTTTATTTTTGGTTTTCACCAGTCAGGTGTTTGTAAGTTGAGAACTGCCTGTATTCAAACAACGTGATTTGGTAGTGTGTCACGAACTCCCATAGAAATAATGGAAGCGGTACAGTTAAAAGGATGACAATGAATAGTCCCTTAACATCACGTACTAGAGAGTAAACTTTTAAAGACCTGGGCATGGATTAATGGCTAAGAGAATATGCATATGGGTATATATCGTTCACAGTCTCATGTCATATAAAATTTGAGTCTTGCTTTGAGTACGGAGATCTGGGCATTGGTGAACTTGCCCGTGGAATAGTCATTGTCTCGTGGTGGGTACTGGTTGATGCATTTGGGAGATTTTATTTTGGAGCCAATTGGATTACTGTAATTCATTTGTTCTTGTCAAGGTTTTAATTTATCCCACAAACAATATTATATCACACGTAAGGAAAAGGCACATAACTATCTGATCATATTTTATAATGTATCGACTTGATTTTTAATTTTTCCTTGTATATGTTTCTGATCTTTGCTCATATTCACACATTTGAAATAGTTATAATCATGATATTGATATAGTCCTTATTATCAAAATCGCATTTTCATAAACACTTTCCATTTTGCTAATTTCTATAGTCTAATTTTAATGGCCACATAATTTCAATCTAATTTAATGGTGACAATTTTCTTAAAATTCGCTTATTTCTGAATATTCAGTTTTTCACCTGTGGGGTTGTTTGTCAAAGGGTATGAATATTTTTATTATGCATGTCCCTATTTTCAGATCACTTTATGTTTTCATCACAACCATTTCAAACTAAAAATCTTCACTGCATTGTTGCTTTGGTTTACATTTCTTTAATAATTACTGAGGTTTCTTCATTAATTATATTTCTTTTTTTGAATTGGCTTGTCATATTTTTTTCTAATTTATTTCCTAGTTATTTTTGAAAAATAAGTTTCAGTGAGCTCTGTCAATATGATAATATTACTTTTATTTATACTTGGGCCTAATATTTCTCAATGTGATTTAATGTTTGTTTTGTTATTTTATAATTTTGGCTTAGTTTCATCGAGTTTATCTATTTTTGATGAATGCTTTCAAAGTTATTTAGAAGTTACCGTTCTAAAGGTAATGTGATTCTCTGCTTGTCATTAGTCATGTTGTTTTTTGGTCTCCTATCAAATGGATTGGATTTGTGTAGGTGTCTATATTCTACAATCATGGAATGATTAAGCTAGAGGGTTATTATCAGTTTCTATTTTTAAAATTTGGAGGATCTCGTAAATAATATTTATAGATAAGTGTAGATAGATTGAGAGTTTAGAATGTAGAGAAAAATTATATTTGAGATCTTCTGAACACAGTGAATCTAGCAGGTTAATTAAGAAATGAATTTAACTTTAAGTTTTAACATCAAGAAGTATATTTTACATTTATAAAACACTTTAAAAACACGCTATGTTTGGAAATTATTTTTTCCATGTGTTTTTGAGCATTTATGACAGTGTTTTCAGTGTCTTAATTTTAAAATTTAGATATAGTTTCAGGAATGTGTCTTCAAATTATTGGTCATTTGCAAAAATCATTTTAGCAGACTTTTATTAGTTATCTAAATTAGGCCTTGTTGGTGTTCTTCTGAGGCTCAGATTCTTGTTATGTAACTGAGATATACTTTTGGAATTTATAAAGCATTTCAACGTTTTCTTTGTATTGGTTTAATTGATCTTATAATCGTTTAAAAATAACCTAAGTTGTCTATAAATATTTAGTGTTTTTGGTAGATAGTCGAGCAGTATATTTCTCAACTGTATTTAGAGATAGGAGTTCAATATATCTTCTAGTATTTTGTACAGGGGAGGAAGAAATCAAAAGCTAATGGAAGATGATTTCTCTTAAGTAATTTTAGAAGATAAATTGTCATGTCAAAATATTATAAAATAAATGGGCAAGCAAAATCATCGAAACAGTTATTAAGAAAATATAATTAAGTTGGTTTTAATAAGTAATAGAGGAGGAGGAGTCATGCCAGTTGTGTGCTTATGACATATCTTAACCCAGGTCAACAGATATGAAAACCACAGTTTGCCCATGGTTTCTTCACTGATAAATAAAGGGTCGGGATGTGAAATTGAACTGGTTCCATGAGAAAGGTTAAGAATGAAGCTTTAGGCAATTTAGGATCGACAGATGAGGACAAGTGAATAACGAACTATTTTTACAGAATGTTATAGGTTTGATTTTACATTTTTAACGTCTTCCGTATTGGTAGAGATGTTCTTGTATGTAGGACTTTCTTTTTCTTTTGAGGGGTAAGAAAGGGTGTTTTATCTCCTTTGATCACATGACCAGTTTCATTGAGTTGTCTTATTTTCACTCAGAAAGAGGGTAGGACCTAATATCTGTAGTGAGTTATGAGTTAGACCTAAGTACACTAATAGGAAATTTATCAGTTTTGATGGTGTTTTGAATGAAATATGACATTCATCTCTGATTCCGCACCTACTCTATTTTTTCATAGGTTTTATTTTGTCATTTCAAGTTTGATGTCCTGTGGTTCATGCTGAACAACAGAGTTATGGACACATATCTAATATGTTGTTAAAGGAAAGTATATGTGACACTGACCTTTTTACCCTGACATTGCTTTCAAAATGTTAATTACTATGTTTTCTAGGGAATTATTTTTAACACAAAGTGCATAAAGGGATTGATAAATCATATTTGGGAATGATCAGTATAACAGATGGAAAACAAAAGTAGAACATGTGCATTTACATTCACCTGTATAATTTCCTGTTTCTTCATTCGGAGGTACCTGTCAAATAATACTAGTTGAAATTCACACAGAGCGAATTGCGCTTGTAAGTCTAAAACTAGTAGAAGTTGACGTTTGGTGCTGATATAAGCTTTTACATTCATATTTAGTCTAAAGTGAGTGAGCTTGTTCATCTTGTTCAGTTCTTGTCTCTGTTCTCATCTCCTAACGCCATGTTACCGTTCTGTTTCCTTGTAATAGAGCGAAATGACTGATCACTGTTAGGACACTTTCAATCGAACAGATGGTAGAGATTCATTTAAAATAGTAAATTGTCACTGAGGCATGTTTTAGTTTTAGCTATTTTTTTTTTCCTTTGTTTTGGTGGAGCAATCAGCAATAAATCGGGATCAAGGAGTAAAATGGACGAGAGTACGGTAGACTCTAAGAAGACATTGTTGGTGATACCACTTCCTGTAAAAATGACTCCGAAAGCATACCACCTTCGTGGTAATTTCACCTTTTGTTTTGTTCCCTTGGTTAATATCAGATATCAGACTCAGAATGTGAGTAAATGGGAACCACTTGAGTCATTTGCCCTGAGTATTGAGATTCCATATACCGTATTTCCCCGAAAATAAGACCTAGCCTGACAATCAGCTCTAATGCGTCTCTTGGAGCAAAAATTAATATAAGACCCAGTCATATAATATAATATAATATAATATAATATAATATAATATAATATAATATAATATAATATAATATAATATAATATATATAATATGTATAATAAATATAATAATTATAATATAATATAATAGACTGGGTCTTATATTAATGTTTGCTCCAAAAGATGCATTAGATCTGATTGTCCGGCTAGGTCTTATTTTCGGGGATACACGGTAGGAGAAGTCTCTGAGTCTGGGTACTCTGTATGTGAAATACTGTGTTTGATTTCAGAATTTCTTGAATTTACTTTTTTTCTTTTTTTCTTTTTTGACAAGAAAACTCCAGAGCCTGTGAACTATTATTGTTGTTACTAAGTGGCATGATGAGAGGTTTGACCTAGTAAATAATTGTTTAAATTACACATTCAGTCAACAGCAAGGGTGGATCTGTTGAAAATGTCTTTCCTGGCCTGAAAAATTATATTTTCACATCATTGTTTGAATTGTCTTCAGTGGATGATTTTACAGCATTTAGGGGGCTTATAGTGCATTTGATTCGATAGCCCAGAGTCTTAAATTCTGTGCCTGGGTGTTGTTGTGTTGTGCAGTAGCAATTCTGTAAATTATTTACAATAAAGGGGAAAACACTGGAGAAAAGATCTGTTTACTGCTTCCAGTTTTACAACAAGGGAATACTGTTAAAGTTCCAAAGAAGCTTCAGTGCTTCAGTAGTTGAAATATTCTGCCCTCCTCTACCCCCTCTCTAACATCCTGTTTCATCACAAATATTTATCATTTTATTCATCATTCTCTACCCGCCTTGTGGGCTGTTGTGGTTGCTGTCACCCAGCCAAGAGGCTGGGGAATGCCTATCCACAAGCAGCCTGGGGCATCTGGCTAGGGTGCTCACAGGGTCCTGTAACCGGCTCACCTTGTTGTGGCATTGAAATAAATACAGAATAAGCCTATTTAAATAATCGCCAGAATCAGCCATAACAGGCATGTTGTCTAGTCATAGTGAAAATATACATACTATTTGTGGTAAGAAAAAAACTGAAGTGTACAGCATTTGGAGGTGTCATTCTGATGGGCTTCAAAATCAAAGAAAAAGAAAAACTACTGTATAAACACAATTATTACCTAAAAGGGCTGATCTGTTTGAGTGCTTGCTTAACAGTTTTAAAAAAGAATCGTCTGGCTTTCCTGAGTTCATTTAGTATTAATTGGCTACTCACTTTTAAAATACTTACTATAACATAACACAAACTACAATGATATGTAATACCACAACACAGCATACCATGACATACTCCACTCATTTCAGAAGGGACGGACATCTTTGAAGAGTGTTAGCCAGGAACTTTGCAGAATGGAGTTATGGGTTTTAGGGAAGAAGACCACAGACATGAGATACCCTTCTTATTGCCTCTTGTTATCGGGTATGTTCTATCAGCAGAGCTAATCACTGGTGATGTTAGCCTTGATCACTTGGTTAAGGTAGAGTTTGCCAAGTTTTTTCATTAGTAAAGTTACAAATTTTCTCTTTTCGCCTTCTGTTCTTTGGAAGTCAGCCCACACTTAAGGGGAGAATAATGAAGCTTTACACGTTGAAGGGAAGGAGTATCTACACAACTTATTTAATTATTTACGTAGGTATAGGCACGTGGATATTTATTTTGTTATTTGGGTTATCGTCTGGTGTTGTCACTATTTATTTTGTTGTATGTTAATTTTTTTAAATTTTATTTTGCTTCGCAATCTAATATTACATGGAGTTTGGTGCAGCATCTGTTACCCACCTTTTGGCCCTCTCCCTCCTGCCCATGTTTTACGCTGTCATTCTTCAAATCAGTAGATTCAGTTTTGCTGCTCTGGTTAGCACTCAAGGTCATTTTTATAGTCAAGTTTTAACGTGTGCACTGTGGAAGGAGAAGTCATAATACA
The DNA here is from genome assembly GCF_036562045.2 of Rhinolophus sinicus. NCBI lineage: Eukaryota > Metazoa > Chordata > Mammalia > Chiroptera > Rhinolophidae > Rhinolophus > Rhinolophus sinicus. The sequence continues at coordinate 164,362,335 of NC_133755.1, read as the reverse complement.
AAACTTCTTGTCAGCAGATTCGTGAATGTACCTGAGAAACTGAGACTCAAGATTATGAGAAGGTGTGACTAGGACCGAAAGCAGAATTCCAGGTAGGAAATCAAAATCCTTTTCTTTAACTCCTTTACATTTGATTTTGTAGAAGTCAAATCACCATTTTCTTGGAGGATGCAATATCTGAAAAGGAGAGGTGGCGTAATTATTGAGGTTGCATTAGGAAATCAGGTTGTGTTATTTTTTTAGATTTTGTTTTATTTAAAAAAATAAAGTAATAGCTGAGCTTTGAAGTGAAACTCAAGAGGATCTTGCAGAAATATAGCTATATTTGCAGAAGTATTATAGATATGATTTTGATTGTTGAGGCCTATTTGAAAAAGTACTCATCAGAGTATGAGTAATATTAAGATTTATCATGCCAGAGAAAACAACTACTGGTTATAGGACGTTTGATTAGTTTCACAGAATACTTACTAAATATGGATTGACTTATATTTTGCATTTCTCATAAACTCCCCTAAGATGTGATAAGGTCACAAACTCTCTCTGTATGCAGGGAGGGGCCCCGGGAAAGGAAGCTCACACATCACACTTGTCCTCAAGTTTCTGCATACTGATTTTACAAAAACAAGAATCAGTCTGCCAGCAGCTTCCATTGTGGTAATCTTACAAAGAGTAAGTTAGAAAAAATAAAATAAAGAGTTCATGCAAACATGAAGACAAGCAACTGAAAATCTGAAATATAATACAAGTGGAGTTAATATTATGCAGTGAGTCTTACCTCTGCTCTTGGAGGTATAAAAGCAGTGTGATCCCTCCATCTAAACTACAGAGGTTTCAGCTCCATGGCAACATGAAGAACCTATTCTGTAGGGGGTGTGTATACGCAAATGCATTCAAAGCACGGGGTTGGAAGCGAGTTGGGGGGCGGGGGCGGGGACCAACCCTCCAAGTCTTGCCCACACATTTTTATGTGTGTATTATAATAAGGCCTTTGTGCATGGAGGCCAGATAGAAGTTCGTGTTAGCTGCCCTCTGGTCTTTTACATGATCTAGCTGCCATCACCCAACTCCCTTTCCTCTCCAGATAGGAAGCAAGAAAAGGCAATTAAAGAATTCTGCTGTAAGGAAAATGCTCTTGCCCCTTTCTCTGTTTGGAATGTCAGCATAGTTATTGCTCTTCTGTGTGTCTCTAGGGAGAGTTGGCTGCTGCTTTCCACAGTCTTTTTCTAGAGAGAGCCTTTAAATTGTAGCCTTCAAACAGTATGGGGCTCATGAAAGCCCTAATCAGCTTCTTCCTCTGTGGGAGAGTGCTTTCTGTCAATCATCTGATGTCCTGCCTTCTACTTAAGGACCCTGGGTGGCGTGGAGTGATTGGTGAATTAAGTATTCCTGCCCACAATTACTTAGCCTCTGGCTCAAGTCTGACACTTCAGGTTTCTCTCCCTCATGCTTCACAGCCATGCTCATCTTCATCGATCCCACCTGTCCTTTGCTTGGTTTCGTCACTTTGAAAAGACAACTTCATGACTTGACTGTTATCAAGAAATATGTTCATATTTCTGTCCTGCACTTTAGAAATGATAGAATGATCTGAAAAATGTTTATTTTTGCTGTGCTCTAATTTATTTGATCCAGGGGATAAATCGAACGTTCTGCTTTATCCGGGTTAGCTCTGAGAATAATCTATAATAAGTCTTAGACCACTTTAATACCACTTAAAATTTGAGGTTTTAAGTAGTTTAAGTAGTTTAGTAGTTAAGTAGGTTTTAATATGGATGGTTATCTGCACTAGGCTCAGAGATTAGAAATCCAAGGAATATCTTCTTTGATAAAGATTTTTACCCTTTTCCTTTCACTCCTGAATGTAACCCCTGTTCACCATCACAGATGGCTCTTGTGGTGTTACCATGTTTCCCCGAAAATAAGACCTAGCTGGACAATCAGCTCTAATGCATCTTTTGGAGCAAAAATTAATATAAGTCCTGGTCCTATTTTACTATAAGACCAGATCTAATCTAATCTAATATATAATATAATATAATACACAGTCGTATATTAAAATTTTTGCTCCAAAAGATGCATTAGAGCTGATTGTTGACTAGGTCTTATTTTCGGGAAACACAGTATGAGGAAATTGTTGATGAGAGACCTGAGGATCTTATGTTCTCAAGGACACTTACACATGGCTGAATGTTGTTTTCAGCTTATAGTTTGGGCCATAATTCATCATTTCATCACACAAAGAAATGATCTATTTCCCCCATTATTTTTTTCTATTTAGAACATAATCTTTGGTCTTACTGTTAGAAATAAATGATCTGTGACTAAGATAATATATGGATCCATATACCTTCAGTTTCATTTGGTAATTAACTTGTTCAACTATTTTTGACTTACTGGTGTGCTGACCTGAGCATACAAAAAAAGAAAAGGGATGTGTCTGCCTCCGAAGAGCTAGTGTTCTGGAAGTCAAGTGCAGACTGCAGGATGCTGTAATACATTGTGAAATGGGTTGTAAGAGAAGGACCCACAAAGCGTACCTGTGATGTAAAAGGGATGCTGTTAGCTGATCTTGAGGGGCGTGACAGAGGCATGAATGCTTGAGCTGCATCTTGCAAGATGAATAAGAGTTTGCCTTGTAGACAGCACAAGGAACCATTTTCCAGGGCAATAGAACCCTGACATACCAAGGCCCACGACATGCAAACAGCAGAGTGCTTTTGTGGGCAGTAAATGTTTGTATGGCGAGATTACAGGGTATAGGGAGAGGAGGGGTAGAGGTCACGAGGGAAGGATCTGGAATGCTCGGCAGGGACCAGGTCAAGGAGGGTATGCCATGCCGGTGTGGTGGAACTTTATCCTGTAGGCAGTGAGGAGAGACACATTCAGATTTGCATTTTACAAAGGATGCTCAGGTACCATCATGAGAATGAATCAGAGGGACCCAAGTCTGCAGTAGCAGACGTGGTTTGCCGACAGGTACAGTACTCTTCAAAAGAAAACATAGAGGCCTGAACTAATGCTATGATATTTAGAATAGCGAGCACAGGATGGATGGTCAAGCTTGGGAAACAGAACTTGTGACTGAGTCAACGTGAAAGATGGGGGAAGAGAAGTCACTTCTCATGTCTCCAGATGGATGACAAGGTGAATAGTGATGAGGAATACAGGAAAATGAGCAGGCCTTTGAGAAAAGAAATGACTTACGTTTTAGATTTGTTGTATCTGTGGTCATATGTGGTCGGTCTGTGGAAAGATCACTGGTTTTGGGATAAGAAAGAACTGAGTTTCAGTTTTACTTCTCCGACTTATAACCTGTGTACTTTTAGGTAAGTTACTTACCCTCTGGGATCCTTAGTTTCCTGGTCTGTAAAGTGGGAGGTAATAATTATTAGCTTGCTGGCCACTGGTGAGGGGTAGAAGAGATACTCTGTGCAAAGCTGCTGACTCAAAGCCAGTTCTCAAATAAAGGGCAGATTACTGTCACTGCAATGTTCTGTAGGCAGATGTCCAGGCCTGGAGCCCAGCAGAGAGGCTGACAATGCAGAGTCAAGAGCATATCAGAGAGCAGGATTTTATCAGTGGGGCTGAGGCGGCATGCACACTCATTTGTCCAGAATCTTCAATTGACAGCCAGTGTGTGCCAGATTCTGTGTAAGAACTAAGGAAACGAAGTCTGTGGCCTCAAGGATCTTAGAGTCTCTAAGGGTGACACGGAAGGAAATCAAGAGTCTTCTCATTGAATCAATAGATTCAGATTTTTAAAGTTGTGTAATTAACATATATTCAGAAAAGGACAAATACGATTTGATGAATTTTCACAAACTAAAGAGCAAATAAAAATACCAGAACATTATCAGCATTCCAAGAGCACTTCTCCTGCCCTTTTCCCAAGGGTAAAACCCAAGGGTAATTACTAGTCTAACTTTTAACACCATACAGATTTTGCTTATTTTTCTACTTTATATGTGTGGCATTATATGTTATGTTCTCTTTTGTGTTTGGCTTATTTTAGTTAACTATGTTAGATTCGTTCATGTTATTGCATGTAGCAGTCATTCATTTTCATCGTTGTATATGTATAGAATTCCATTGTGTAAATATAGTAGAGTTTATTCATTCTACCATTGGTAAATTTGGATTTTGTTTTTGTCTACTACAAATAATGCTTATATAATTCTATAGTACGTATCTGTTGGGTGTGTACTTAGAGCTGGAGCTGCTGGATCATAGGGCTTGCATATACAGAGGGTGCCAAAAAAATGTACACACATTTTAAGAAAGGAAAAAACTGTATTAAATTTAGGATGATGGTAACCACTTTGAGCACCTCTTGTAAATGCAGAAGTCAAAGGTGACTTGTATTCATTTTTTGTTATCGATATATATATAGAGAGTATTACAGTTTTTTTCTTTCTTAAAATATGTATACTTTTTTTTGACACCCTCTGTATTCAGCATTAGTAGTTAACTGCCATACACTTTCTCAAAATGGATGGACCAGTTTATACTACCTCCAATAAGACATGAAGGTCCTAATTTCCCCCACCCTGCTGTAGTAGTTTCATATTTTTTTCTTTATTGTGGCTATCCCAGTGGTTCCTTAGCTGTGTACCCTTGTAGTTTTAATTTTCATTTGTCTGATGATTAATGAAGTTGAGCCTGTGTTTGGCTGTTGGAGTCTCTCTTTTATAATGTGCCTATTGAAGCCTTTTTTTCTGCTCTTCTATGGGGCATTCTGCCTTTCTACAGCCTCACAATTAAACAAGGAGAATTATTTATTGAAGGCCTACTAAGAACTATACTAGCACTTGATTAGAGAAGAGAGCACTGGAGTCATACTTGCTGCCCTCATGAAGTTTATGATCTTGATCACTCCTTCAAAAAGCTTGGCTGTGCATAGGAAGGGTGAGATGGTAGACAGAGCAAGATGAGGGACCCGGAGAGCAATTTTATATGGATGTGAACCTATTCTGTGTGTTGACCAGATAGAGCCACTGGAGAGGCAAAGGTAGATGATATAAAGGAAAGATGACCATTGACTGAGAAGAATCCTGGAGCAGCTGGAGTGCTCTGAGCTCTAGACAGGACTGATGGGAGGGGAGCAGAGGGAGGTGTGCTACAAAGTTTATGGGTAGAAACTGAAGACATTTCTTCCTTGAAAAACTTTATTTATTTATTTATTTATTTATTTATTGATTTATTTATTTTTGCGAAGGAAAAGGCAAAGTCATTTGCCTTCTGGAAAAAGTGTGGAAAAACTGGATACTACAGAAGGAATGGGGACTATTTGGAGTTGTCTCTGGAGGGAGAGTGAGCTGCCCAGGGCATTGGGAGGTGATGAACCTAACCTTCAGAGGGCTCAGCAGAAGCAGCTCAGTCTTTGTAATTGATTTTCCTTGGACACTCTTGAGTAGGTGATATAGGAACTGAAAGGTCAGTGATCCAAAGTAGGTGGTTTGTAGGATGGCTACACTGAAGAATGGGTGATAAATGAGTTGGGATGCTGGCAAGGGGAAGGATGAAGTGTTTCACAGTGGGATCTAGACAGGATAGTGAAAGAAACCAGGAGAAGGAGGAGGAGAAGGAGAGAAAGGAGCTGGTAGAAGAGAGATAGGAGGGGAAAGAAGAGGGTGAGCTATTGGAAGGGAGGCTTGGAGGAACTGGGTGTCTCTTTGAGCCTGATAGCAAGTATGCGTGTGACAGGGTAGGTGATGGAACAAGACTGACTAGAGTAGCCAATCGTATTTACCCACATAGATCTGATTTCCCTGTAAGGTTTTATGGAAACAAATTATTAAGCACATACTCTTTCAAAAGAGGTCGCATTTAAGTTGGAGCTTATCTCCTGCATTATTAGTCACTAAGTATTTTTCTTTAAATGAAGACTTTGAATACGTTTCATTTGAGTATTTTTATCTAATATCAAAAATTGGTTCTTAGTTGGTTCAATAGGTTGGTTTTATGTAATGAGAGTAAATATAGAGACCCAAATGGTCAAGTTTCAAAACAAATGCCCCAAATAAACATCTGTTATATCAGCATCCTCAGCTGATACAGCTTGGGTATGTTCCTTTAAGCAATTACATTTGGAGTTGTCATTTGATCCAACACACATTTGTTGTGTTTTCTTATTGTACACATTGAAATAAATAATAGAGGGTGTGAAAATCTTTGGCTTAAATTTAGTACATAACAAGTCTAAAGAGTGAAGGTCACATCTTCACAAAACTGGCATATACACATTGTTAAAGGAAGAAGGCCTCTGTAGGAGAAATGTTTATAGGAATTGGCAAATTGAAAATCTTATGATTTATTCCAGTATGTATAGAATTCCTCTGGACAGTTTTCTGATGATATAGACTTGGGGGCCTATTCCTGGAGGTGAGGGGGTTCTGTAGACTCAACTTTGAGAAGCCTACAGTAGAGCTTCTTGTTTTGGAACAGTGCTACAGTATCAGGCACTTCCCTAAGTCATTGTGACAAAGAAAAAAATAAACAACAAGAAAGGGAAAATAGAAAAAGAAAAAGAGAAGGAGAAAATAAGATGGATGAAGGTTAAAAAAGAGACACGAATTTAAGTCCTGAAGAAATCTTGTATAAATTTCTGTTTTAAAAGGCAAATTTCAAAAGATGCTAGATAGAATCACAGTTTTAAGATTACAAATGAAAACCAATGTGAAATGTGAAGATTGTTTGGGAAAAAAATATCAAAAGTCCTTTAAGAGCTAAACTGGCTATGAATTCAAACTCCAAGTCTTAAAATTAAGATGGAGCTATAAGTTTTATTTTTCCAACAATCTTTTATTTATTTTTATTTTATTTGTCTTTTTTAATCTTTAGTAAATGTATTGGGGTGACATTGTTTAGTATCATTATATAGGTTTCAAGTGCACATTTCTATAATACATCATCTATATACTGCATTGTGTATTTACCACCCAGAGTCAGCTCTCTTTCCATCACCACATATTTGACCCCCTTTATCCCCTTACCCTCTGGTAAGCACTAAACTATTGTCTATGTCTATAAGTTTTTGTTTATTTGTTCCCAACAACCTTCTAAATTGTAAAGTGATGGGTGTAGTACCTGTGATAGGTTTTGGTCATGGAACAGGACTATTATTATAAACAATTTAATTGGATTATTTCATTTTTCTGCTGAATATCACATCATGCCAGTGAGTTGTCAAGGCAACCTTCAGTCTCCAAGATGATTTACTACTGCTGCCTAGGGTTGTCGTGAAGATTAAATTAGGTCTGAGTTCTAGATGCCAGAGCCCCTGGGTTCGAATTATTGCTCTGTCACTATCTAACTCTATACCCTTGGGCAAGTTAATGTGACTCAGTTTCCTCATCTGTAAAATAGGAGTAATAATAGTGCTGATCCATAGAATTATTTGCAGGAATAAATTAGACAATACGAAGCACTTGGAACAGTACAGATAACATGCACTGTAAACATTCAGTGTATGTTATCATGACACATAACTTCTATTATCAAGTTCTCCGTTAAAAGTACCTAAATTAAAAAAAAAGATTATTCAAAATGGGGACATACATATGATTTTCTAAAATTATGGTTTTCTTGAGACTTAATGAAATAACTGGACACCTACTAGTAAGTGTAATAACAAGGCTCGAGGCTCTACAATGTCGTGTTAAGACATGGCCCCATCCCCTAGACACTCAAGCTTTGGACAATTATCCTATTGACTTGCTTTTCTTGGATAGATATTATGCTATGTTGGGAGATAGCATAGAAGTTAATTGAAACTATATTTTTCAGTACAAGTAAAAGATAGTGCATAAAAGACATAAAGGGGTTATACTAATACTGGGTCATACCTTGATATATTTCTAAGCATAGCATATCACACAAGAAAAGATGCTGATATTTTTCCAGAATTAGATAGAGTGAAAGGGATGGAACACAGATATGGTATCAGAAAACCTAGATATTCAGGTGCTGATGCTGACTCTACTATTTCCTGCTTATGTGGCTATAGGCAATTGACTTAATCTATGTCTCAGCTTCTTCACCTGAGAAACAGGCACATAGCCACCCTGCTGAGTAGATTGATTAAATGAGATGTTTGTGAAGATGATTTATGAACTATAAGATGTTAGGTATTTGTATGTTTTTTCCCCCCATGATTTATATTATATAGGGCTTGTGAATTTCTGAAGATCTGTGATTCCAAAACAAACACTTAGGATAATGTAGTTTTAATAGGGTTACAGACACCTTTATTATTTTCTGCAGAATTACCTGTAGATCAATAATGGGTGGGTAACTTGCTGCAGAGATGAGACAGAAAAAAAAACAGAGCTTGCAGGTCAGAGAGGTTACATGACCGACCTAAGGGGATGGTTAACAAGCTGTGGAATAGGAACTGGACCTGAGAGTTCTTCCCACTGCTCTCCAGGCCGTTTCCTGACTATTTCTCAATTGAATGGAAGGAGGACAGGCTTTAAATTCAGACCTGAGTTAAAATCCCTGTTCTGTCACTTACTAGTTTAGTAACTGGGGCAAGTTACTAAACCTCTGTGAGCCTCATTTCTCTCATCTGAGAGGGGAGTAGAATGAGTTGCCTGGCAAACTTGTGAGCACTGGAGATCCTGTCTGTAAACTACCTGCCCAACAACTAGCTGGTACATTATTTTTATTGTGATTATACATTGCCAAATTGCAAGGCAGCTTGAATTACATGCTTGCTGAATAGGGACACTAATACAACTAATCATGGCAACTGTTTAACTGAAGGGTTCCATGTGCCAGGCACCATTCTAGGTGCATTACACATATGATTATCTGATTTAACCTCTCAAACAGCCTGCTGACATAGGTATTACTGTTATTGCCACTGAGGCTCTGGGAGTGTAACCACCTTGCCTAAGGTCACTCAGCGAGTTTGTGGTAGAGCAGGTTTCCAAACCTGGGCACTTGTGACTTCAGCTCCCACTTTCCTAAGTACTGAATTATTCCTGTTCCTCCCTGGCCAGTTTAGGGATGTGGGACAGAGAATGAAAGGACTGGTTGTTTCACAACAATTGTTTTTTGAATGGGGTGAGTATTTGCTTTCGGAATCTTCACCATTTGGGTAGACAATATTGGAATGGGCCTGCACTTATCCATCATGTCACTTCGGAGTGTCTTACGAAGCCTCACAGAGCTCCACTTTCCTTTTTTAGTACAATTATTATACTTGTAAGGGCTGGAGTGAGCATTTCAACGTGATAAAAACTGTAGAGCGCAGTCCTGGTAGCCATCGCCATTTTGAATCTCTACTCTCCACTTCTTTCTTAAGTAGCAGTTCAGCCTGAGGACGGAGGCTTACTTTCTTTTTATATTTACACCAGTGGGGCTCTGTGTTATTTATGATTCCTACTTTTTAAAACGGTGATGTCATAGCACAGGATATTACTATTGATCGCTTTAAAATATTTGCTCACATATCTTTTCATTGATCTATTGTACACTTTCGATCAGCTGTGTTTAATGAAGATACGTACATCATATCGGTCTTTTCGTTAATTTGCCTTCTGTGTCTGGACATGTGCACTTAGCTCACAGTCCCTTTAAGAACTACTAGCCCTCAGCAAAAATAACCTAGAGCAGCTCAGGTTACTGCCAGACTCCAAAGACTCTTCTGGGGGTCAGATTTCTTATTTCTCTGGCACCTACTGCAGCAGAGATGTAGGAAGACCTTTATGTCTGCCAGCAGAGGGGTCTCTGTGGATTTGTGCACCAGAGTTTCACCTTTATCCAGGCACCCTCAGTGTTGACTTCTTCTGGACTTGCCCTCTTCTTTATGGTGGAAAGGCTCTTGGTTGGACCAGTTAAATTGCTTTAAATTAATTGTGATGCATCCCAACGCCTGGATGCTGGAACCTGTCCTTCCTATCAATCATGGGTTCTGTAACATTTCTCTGAAAAATAAAAGTGGAAAAGATATCAAAAGCCATCAAAACAAACATGTACCTCCCATCCCAAAAGTGAAGGTGTGGTAGTGCAGTGAGGGAGGCCCTGGGAAGACACGCCCTTTTCCTCTGACCCCTGTACCTGCTGCACAGGCTTGTCTCGTAGGCTTTCTCGTAGAGGAATGTTTTTACTGGCTACTCATAAGCCAAGAGAACAAAGAGTAAACAGGGCCTAATGCTCTATAAAAACAAACAAACAAACAGAATGAAATCCTTAATTAGGTCCAGTTTGTTCAATTGTAAGATATCTTAAGAGGCAGTGCAATGTGTGGGAGGGGACAAAGAACCAGCAAAAGCAGACCATCTGGGACCTTCTCTCAGCGATGTTACTGAATTAGCCCCTTGAGAATAAAAGAATTTTAACAGCGAGATGGTATCTGTGAGTTATTCATATTCTCTCATTTTCTCCGGGAGGGAGGTGAGACCCAGAGAGGTTGGGTGACTTACCTGGAGTTGTGCTAATACGAGGTCACACCTTGATATGTACATATCTAAGCTTAGCCAGTCACACAGGAAAAGATGCTGATAGTTTTCCAGAACTAGACAGACTAAAATGGATGGAACGCAGGTATGGTATTAGAAAACCTGGATGTTCAGGTGTGCCTGCTACATGTTCCTGGCTCATAGATGAATTTACTCAGCTAGTTGGTAGTAGATCTGCACTCACAGATCTGGGAGCTGCAAATGTAGCAGGTGCATACATCACCGCTCTCCATCACACTGCAAAGATATGGTCACGAGCCAGGCTCTTTCCAAGCCCCTATTTCCTTATCTATAATGGGGGTGATACTACCTGACATGCCTTCTTTGTAAGGAATTGTAAGGATATGATAAGTGAGTGCGGGAAAAACATTTGTAAAAACTATTAACTTATGTATTAATATTAACTGATATTAAAGTATATACACACACACACATAGGTGTTTGATGAGATATACAAGTATGTACAGTGTGATACCTGTTTAAATTCTGTCGGAGCACATTAACAAAAATCTGGATTCCCTTTCGGAAATGTCAAATACCATGAAATTCCACAGACCCTGTCCATGCAGCGCATAAGGTGAAATGAAGGAGACAGGTCATAAATTCAAAAGCAAAGTTCAACATTATCTGATCTTGGTGTCAGATAAAGACTGTATACTACAGATAGCGATTGCAATGAAGTAATGTGTCCTTTTATTATAGTTTACAAGTGGAAGTGTAATCACCCTTGTAATTATTAATCTTTCCCAATGGGCTTTTATCCAAATTGTCAAGACACATGCATAGTATATCTCATATTCATAGGAAGTTATTTACTCTAATAATATAGAAGGTATAGCTTTAAATGTTATTTTTACGACTTTCTCAGTTACATCATTTGCACTAACATTTATATCTGACTTGATTGTATGCAATATTTGGGAGTTATAATTAATATTATCTTTATTTGACAGATGAGAGGTCAAAAGATATCCCTAAGACCTCATGGAATGTGAGTGGCAAAGCTGGAATTTGAAGCAAGGTCTTTTGGTCCCAAATCCTGCGCATTTGCCACTATAATCTGTCTTTCTCTGTTGTGGTGGGGGTTCCATTCTGTGGACTGTTTTCTTCATTAGTTTCTTTTATTGATATAGTCATTCATTCAACATGTGCACTCTATGTGGACCTGTATCATGTGATCTTCTCATACTTCCAGGGCTAAATCTCTTTGACTAGAATGGATTGTTTTATGTCTGATTTCTTTAACAGAAGGAGAATTATTGACATTGATACTTGAACCTTGGAAAAAGACTGGTTTGGGGGAAAGGGAGGAGACAGGCACTTAAAGGGAAACCAGTGGTATCAGAATTGAATAAATCTTCATTGTCCAATAAGGTAGCCCCCCAACCTGTCTCATGGGGCTATTTACATTTCAATGAATTGAAATTTAAAAATCAGTTCCTCAATCATACTAGCCATATTCTAAGTGTCAGTAGCCACATACAGCTTCAGTGGCTACTGTATTGGAAAGCACAGATTTATAGACAGGTATTTAGTTCAAGAGCCCTGAAATAGATAATTTTGCTGTCTGACATATATAATTGCATATTGAAAACAAAATTATTCTCTCATATATTTCCATCTAAGACATAATAAGAGCTAGCATTTGTTGAGCACCTTCTGCATAAATGCCAGCTATTGGAGTGGGCACATACTGTATATTATTCCATTTTATCCTAACACTATTTTGTAGATTGGAAACCTAATTGCCTAAGATAAGGGCTATATGCATTGAACACAGTTTTCTTTGATTTCAGAGAGGATACTCTTTTGCTCTGCCAGGCTGTCTTTCTATCGATGTAGTCTAGTTGGACTATATCAGGAGTTAAAATTGTCAATGCATTGTCCTATCGGTCAGTCCACTTCTGTTCAACAAACTTGTCAGGCACTCGCTGTGCAGGGAGCTGGAAATGTAACAGCAATCAGCATAGCACAGTCTCTGACCTCAAGAAGCTCCAAATCTAATAGGGAGTTCAGACAGATAATGAACAATTATGGTAGTGCCGGGTGATGTCTGTGACAAGACTTTGTATGATGCAACCAGGATCCATTGAAGGTTTTAATTCAGTCAATTCCATAGTCAGATTTAAGCTTTATAAACCTTGCTTTGGGTCACGTGGAGCATTGTTTGGCAGCAAAGGGAGAACCTAGGGTTGTTATTGTATTTAGCTACGTGAAGAATTGCTGAAGGCTAAAACTAGGGTTATGGTGATGGAATTACAGAGGAGATAGACTGAGAGAGAGGTAACTTGGTAAAATTGTCAGGCTTTGGTGATCAGACCTAAGAGTAAGGAGTAAAGATTGCTTCCATGTAGTATTTGCCTTGGGTGCTTTGCTTAGTGAATGTTTGGCCTCATCAACGAAGATTTAGGTATGAGGAGAAGATGGGTTTTTTTTTGGTTTTTTGTTTGTTTGTTTGTTTGTTTTTGTTGTGTGTGTGTATTCTCTAATCTGGTCTTAATTTAGTTACTGACCTGGTAATTATGCTGTTTGACATTTCAAAAAAAATAAAAAGTTAGCAAGTGTTCTGTAACATGTTTTGTTTTTTTTAATTTCTTAATTTTCAGCAGTGGTTTGTTTAATTGTGTTGCAGCAGAAAATTATCTCACAGGTTTAAATAATTATCATGGTACATAGGTTCTAATCTAGGGTAAGGAAGTCCCATTTTCTTTTTAAAAAACATCAGTTGTTCTTCTGATAGTAAATCTAACAGGCGTGGAATTACTAAAGCCAGGATTGCTGATGGAAATAATACCTTACGGAACTCAATCAGTGATCTCTGGATTAGTAGTCATTTCTGTGCAGTTTGAAGTGATGCCTGCTTTGGAGATCTGCATTGTTTTAAAATTATCTGAGCATCCTCACTCTGAGCACCAGCATAGACCCCTATAACAGAAGGCTGTCAAAAGCATGGTTGAAACCTGATAATTTCTGGGTGCTTTGTCTAGTTTTGAGCTATTTAAAAACATGAACTTCTGTAAAATACATGAAACATTTTTGGTTTCTGAATCAGGTAATGTTAAGTCCATGCTTTCTTCTTTGGCAAATAAAAATATGTCTCATTATCCTGTCTTTTTAATTTAAATAATTTTTTTCCTCCAAAAAGGAAGATTGAAACCTTGTAAAATTAAATGGACTGTAAATTGAATTTGTTTTATTATCTCACATTTGATGTCAGGAAGTCCTTGTGGAACTATTGATGATTAGGAACTTTGCAATATTTACGAGTGGAGTGATGCAGGTACACGTGTGTTTCTTCAAAGTTACTTAGCAATGATCAACTAGAGGGCACCAGCGAACGTTTCTATTTAGATTTTTTAAAGTAGGCCACCTACTGTTGACAAATATCCACAGGAGAGAAACGTGAATGCTTTGCGAAATCTTAGTACTAAAAATAATTTTCACCTGTATTTATAGCAGCATTATCATACTTGAGGAAAGGGAGGTAGAACCTAGCAGTACAGGAAGAAAACTGTCATCTCATTACTGTTGCTGCAGACCTACCCTCGAGAATAAAGCCCGTAAGGTTTGTCCGAAGTTAGAGCAATGTTGCTAATAGGTCTTCGCCCATTGCCTGGGCAGGATAGGTAATATCATTAAGCACTGAGATAAATTCTGTCGCAGAGAAATGTCCTGTGGCTAATAATTAACTAGGTAACAATGAAAATCTATCCACTATTAGGAAAGGATTGGCAATTAAGGCTAACAAATTGGGCATATAAGTAGGAAGCATTCAAGTTCTGAGGCAGAATTTTGGGTTCTGTCATAGCCAGTTGCCTTTATTGTTCATTGTATCAGCACCATTGTATCGGCACCATGGAATTAACTTAAAGAAAACTGGAAAGGGAACATTTTTAGGTATCTAAATATTAAAATGTGCAAAAATTGAGTATTTTCTAATATGAAAGCTATGTGAAAGTCCTTCCTTTGCAGGGTAGCTGTGCACGTTTGAGTGAGAGGAAAAAGAGAACGGATGACTTGAAAACTACTAACATTGTTTTGTGTGTAAAAAGTTGTTTTCCTTTTCATAAAATTAAAAAAAAACAGGAATTCAGTCTTATTAACATCTTGTCACTCAATTAAAATATTTGTACATAGCATTTCGTTGATTGATTCATTCACTTTTCTGGCAAACAATAATAATGCCTACTATGTGTAAGATACCATAGTAGGTGTATCTAATCCATGCGAAATTACACCAATTCAGGAAAAATATAATTGCAAATATAGTGTGCAAAACGTCCGTTTCTTTGGTGGAACTTATAATTAAGCTTAACTCTACTTAAAAGCATCTTTTGAAAGGACATACACACAGAATTGCAATTTGTGTTATTTTCCTAACATTTATTTGGAAAGCGACCAATGCCTTTTTCTTTGGACTGATTAATATTAATGTTTGGGGAGCTTGCTTTAAAAAAAGAGGAATTGTTCTATAAAGGATAACATGAATAAAAGAAAAGATTATGTGGCATTTTATAAGATAGTTGGTGGTACTGTTTAATGCTTATAAAATTGTGTTAACATTTACTGAACAGCTTGTTATTGCAGGAGCTTATTTAAACCAGTTATTTGTGGTTATGTCTGTTGAGGAAGCTTAAACTTCAACTCTCTCCAGCCATTTAACTGTGGCACGTTGACTTCAGGTCTCTTGTAAGAAAGTCTAAATGTAGGCTGTTGAATAATCCCTTTGAGGGCCCTGTAACTATTTTTATGCCTGGATATGCGTCATCAGTGGGTATTTTCTCTGGTGACTTGCTTACATCAGGTCTCCTACCATACATTCTCTCAGTGAGTGACTTATGATTGATGGGAACCACGGCTGTTGTTTAGCTTTATCTGTGACCTCAGCGAATGGACAACAGGAATTTCCAGGCTGTTAAATTCTCTGAATGCTTGAAGACAGGCAGGTAGCAGAGTGATATTATTCACCAGCGGATGATGGGAGGAGGTACAAGAGAAGAAAGCGGAGGGAGCAGGAGGGGAAGGGAGGGGGAATTCCTTTTGTGAACAGCGGCAATTCTGGCTCAGCTGGTTCCTTAGTCCTTGGAGGCTGTGTGTGAGGAACAGTGTATTTCCTGAACCTGAGAAAGCTGACAGTCAGAACCTTGCGATGGAGGCACTGAGTGACTGTGGGGTTGTCTGAAGAAGGCACTGAGTTCTCTTTAATTAGTTAACATTTTGTTTTTCAAGTCAGTTAGTCAGATTTATCCATGAGCGATTGGATTATTATGATCCTATGTAGAAATAAGCGCTTTGAATTGAAAGATGTGCCAGCATTCCTAGAGGTACATGGGAATCTACAGTTTTCTTTAATCTGGATGTGTTTGGCGGTAATTCTGAAAGGTACCAGCACCTCTCTTAGATGTGCTTTGAGGAGCAGAGCAGAGCCGTGCATTGGTGTATGTGTGTGAAAATGAATTATAACTCACATGAATTATAATTCACAAAATGTTTTCTCATTTTCTCTTCTTCTTTTTCCCCACCTCTTTCTTACACGTGGTGGACAGTAGTGAGATGTAGTCACTGCCAGTATTTTAGTAGATTAAAACTGCTTTCCGAGAAGCAGGTCCACCTCCTAAACTTTTGTCCTACAGGTACTCTTGTCTTCTCACCTCCTTATCTTCCTCCGTCTGTTTTTCATCCTTTCCTCTGTGTTTTCCCCTGATTTTACTTTGTTTGCAAAAGTAGTTCTTGACCTTTTGCTGAGTTAAAGAAGACCAGGTGGGGTGAGGTATACCTGTGAATCAAACCAACTCTGGTTTGTACATGTTTGCTGGCTATCTTTTCAGAAACTAAGTTGTTGTTTTTAAAAAATGACAATTAAACAAGATTAAAGCACTCCTTTTAGTGTAATGCAATTCTATCATTTAAGCATTTATGCACAGTTGGTTTTCTGATCTTTTAAGACTATTTTCATTACAGAAATATAACATTTGATTTCGTTTACCAAGTTTGACTTTTGTATTTGTTTGTTTATTTATTCAGAACAAATGCATATCCCCTTAAGGTAACAGATTACCAAGGTTACTTGTCATTGTAACTAATTTCTTCATGGCTTACCTCCTAGGAACCAAATTCTGAAGTATGTACCAGAGCCTAGCACCCCCAAACAGATGCTGTGTGGGGTAAAAAAGCCCTCTTACAATTCCACCGAGTGGGCATGGGCATTCATAATTATTTTTACAGCCTCATTTTCAATTAGTTATCCTGATGCTAAAGATCTATCCAAGTGTCCCGTCATATTGTTTCAATTTTAGACTTTTAAAACCAGATAATTGAAGAAGAAAAAATGAGTGCCACTGTGAAATTCACCTACAAAAAAACTTCTTTCCTGTCAAAAAATTGCTTCTTGAATAAGCAATATGATTGACGACAATTTATAATTTGAAATGTGTGCAAGATTAAAATTCAGAGTGCCATGAGTTTTGGGTTATTAGTAGTTGAGTGAATTAAGCCATCGTAATGTATCTAATTAGAAAGACATTATTAAAATATTGGTGGGATCCATTGTTTATGTTTATTTCATCGTACTGTACCCCAAGAGCCATTGGTAACTAGCTTTACTTTCATAAGAGTAACGTTAGGTGAAAAAGATACTTTTGGGGGTTAGTTTAGATGCTAACATTCTTCTTTGCCCTACATTGTACAGGATATTATTAGAAGCTATAAAATTCTTCTCCCTCTTTTAAAATGAATATATGCTTTCATGTGGAGGAGTATGAGAGCAGAACCGAATCATGTAGGAGGGTTATGTATTCTTCATTAAAAATGTATTTCACAAAAGATTATAGTTTGTGTGGGAGAGAAATAGCTGCTTGTCTGTTGATTGCATTGTGCTTATTCCACGTAAAAACTATTTGAGTTTAGGTAGGATAACCTCATTTTGATAACCTGATGACTACTTCTGCTTGGAGAAGAGAATATAATTTCAAGGCTGCATGCTGATGGGCAAGAGTAATTATTCTCTTTTTGGCAGAACTTAGCATGGAATCTGCTTTGGTATTTTTAAAACTACATATGCAAATCTTTTCTTCCAAACTTTTTATTTTCCTTCTCTCTCTCTCTCCATGTACAGAGCTTTTTGTAACCTTCAAGACTGTGAAATTCCAAAGGTGTAATATCTAATGATATCAGTGTAGGATGATGTGTAAGCCTAAATTAGAGCAAAAATCTTGGCTTGAAGTGAAATCTTTTTGTTAAAGCTGATCCTTCACTGTGAGCAGATTCCACTGTATACTTGGTTTCCATGGAGACACTTTTATTACTTATGGATGATCAGGTTGTTCGAATGCAGTTTGAGTGATTGGTGTATCAGCTTTGGTCAGTGCAGCTGATGGGGTTTCCTGGTTAATATGTGATCTTTTCACTAAGGTCTCTATTATGTTGCAGGGCTTAGGAGGGTGACACAAACACCAAAAACTGACCTAAAATGTTGCGGTGATATGATATTTAATTTTGCCTTCTTATATGCACATTGTTCTAGTATTACATAAGGAAAAAAAAAAAGCAACCCTCAAAATTACCTACAATTAGGAAAAATTAGGAAGTAATACATAAATGACCATAACTGAAGTGTCATAACAATTGAATGACCCACTTATAAAGCTCATTCTGGGAGGGGGTAGAAATATTTCATTTGGTAAATGATTCTTACCTATGTTAATAACCATGAAGGAATTCCTTAGTTTTATGAATTCTTCCTAGTGATTATTCAAGTTTTAAGAAGCTTTATATTTCACGGTCGTCATTTTGCAGATGAAGACTATATAAGGCCTCATAAACTTACGGGCTTTAGACTCACAATTATGCATTGTATTGACAATGGCTAAGGGACAAGCCTTTCCTGCTGGAGCTTATCTGCTGGGGCTTAAGAGCTGGAAAGCTCAGACCTCACATGGATGATGTCAAGAGAGCATAGTGACTCTGGCCCAGTCCTTCTGAAGCCTTGATAATGGAAACAAGACTCTACTCATTAGTTAGAGCAATGTTTGCAGCTTTGAATGTGTTGTCTTAATCTTCCTGTGACAGAGGTTGGCAGTGTCCCTCTGTGACTGATGCGTGGGTCTACTGTGAGGTACTCAGATTTCTACAACAAGATGTCATTATTTGAGTCAGCAGGGTAGAGCTCCTGTTGAATGGTGGCAAAGGGAAGGGCTTTCATAGAGCAGGAGACTGAGAGTTCAGAGATAGGCACAAATCACTGTAGACAACAGTGGATGCAAATACACATATTCTAGTGGAAATATTTTATTCTACGGTTTTCCACATAGTGTATATTCTATAAAAGGAAGAACCTCAGATGCCCTATTGTTGAATACAAACGATGGAACCCAAGAATTTTCATCAAAGGCATTCTTTTAACTTACTAAGGTTAGATGACTCTGATTGCCTCCAAACTGAAGGGAATATCCTCTGAGAACATGTGTAGGGGAATTCTTGTTATGTCTCAAAACAAGTTGTTATAATTATCGGCACTCATCTTCTCAATATTCATTTGCTGCAGAATTTCACTTAAAAAATGCCTCCCTTTTCAAACCTTTAGATTTTTTACTGGACATTAAAATTTCTTGACATGGAGATTTATAGATATTTAAATAACTAATTGCCCACAAGTGCCTCATTTTCTATAAAATCGCAGCCGATTCCTGTGCGAACTAGGTAAGGCCATATTGAAAATGGATTCCTTCTGTTATTTGGGTTAGTTTTATATGAGTGGAAAGGTATTCATAACACCACATAGCATAGTCCAATAAAGAATTTATCTTCCTACTGAGGGAATAAGTTTAAGAGAAACTGAGAATATATTACCAATCCTGAAAAAGGATCTATGCCTTTTAAACCATAAAGCATAAGAAAGAAACCTCCAGAAACTTGAATCTTGCATGGGGAGAAAATGGCATATGTCCCCTCCTTGATCCCAACTGAGCGCTAGAGGCATTAAGGATGACTGAGGTTTGTGCCCCTGGGGCTCAAGGAATGGGTGTCCTAATACCAGACAAAACTGCTGGGGAGAAGACAAGTTTGATTTTATATAACCACTTTGTCCAGATAGGGGTACGAGGAACCTGTGGCTATGATTGTGGCTCTGATTTGTGTCTGGCCACTGATGGGTGGGAGGAACCAAGAGAGAGCCCAGCTGTCGGCTGAACTTTGGAGACTTAGAGTCAAAGCCGTGTGGGCTAAAGGCGCAGATTTGAGCGTGGGTCTCCAACAGTGGAGTCCGTTTTCCCCATTTGTAAGGAAGTGTGGAAGCAAACCTTTCTCTTTTAATGTGGAAGATTGTCTTCAAGGAAGGGCACCCAATGCCTGTAAAGGTATAAAGCACTCAGGCCTCAGAGAAGCTAGACTTTAAAGGCAAGTCAGGATCCCTGAGAAAAGAGGCTTCTTTGTCATTTATGTAGGACACATTGATGACTGTGGTAAAGGCTGGCCTGCCAGTCCCACTTGAGGCTCAGTTGTCCCCACTGGGAGAGTCCAATTCCTCTCTGACCTTTGTTCCTTCGCCTTGAATTAATCAATTAATTAATTAATTAATTGATGCTTTTGGGGCTTCGCCTCCTGGAGCAGTGTTCAAGTTGTGGGAATCTGGGCAGAACTTGAATTTGGGACCTAGTGAGAATAATTGTCTAAACTAGCTCAACGTTTTACTGTGTTTGTTGGTGGGAACTGATCTTTGTGGGAGAGAGAACAAAAGGGGAATGTATAAGCGAGCTGAGTTGAGAACCTGGGGATTTATTCTTATTTGGGAACAGAAAGAAAAATAGAATCTAAGAAAGAGGAGCAGTGAGAGGGTAGGTGGAAGCCAAGAAAAGTTCAGTAACAGGAGAGATAGATCATAGAATTCCCTAAAACTCTCAATTTTATTCATTCAGTATATACTGAGGGTGTTCTATCAGCCAGGCCCTGTTTTAGCTTCTGTGGATATGGTAGTGAACCAGACATTGTCCTTGTTCTTGAAGAATTCATTGGAAGTCAGAGATCAGGACCCAGGTGACACTACTCAGTGATTTTTGCTTGTGTTGCCGTGTAACCCAGGGAAACAGAGAAAGCAGCCAGTGTGCAGAGGGGCACAGGAGAGACAGATGGAGGGTTGTGAGATTGGAGAAGGCAGGTGAGGGTGTTAGTGAAATGTCTGACTGTGTGGTCCCTGGTTGCCAAAACAGAAGTGCAATGACCTGGGAAGGGAGGGATTAAAGGACTGGAAGTCACCATGAGGGCAAAGAGCCTCCTTATTTTGAAAAAGGAGTCTGGTACTATCAAGTGGAGATGTGAGTTTGAGATAGAGCAGAAAGAGAAGGTCCAAAAGAGTGATGGGATTAAATGTGGGATGTTAGTGGAGGCCTGGAAAAGACTGAGTTATTGATTCAGTTCTAATGTTCGCTCATATAACATTCATCTCTAATTTATTCTGATATCTTATGCTCCACATCCACTATCTCTCCCTTTCCCCCAATCCCCTGCTGTATATTTCAACTACCACTACCCCAGAAAGGTTTTGCTACATCACACCTAGTCTACTACATCCTTTTAGATGGTGTTCCTGACTCAAGTTATTCTATCTGGGATCAATTCAGCAGCCCACGGCAAGGCACATTTTCTTAAAATACCGTTTTTAATAGATTACTGCAAAGATCTAAAACCTCCACTGGCTACACATTACCTAAAGTTTAAAGGATGGGCTCCTCCCTAAAACAAGAAATCTCAATTTTCACAAGACTTCACAATCTACTAAGGGCTTTTATATACACAGTCTCACTGAGTTCTTACAAAACCCATATGGTGGATGGACAGATGTTGCTCTCTTCCCAGGTTTATAAATGACATAACAGAAGATCAGACAGGTTAAGTGGCATGCCCAGGGCTGCACAATTTATGGATAGCTGAGCCAGGAATCAAAATCACGTCTCCTGGGTTCAAGTTCAAGGTACTTTGTACTGCACCTTGGCCTCACCTTGCCTGTGGAGCCCCCATCTCCGTTCTAACACTATGATTTCTGTAATTAGGTTGATAAAGTAATTTCCCTTCAGTTCTGGCAGGATTGCTGAGAGGCCTCACAGCATTCTTGTATTCACTGTCCTGTCACTGCTCAGAAATTGTGATCTAGAGCTGTCAACAGAGACATATTTCCTGGCAGATTTTGCCTTAGACTGGGAAAGTCTGTCTCCTGCCAGGACATCTGGGAAGGCACAGAAAACACTCTGTACCATGTTTCTCTGAAAATAAGACCTAGTCGGACCATCAGCTCTAATGCATCTTTTGGAGCAAAAATTAATGGAAGACTGGGTCTGGCTTATATAGTCCGGCTAGGTCTTATTTTCGGGGAAACACGGTACTTCCCTGATGCTATCCTCGGTGCCTGCTTGTCTCCTATGGAACTTGGAGAGGGTTGTCACTGACTTTGCATTGATTTATGGGATGGCTTTTGACCACTGACAGGACCTTCTCTTCCTCCTTCAACTGCTCTCTCCAATAAGGTGTGCCTCTGAAAGATGCTTCAAATATTCAGCTAGAGGAATTAATGGTCTGACAAGTTGTTTAAAAGTGTAATTCTCTTTTGTTATATTAATTAATGCATAGATTTGTTACCATTTAGACATGAGTAGTTCTGGAAAATACTGTATTCAGAAAGCTATAGAGCTGTACTTTAAACTGCATGGTAAAATCAGGAACATTTGTTAGCCATGTAATGATTAATGTGTCTGTGTTGACGTGATTTTAGAGTACACTCTGTTTCCATCATTTTCTCATTGTACTGAAGCCAGTGTGATTTGGATTTTGACAGAGTTTTTGGCGACAACTTACTGCATCAGAAGTTTAAATGATATAAAAAAACATGCCTGACAATTGTCTGGAATATCAAAAATTGTCCCTACTCCTATAAAAATTGCTGAAGGAAATTGGTGCATGAGGATGAGTTAAATAATGTATGACAAGAGTGCTGCCTTGCCTTGTGAGCTCCACTGTAAGCCACACACACACACACACACACACACACACACACACACACACACAAATCCCAGCATCTATCTAGAAATTGTGACCCTGCATCCTTTAAGTTGGGTTTCCATGATTAATGGGTTCATTTTTCTGATAAGAAAAGCTAAGGAAGAATAGTTGCAATACTTTTTTTACTTTAAAAAAGTATTTTATAATCCTTATTGTATTCCATCTCCTGGCAATGGTGCATTTCTCCTGGAGACGGTAGTGTAGTTTCTCAGAAGGCGGAGAGATAGCTCTTAATTTTTTTAGTGCCTTTCATATGTTGGAATTAAAAGAACAGAAAAGGTATGGGGTACGAGTATGAAGGACACAACTGCCAAACTTTAGACTTTTTTCTCTTCATTTTCTTTAGTTTTACCAAAGGTCTAATGATGTACAATATATTAGGATGAGATACAATTTGGACTTTGGTAGTAAAATCTTTTAGGGAGACAACAAGACGTGTAAATTCTAAATAACGTTAAATGGAAATGCTTCTGCAATGGAATCTCAATTCCAAACTGTCAATGTTGTATTATTTACTTTCTAGGGAATTTTCAGGAAAAAATATTTATTAGGATACACATTGGAAATATTGAATAATATTGTGGTCTATATTCTTCATTGGGCCTTAGTTACAGTTAGCTGGCCACCTGATAAACATTGAATAATTAAAGAAGACATGTTGGGCTGTACAATAAGGTAAAAGAGAGGGAGACCAACTTATATTTTTTTCAAAGTATTAGCAATGATAAAAGAAGCATGCTTATACTGTATGGTAATAGAAGAATTAAATATGTGGAAAGTTGATATTTTTGTAGCTATGTTTATGCCATCTTTAAAAGTACAGATGTCCCATGACATATCCTATAATACAATTTTTCAAAAGGGCTTCTTAGCCTTTTTGTACTTCACCACATTATCTTCTCCAACCTTGTTAAATGACTTTTGGTGTCAGTGGCACTCTGGTTAAAGTCACTCTAACTTGTTCTGGGGCTATGTGTCCTTTAGAGCTTCCCCCATGGCCCAGTCAGCTCCACTTTTGTCCCCACGAAGGCAGGCTTCCAACACTGTAGACCATGACATCTTTTACCTCTCATTGATCTCATACATTACCATCAAACTAACTTTACAAAAACTCTCTTTCGGCACCCTTCTTTCTTGTCTACAGGATGAGAGGCAGTTTAGAGTAAAAAAAAATAAAAAAAATAGTACAGGAAGTAGAATCCAGAAATCTGCTTGTAAATTGCTTGTCTTGGAAGCATCACTGTTCAGCACTCCTCAAATGTATGCATCTCTACTAAGGGTGTCAACTCCCTCATCTCCCATACATCTTGCCAAAGCCAATGGTCACAAGTTGGCTTCATATTTTCAATTCTTAACAGCATTTGAACAGTTGACCACCACACTTTGCTCGATGAAATGCTTGATTCTCTCAGTTTCCATGACACTACATTTGTCAGACTTTATTCCCCACCTTGTCTTCTCAATCTCCTTTGCTGGCCTTCCCTCAGTGCTGTAGTCCCCCAGGGCTCTGTCTTAAATCCCTTTATCTTCTTTATCTAAAACCCTCTTTCTAGCAGATCATCAACAATCTGATGGTTTCAAATATCACCGATATGCTGATAACTTTCAAAGTTTTACATCCATGAGTGGATCTTCTACTAAGTTCCCAACTTAGATATTTCCTCAATATTTACAGTTGGCTGTTTGAGGGATGTATCAAAGTTAAGTTAGTCAAAGGGGAACTATCAATGTCCTCCTGCTAACTCTGCTCTCCCATTTCAGTGAATAGAACCACCATATCCACCTGTTGCTCAGGCCAAAATTCCAGGCTTCATCTTTCCTCTGGCCTCACATTCAGTCCAGGAAGTCCTGCAGTGCTCTCTCCGAAATAAATGCTGAATGGGAGGTCTTCTTACTGTCTCCTCAGTACAAGCCACCAGCATCTGACCTAGTCTGTTGCAAAAGCTCTTAACTAGCTTCCCTGACTCCACACTCCCCAGAGCAACCTATGACATATAAATTATATAATGCATTCTGTTGCTAAAATATCTCCAACAGATTTTCATTACTCTTCAGATAAAATCCAAGCCATTCACCACGGCCTGCCAAGCTCTGTCTCTCCGAGTGCCTCTCCCACCGCAAGCTCCAGTCTCTATGACACTCAATCATAGTGGCCTTTTTCTGTTCCTTAAACTTGCTAAGCTCTTCCTGTCTTGGTTTTTGCACTTGCTGTTGTCCTGTTTGGAATGCTCTCAACGCACACCTCAAGTATGGCTCCTTCTCCAAGTCTCAGCTCAAATGCCATTTCCTTGAACAGAACATCTGTGACCCACATTTGAGCAGTTTCTTCCCTCTGGCTCCAGTTCACTTTTTAATCACATTGTTGTCTTCATAGAACTTATCAGAACCTGAAAGGATCAGTATAATTGTTGATGGTTTTTTATGTTTTGTTTTGTTTTTTGCCTGTCTTTCCCAGTATAGACTCCCTGAGGTCAATGACATTTTGCCACTCACCTTTGCATCTCAGTACTTAGTAGAGTAAATAGTATATAGTGGATACTTCGAAGTGTTTGTTGACTCATTCACCACCTTTATCCTGGTTTGCTTATCTATAAAACAAAGTTGTTAGGACAGGTGACCTCTGAACCAGTCCTACCTAGATAGATTTAATTCTTACTGTCCAATTGACCTCTTAAATGTCCTATAAATGGTTCATGTTTATTCAGGTCTTCAGGCCTTTGTTCACTCTCTTCCTTCCGGAATGTTCTTCCTCTCATCCATTCCAGACACATTCTTTAAGGATTTTCCTTTTTCTCCTTTTGTCTATACCCCTCAGAGAGGAATGTAATTGTTTCACTTGTACATGTCTTGCCTGTCCTACTACATTAGCTTAGGTTAGCTCCAAAGCATGGGGCTATGATTGAGTTATAGTTATAACACTTTTGAATCCCCAATGAAGCTATTATGGTGCTAGCATATGGGGCACACTCAGTGTATGTCTTATAACTCAAAATAAGGGCAGAACAATAAGAATGGACTATTTTACTAATTTACATGGGACAAAATAGATTTTTAACAAGCAACCAAATAAATATACCTTTATTAAGCCTGAACTAGAGGGAGGGGAAACATCTGAAAAAAAAAAGGAAATTTAGACTTAGGATGACATGGCATTTTGCAAACAGTTGTAAGCAATCTTACCAAAAACGTTTTCTATAAAAATATACTCATAGATAGTTGAAAAGAGAAATAAACGGGTATTGTTTTTATTATTAACTCAGGTTAAAGCTTGAGTTGGGTTTTTAATTTCGTTCAGTTTGTTCAGGTATTTGGAATTTAGAGAAGCACTATGAAAATATCCCGCCTACACATTTTGAATATCCTCTTCCTGCTTATCTTCAGAACAGCTTGGTTCTTTTAATAGCAAATGGCTGAGTGGAGGGGAGCCATTTGTAGTGGGTAAATTTAAGTACAGTGTGTCCTTCCCATTCCAAGCAGGAGTCATGCTCACTACTTAGGGATTGGTGCAAATGTGTTTTCCTTTTTTTTGGTGTTGGTCAGATCTCTGAAAACTAGAAGGATGTTACTCATTTCCTGTCCAAATAGAAGAATTACTGGTCAACTTGAAAAAATTCAGGAGCTAGGGAACACCTCATCAATTCTTTTTATAAATATGTTGATTTATTATCAGCCTTTTGGAGGCTGTTCTTAAAATTTCCTTGGGCTAGCATAGGAAGAGTTTCTGTTGAGAATCACAGGCTTTTTTCTTCACTTAATATGTGAACCTAACACTGTACAATCATGCTTAATTCAGTATATACAAATGCTAAATTCCTCTTAATCCAGAATGGCTGGGAAATGTGTCCCCAGAATGAAGAGTAACCGTACATTCCATTCATGGATTGTTTGTAAAGAATTCAGTCAAATGCACTTAGTAGTATTTTTTATGTTTAATAATATTAAAGGCACTTGGTGGCTCATGGTAATCATTGTGTACATCAATTATTTGTGAATAGTATTGCCATTCTAAATAATACCATTGATTGGATTAATTCTCAGTCTATGCCTGAATTTGCTGTTTTGCATGCCCAGCTTGTTTTCAAGACATCCATTTCTCTTGGAAAAGGAGAGATGAGAAAAAAAATCTGCTTCTATAAATATCTTGTTTAGGGTAAATAGCCATTTTCCCCCCTAGTGAATAGATGCAAAGGATTTCCCAAAAAGTTGCTGTCGTTTTGCATGGGAGAGCTGGGAGAGCGTTTCTTGATGTACTTACTGCTCAGTGCTGAAGGCAGGTGAACCTGTTCTGTGTTCCAATACAGCAGGCTTATGCCACAGTTGAAGCTGTGCAGTGTCTGTAAAAAAGTCTGCGATGCTATGCTTTAGGGTGGACACTGCAGATTCTTACTGATAGGGGAACACTGCCAACCAATATGGCGGGTAGAAAAGTTGTGTTCAGTGGCTGCTGGTTAACCTTGTTAGATCTCTGGGAAAATTAATACCTATAGAGGTTGGGGCAACTGGGAATGTAGAGAAACAGTGGATTCAGGATGCCTCTTTTAAAAAAGGATGGGAACCATTGGAAGAATACATTGAAAAATGTCAAATGGGAAATTTATGAACTGTAAGAAACCCAATACTGTATGAAATCTTACGTCAGCCCTCAAAATTGGCCATATAAAGGCTAACTTGTAGGAAAAAGGTAAATATTAATTTCAGACATATGTGTTTGGAATAAATCACAATATCTCCTTAGTTTGGGTTTGGTAGGATGACTTGGACTTTTTCCTCTTGTTTTTAAGTAAAGATGTGAATGCTGTTTAAATGAGGATTGACTGTGATAGACTGTGGTTTTCTTCCTGGTGAGCTCACTGGCTTGCTATCCCCCAGATCATTGGCAGCTAGTATTTTACCAAATAGAACTGTGATTTTCACCAACCATTTGCTTGAACAGAAAAAGATGGCATCAATTCATATTTTAAACTAAAGTGAGTTTGAAAGGTTTTGTGAAATCACTGTTCATTTTGATTACTTGTTGCTAGCAGCTGCCTGCACTTAGGCTTTGTTCTTGGTTGGTCATAACTGTTGAGGAAATTTTGCTGCTTTTCGGAAATGGTTCCAAAGACTCATTATTCCAGACATCGGACATCCTTATGCTATTCAGGTCTTATGGTACTTGGTCTAAAACAAATTAATTACTAAACTCTCAGTGAATAATTAACCACTTGTTTCCAAGTTGTATACTCACTGCGTTAGGAATGATTTCTCAAACTACCACAGATAAGGGAAGGTTATTCCTGGTTTCACAGTGTCCCCATTGTTACCAACTTGTGTGTACATGTGAGAGACATCAGCTGATACCTACACACTGGTCCAGCTACTCAGTGAAACCACTTCCTGGGGTTTTCTCAGGTAATGGCGGTGATTCAGAAGTTACCACAGTAGATTTAGAGGACTGCTCCCTGCGTGTTACTCTGGGTCTGAATGACTGGGCGTTGTCAAATTCAAAAGGAGCATATTTGTTGCAGTACCATTAAATCTGCGGCTCACTTTTGCTCATAGCTGTATTTCAGCTGAGTTTAGAGTTGCTTGTCTGTGTGCTTTCGACCATATATATATTTAAGACCATTTGTTTTATAGGAGTGGGCTAAGAACCTATCCATCAATTAACCAATCCATGCCTTGGTCGAGTCTGCACTATGTACAAAGTCCTATGTTAGACAAATGAGGAGACAGACAGAGGTAGGTCATCCGTAGCTGGTGCCAAAGGGTAGTAGTAATTGGGAAGATGAGAGAGAAAAATGGATGGGGGCCAGATAAAGGGGTTAATGCAAAAATATGCAATTGCACTTTTATAAATACGGATTTCTGTGATTTTAGTTTCCAAATCTATTTACATAGTGTGTTCAAAAGGTAAATTTTGTATTTTTAGGATTATGTTTGTAATATAAAAATGCAGATAGGCTAATCACTATATTGTACACCTGAAACTAATATAATATTGTATGTCAACTACAATTGAAAAAAAAATATTAAAAAAAATGCAGATAGGATTAGTTTTATAAAGTTTTTGTTTTGTTTTATCTTCCTTAAAAAGAAAATAAGAATTTTCAAAATTACTTTGGAATCATGAGGTATGTGTTCTTTTCTTGCCCTTCAGAAGCTCCAAAATTGCATTTTTGGCCGTAAACAAGAACCTGGGGAATTTAAGACACTAGTTCTCTCCTTGGTTATTTTGACACTTGGCTTGCCTTTCCCCCTCAAATATTACTTGCAAATCTCCTCTCTTCATAGCTGGATGATCCAAATCTAATGAAATAATGTATATAGAGGTATTTTGTAAACTCAAAGGGGTTATAAATAAGCATGTATTGTTATCGTTATCCTTGTTTTTGTTTTCATGTATTTACTGCTTTGCATTATTCCACCAAAGATGCCGGTAATTCAGAGACAGCAGAGATGATTGTGACTGTCTCAAGGGAGGAGCTACTTTTTTCTTGAGATTAAGAAAATAGGGCTCACTGATGAGACCCTGTCTTAGGCAAAATATTGACTTCACCAATCCTGCTATAGATGTCCTGACCGAGATTGTCAGGGAGAGAGGGTGAGGGGAAGGTATATGAAGGGAGAAGATTCAGTATATTTATATTGTGTGCTGATTGTGCATTGGCTATCTGCACAGTGTAAGGCTCACTTTACAAAAACTGATATTTGGATTTATAAGTTACATTGTTTTTTAAATGAGAGGCTATTTTTGGTAGTGGTTGAGAGTGTGGGCTCTGGAATTAAATCATCATACTTCTTGTCCCGGTTTGCTCACTTCTAGCTGGGTGAAAATTGGGCAAGTTTTTAATCTCTTTGTGCCTCAGCTGTCTAAACTGTAAAATAGGGGTAATTTTATGTGGTAGGGTTGTGAAGCTCAAGTTGAATAATGCATCTAAAGCAGTTTGCACTTAATCTAGATTAAAAGGGGAAATAAAAGTCTATGTTGAAGTGTACCATCTCTTAGACTGTTGTAGGTTCTGTTTGGTGAAATTTGGTTGAGTTTGATGGTGCATCTTGAGAGGAAGAGAAAGGGAGGAGGAAGGGGTGGTTAGAGAGAGTGGAAGGATGTGTGTGGAAGAACAGAGAAAGAAGGTGCTGTGCTGTGGTAACGCTTTGTAGAAACAAACACAGGTGTTTTATGGTGCTTGGCAGTTCACAAAGTTCTTTTACATACATTTATTTAATGTAATCCCCACAACAACCCCTATTTTACAGATATGGGAATTGTGTCTTGGAGGCACTCAATGACTGTCTCACGAACAATGAGTGGCACAGTGAGGTCAGAGAAGCAGGCGTCCTGGACTTGGGTAGTCATTTCCTGTCTGGTCCTTCTCTGCTCTAGAAACATGTTCACATGTGTAATGACCTCAGTGATGAATCCCAAAGAAGCTGAGGGTCATGTGCTGCCACAGATCTTGGTGGGGGTGGTTCTGGTGGGAGTCCAGGGGACCTCCTGTGATACTGAGAGCACTAACCCGCAGCTGTTCAGGGCTAGCCTTGCCACTGCTGTGGGAAGGTTTGAAGTGTCCCCTATCTCTTCCTGGCCTCTGAGTGAAGATTGTGTTTCATCTCTATGAAGGGCCATTTCAGATCAGTGTTTTGTGGGAGAAACTGTCAGTTTTTCCTTTTTGCTTGGAAGGATGGTAATGAACACCTGTTCAGTGGTTGAACACATATGATACAAATTAGTATTAGGTTGGTGCAAAAGTAATTGTGGTTTAAAAGGTTAAAAATAATTGCAAAAACTGCAATTACTTTTGCACCAACCTAGTATGAATACACTTCTAACCTAGGCCTTTTTTGGGTCACTGTGTTGATAAACTTGAAATTATTAAGCAGAATTACTAAGGAATGTAATCTAAAGCTTAGTTTGATTTAAGTAAGTCTTCTGATTGTGATTCAATTGTACATTTTAAAATGCTGGTTGTTATATGATTTTACTTCTTTTTTTTGGTTCTAAGATTAAACACAGCTTTAAAAGTTTGTTTTTCTCTCCATTGTGGTTGTCCTGTTTGTCATATTAAAAGTCAAGTGATCAGAGAAAATTCAGTGTAATGCTTCAGAATTTTAAAAATACTGAGAATAAATTTTAAAATTTGAAGAATTATTTCATGCAGGTTAATGATTAAAGATTGAATTGATTTTAGTATTACATTTAAATACATTAGTTAACGCATTCTTTGTCTACTCTGAATAATAAATGTGCATATTGTTGGAACAATATATTTTGGTCAAGTAATTAAATTTGCTTTGCTGCATTAAAATTTTCATACGCCATATATATATGTATATACATACATACATATATTTGTGTATATATATATATATATATATATATATATATATATATGTAAATGCACTTTATTTTTTAAAGAAGAGGTAGAGAATAGTGACTTATTTTTTTGAAGCAGCATCTAGGCCAGGGTTTCTCACTCTTGGTCCTGTTGGCATTTGTGTCCAAACTGTTTGCTGTCCTGTGCATTGTAGGATGTTTATCAGCACCCCTGGCTGCTATCCAGTCAATACCAGTAGTATCCCCTGTTTCAGGTCTTGACAATCAAAAATATCTCAAGACATTTCCAAATGTCCCTGAGGGAGCAAAATATCCCAGGTTGTGAATCACTGATCTAGGATTTTAAACATATATTCAAATGTTCTACCTCACCTAAACCTTTGTTATTCTCTAATGTTCAATAGATGTTCAGAATAACATCAAGAAGGGGGAAATAGTATAGAGGCCATGAATTGTACTTATCAATTATGAAAAAAATAAGATTTTGCAACAATATGGATTGAAATGTTTTCTGATTAACAGTTACCATAGCAAATCCAATTAACCAGAATTCCAAACATTTGGATGAATATTTTACCTCCTTTTCTTTCAAAATAAGTATGTCCCCTTGATTCTGAATTAATTTATCACAAGAACCTGACAGTTACTTTTTTTAACTTCAAATAAATGGAAATAATAGTATGATTTGCATAGAACATTCTTTATGTTCCTCACGCAAAAACTGAAAGGTTTAATTGCACACACCTTCACGGATGGGTGTGTGCCTCCATGAAACAGTTGTGCAAAAGGTGCTAAAGTTGGGTTTCAGAAGTCTCTTTTGGGACTTTTTAGTGTATGTTTTAGCATTAAGGAGGCAGATACATAGATACACCTGGTGATTACCGTAGGATACAGACATTTCACTTGGCCCAGGAATTAAGTGACTGCTTTCTAAAATGTGTTTTGCTAACGATGGAACATATTTTTATTCTTGTGAACCATGGCTGAAGTGTTAGCCAATCAGAGGAAGGAATTGACTGTACGGTCAAAGGAAGTATTTGTTCCGTTATTGTAGCCCATGGCCTCTTGCCATCGTTGATAAAGGATTGAAGTGTTGTACACCCAAAGTCTGCTACCCTCTTGACCCTTCATCAATCTTCAGCCGGACTGTGAGGTTAAGTGAACTATAGCTCGGTAGGATAACTATTGTTTAATCATTGTGTAACTCTTGAAAACGGAAATTACTGACACAGCAGTCTTGCAATGTGATGTCTTTCTAGTTTTAAGATTATAGACATATGTTTCCTTTCTGTTGCTAATCTGTGCCAGATTAGAAGTATGCAGTGATAATACATAAGATTTAAAGTTGGGTTATTTAGATGAGGACCCTGAGACTGTTGGAAACTTTTTAGTTTGAAAAATAAACTCATATACAAAAATAAACTTTTTCTAGCACACAATTTCAAGAATTTCACATGGGAGCCTTTTGGAATTTTTATTGTGTTCAAACCACTAGGGTTCCTTCCAACACTTGCGTGCTACTCCTCACTATTAATGTATTAATTGCTGAAAGCACACATATGTCCACATGTTTTCTGAGTAACTGATGGCATATACAGATTCTTTCATCACATATCTTATGTTTTTTTCTGAGTAGCTCAGGAAAAATTTATAAGAGCTATGCCCAGTATTTACAGCTTCATGTCACCTAATCTCTCTATTTATGCCACGTTCTTAAACAAGTAGAGTAATATATCAGTTGCAGCTGTTGGTGACCAAACCTGTCACAGGAGTGGGTGGAGGAAGAATCAGAGATGGTGTGTGCAGATTCTGTGTATCAAAAGCATGTCTGTTGCAATCAATCTGTGATAACAACTGGCTTGTCGAAAGCAGTTCAAGCCAGATATTTGTTTCATCGTCGACCAAATCTACAGTAGATTGTATGCCATAGTGATAAATACCACTGATAGTGCATAAAATCTGGTTGAGGGTATGTGATTGCCTGACTTGTACAGTAAGAAATACTCATTAATGTGTAGTCTTCATTCGTTTTGGCAGCAGCCATTCTGTAAAGTCATTCACATAAAGCTTGATGCTTAATAGTGTGCAAAGTTTTAAAAAAAGACAAATGAAAATACATAAGAGGAAAAGAAGAAAATGTCTGTTTTCTGATATCAGCTGGCGATGATGCTTCCTAATTAAGTATATGCTGATTAAAATATCAACACCACGGCACATATCCAGTTGCTTACTCAAGGAATACTAACACGATACTTATCAGAGCTGGTTAGAAATACACGAGTCAGTATGTCCCTACCTAAGAGTGCTCATAACCCACTGGATCTCATCATTCCCTGTCCCCCATCTTTTCTAATTTTCCATTTTACCATGGGGGCAGAGAAGAGAAATAAAAAATCCCCACCAAAAACAGTTGTAGCTCGATTTTTATTCTCTTTTTTCACTTTTTATAAAGACATTTCAAGAGAAAGGGAAATTGTTTTGTTTTTTAGCAGTTAGAAAGGGCTAATTAGTCATGTGGAACTGGGTCTCCTTGCACTTTATCCCTGTTGGGATAAAATGAAATCCCGATACAGTCAAATCAATTAAGGGAGAGACTTACCTTACAGATAAAAAGAAAGCCTTTTGCACTGCTTTACGTAATTAGTCCTCCAAATAGTTCTCCTCATCATTAACTTCGAAATACGTATTGCTTTTGAGATTGTCCATATATTTTCTAAGTAACTGATGGCATATACAAATTTATAAGGTTACAGGTGCCTTATGAAAGAGAACCTCCCAGACTAAATACTTATATTCTAGAAACTTAAAGATAGGCACTTCAATATTTTTGTATATACACAGGATAAAGAAATAATAGAGACATTATCTCTTACTTAATTCTAAAAGAAAGACCCACAGCAGAGATGGAATTTTTTTTTTTCAGGAAAAAATTGTTTATTTTTTATTTTGGAAATATCTGTGTGGCTGGAGGTTGGGGAAAGGGAAGTATGTACCAATGATTATGCTCATTGATATATTAATAGCTAACATTTACTGAGTACTCACTGTGTGCCAGACATGTGTAGTAGTTTATTTAGTTTTACAACGAGCTTCTGAGGCAGTTACTGTTATGCCCATTTTATAGATGAGGAAATGGAGGCCCATGGAGAATAAGCAGCTTTGCTAAGGTTCTAGAGGTAGTAAGAGGCAGAGTATGTGAGCTGTAGCGTCTATCGAACTTAATTTCCATCACAGCCCTGCAAAGTAGGTGTATTCTTCACCTTGCAAACGGAGACATTAAAGCCCAGAGAGGCTAACTTTATCAAGGTCACAGGTGGCCTATGGTGGAGGGAGGCTTTGAACTAAGGTCTGACTCTCTCAAAAGTCTGGGCTTTTTCACTGCAAGAGGAAGCCTTCTTGGGAAGGCTCAGAGGCACAGCTGACATAAAAACAGATATGGGAGGCCTAGCTCCTTCTGTATAATGACAGTTAAGGTTATAAAGAGCCTGTATAGGTAGTTCACAACTTGTCGTAAGGCAATAGAGCAGTTGTTTACTGGAGCATGTGAAACCCCTTCTGATTCAGCTACGTCTTCTACAAATCATCCATCTCTATCACCATTCTGGGGTGTGCTTCACTTCTTGGGTATGCCTCTTTTCAATGTACTGGGCTGTTCCATTCCTGTTTATAAATCTTTTAAGTGTGCACATTAAAGAGGTAATTAAATTGTCATTGTAATTTATAGTATGCCTGAAGTCAATCACCTAATTAAACTGCAAGAGAAGAGATGTGGTAGGTTCAGATGCATTTATTAAGTGTTACTGTATGAATTATGCAAGGATTTTGAACCAAATAAAGAGAAAACTAATGGTAACACTAGTCTTTAAAAGTTGTTTCACTTCCGCTCTTCTCAGTTTAATAATTTGTGACCCTCACTAGTTAGTAGCATAATTTCAATATCTTTTTTGGTTAATTTTTAGTGAAATTATGTTTTTCATTCAGTATTTTCTTATAATGCTCCTGACAACATTAATGCACACAATCCCACATCGTAAATGAATAAGCAATTAGACATATAATAGAAAACAAAATTTGAATTCACGGGTTATAGATAGCAGTCCAAATTCTATGTCACATTATAGCAATGACAGCATATTAAATACCTGGAATCATTCAGAGGAGATTTGGTTTTCCTGGAGCAAGAGTGACTGTCTAAATACTTATTTTTTTTATTAGGGAATAAAAAAACCTACAACAACAAAAACCACAACCACATTGGCGATAATACAACTGTTGCAGGAAGAAACTGTTTTTGAAGAACCTATTTTTTAATTCTAAACTCTAGCACATATATATATATATATATATATATATATATATATATATATAATGTATAATACATAATATATATAATGTGAGGTAAAAATTGATAACTTAGATAACTCAGCCCTTTGTAGTTTGTAATGGAACTGGCTGAATGTGTTCTTTTGGGGTTCGAAGAAAGGAGAATATTGAAGGGCATAATCAGGTATCAACTATATGAGTAACAGATTGTGTGCAGTGAATTATTTTCCTCCTTGTATTTAATTTTTTTTTTCGGTGAGAGGATGTAGATTGAACTGAAGGTTGTAATTTCAAAAGAGCCAATCCTTTTTTCAAAAAGGCAATGACAAGCAGAATAAAGGCATTTAACTGAGGTATGTAATAGCAAATATACATACTTAGAAGTTACTAGGTGCTCAGAAAATGATTGTGTCCTGTGTAAATGTCCTGTATAAAGGTTCCAGTTCCCTTGCCCCTCTATGTGAACGTAAGATAACCTCAACTTATGAACAGTTTTCTTGGATAATGTTTACTTTTCTTGCGAAGTCACAAAAGCTGAGTTGACCTGTAATTTACTTGAAGTATTAGTAATAGTTACGGAGCAATATAGCTGGGTGTCAGTGTCTCTGGAAAAAATGTGTTCTGAATGATAGTCTGTGATGTTGGGGAGAAGGTTATTTCTTCCATTTGGAAGCAGCATGTCTTCCATTCTTGATTTGTAGGGTACTCCTGGAGTTCTTGATTGAAGGGATCTGGGGAGGTTCCTCCTGACGCTCTGACAGGCTGGAGAGTGTGGGAAGGAGCAGTGGAGGCTGGTGCTAGTTCCCGCCTGCAGGACTGAGGGGGAGAGGGGACCAAAAAGAGAAACCCTCAATGTGGGTAGCAGAGACGAAAGAAAGGGATCCCCCATCAGACCTTTGGCTGGTCTGACTGCTTACTGGGTGGTCTTCCCAATGGAAGAGGGAAAGGTAAATCATGCACATTTAATTTGAAAATTGCTAACACATATATATCCTTTTAATACAGTCTTTGTTTATAGTAGTATAAACATTTCTTCATACTGGGACAAAAGCCACATAAAATGAATAAGGATGAGACTTAAATAAAGATTTTGTTTAAAAATGTGTTTTAGGGACCTGTGGACTAGAAATGGTCCTTGACTGGGAGCTTTTCCATAGAAAGAAATGCATCTTCTTCCTTATAAGATCCTAGCACTTGTCCCAAGGTTTGATACAAAGTGGGCCCTGAAAATGTTAATATGTGAAAGCATCATGGTTAGATGAAGGTATATGTGAAAAACTGTGAAAAACCTTGATTTGTTATTTTTCATTTAAATCTGGCATGACATTTACTGTTGAATTTGATCTCTTTGGGGAAAGACTTTCTAAACTTATTTCCTCTTTACTTCCGAGAACTCAATTAAATCTGTAGAAGGGTTTATAAATTGATATTTGCCATGCACTCTCTTTAGAAATATTTTGTTATATCTTCTATACTTCTGGTTATTCAGAAAGCAATATTTTAGAAAGTTATTTTATGCATAGTGACTACTCGTAGCCATTAATAATCTAAAGAAGTTAATTCATAATTTCAAATAGGATTTGAGGTTTTAAAATAAAAACAGTGTTATGTGTTAATGTCAGGAACACTGAAAAGATTGAGAAAAGATTTGGCTTGTATTCAAGAGTTATATTAAGCAATCCAAAGTACCATAATTCAGAGTTTATTTATACATATAGTTCTGCTGTCTGAGGTTTCATTTATTAAATTTTGCGGTATATTATGTATGGAGCTGTGGACAGAGAATTTACAAGAAAAATATAACCAATTCTGTTTTGCCATTTTTATATATTTTATTTGTTACAGTGGAAAGTCCATTAATTAATATTTTTCTATAAGCTGTGGAAAGTAGTAAAAATTGTTTGCGGCAGAAGTGACATTTGTCTTTCACATCTGGCATTTAGTACAGTAAATTTGTTTACTTCTTTTTTGTAATTATGTTAGTTAAGCACTTGTTTCCATTATCTTCTCTGTTATGGAGATTTACATAGTGGGAAAAGAGACTGTAGGATGGCAAAAAGTTTAAGGTGTGAAATATTGGTAACAGAGTCTCATAGAGATTGCTGAGCTGATGTGCCTCCTTAATTTTGTAAACCAAAGATTTGCTGAAAAAAATTTCAAGTAACATTATAAAACTCTAAATGCTGTTTCATTGTTGTTGTTGCTTTTCATCATCAATAGCTCTCGAGCTACTTCCCCCATCTTCCTGCAGCTGTCCAGAATAACCATCTGCTTTTGCAGGTGGACCAAATCCTAATCTCTAGTAAGGCTGCCACACTGTCTGGTCTACTTACTTACCATTTCTTTCTTAGGAGTCCACTGTGAAATGGAATCCTTTTTAAAATAGAAGTTCTATACACCGGATTTTATCTATTTATAATTTGAAAGTGTGGGGCTGACAACTTAGAACCTAATATGACACTGAATTGTTTAGAGGAAGATGGCTATGATATAATTTCAAGAGCATTTATTGATGACTTAGAAAGAAAGCCAAAACAGTTCTATTTTTTTTTTTTTTTTTTTGGAATATCAAATTTTTAGCATTGGCCTAACTGCAAAATATGTATGTGTCTGTCTTTCATAAATTCCTATTATTTTATAGTGCTGTCTTGTGATATCCAAGGATACCTGTAAGAAACAGAATTATTTTGTTGGGCTGGTCATGTTGTTCTTAGTTCTTCGATTGTTATTGCATTATGATCTTTGGTTTCATGGGACATGGCATTCCATTTTCTTTTCATATATAGAAATTGTGGTTTGTTCATCTCAAACCTATAGTGCATATGTTAGAGTTCATCATTGTTACTAAAGTGTTTCTTATGGCTCAGTCATGTGAGTATTAATACTGGGGAGGACTATTTTAATTGATCTGTCAATGAATAGGGAAAGACTTCACTGCTTAGTAACAAAATATGACAATGCTCATGTTTACTTCCAAACTTACAGAAGCAAAGAGACTTTGTTATTCTAACCAGCATTTTCCTTTGTGACTGCACATCAACATTTGAATATGCTGTTTTTTCTGCCTTCATTTGTCACCTGTTGGTATGTGGCTCTCTTGTGTTTTTCAGTTATCTGTTGTATGCATGTACTTTCTAAGTAAATTTTTACCTTTCTTGAAAATCGATCCAAGTCTTCTATGAAATGGTTGTTGACTTAACCTCTGTTCTTTAAATGTTTTTTCCAGTTAAGTGAAGCACATAGGAATTAAAGTTTACCTCATTTAAAAAAGTCTATTTATTACTTAGACAAGTTGCAACATTTTTTAGGGAATAAGGCCTACTACCAGGGCTAGAAGTGACAGTAAAGGATAACTTTAGAACCCTATAAATACATGTGTACATACAAGTGATTTTTAAAAAAAGCTTGAGACAGATGATAAGTACTATAAATTTATTTCCTTCGCATCAGGAGCTCATTTAAGTTTTTATTCCCTTGGTTCTTCTTAACATTAGCGGGAATCATGTGAAGTCAACACATGTCCATTTAAGTGTAATTGTGGCTCAGAGTTTTCCTTATTCCTTTTACATGCAGAAAAATTTAGACATTTTAAGGGTATAGACTCCTTTGTTGAATTTCTGCCTTTCTTTTTTTTTTAAAGGAGAACTTATAGAAGGAAAAAAATATATATATTTACACTTTCCCTATTGTGAAGATTAACCAAAACAAGGATTTTGATTTTGGTTAGAATCTTTCCCTCTCGGTGACTTTCAAAGGATATTAGCTCAATGTCTTGCTTAGCAGAACAGCAATAAACATTTTACTTTCAACTTCCTCTTAAAAAATTCTTTCCCTGGTCCTTGTTTTGACACGTTTATGTGGATTCAGTCTTAGTGCTTTGCTTTTGAGCGGATGCTGTCGACTTAGGAAATACCTCAGACTTTTCTTGTAGTGTCTAAAAGTTCTAGCATTGGTAAAAGAAAACACTATAGACAGAATTCTGTGATTCACTCCTTTTTATATTTCTATGGTGTCTACATGGTTCCTGGCCCCGAAGTAGGCAATCCCAAGTGATTCATTTAACAACATTCGGCAAATGTTTATTGAACACCTGTTCTGTGCTGGGTCCTGAGCAGTGTGTAGAGCAGTTTCCACTTCCAGCGGCTCTGGGTTTATACGAAAAGCAGATGTAAACAAACTGCTGTACAGTAGATGAGGGTTTCCACAGAGGTGGGCATAGGAGGGTAGGAGGTGAGCTAAGGGCAGTCGTGAAAAAAAACGGGAGGGGGAGGGGCATCCGTTCTGAGCAATTATTAATCAATCACCTGCTATTTTCCAGGCACTGTTTAAGGTGTGAGGGCTTATGGGGTGAACAAAACAGTACTGTCTCCCCTGAGAAGCTTCTACCCTAGTTTGTGAGACAGATATACATATCATCCTTTCCAGCATGTATGCTGTGTGCCTGTTATTTAGGTGGGGAAAGGGTGTGGGGGAAGGTGACATAGGAGCAGGGACCTGGTAGAGTCAGGCAGAAGGAACAAC
Organism: Rhinolophus sinicus; assembly: GCF_036562045.2. Taxonomy (NCBI): domain Eukaryota; kingdom Metazoa; phylum Chordata; class Mammalia; order Chiroptera; family Rhinolophidae; genus Rhinolophus; species Rhinolophus sinicus. Next base: position 164,322,663 of record NC_133755.1, on the reverse strand, counting down.
TGCCCTTGCAAGAACGTGCACTGCATACATATACTTAGAACTCTCCGTGAAAGAAAGGAATTACCATTTCAAAGTGAAGAAGAGAAATAGCTTAGAACACGTGACTATGTCAGGTTGGGTACTTGATGCTGTAGGCTACACTATGGCCACCAGACTCCCTGTCTGGAGTTCAGCCAACCTGGAGGTGCCGTTGTCCTGCTTCTGGTCCTCCGCACTGGGTGAGCCGTGGGGGTTGCTCAAGCCCAGGCTGAGATCTCTTTCCATGGCGACAGCCCCCTTTTCCTCCCAAGGCCTATACCTGGCAGCTCCCAGTTCGTCCTCCTTTGTGGTACAGGGGAGGCCCCTGCTTGGAAAGGATAAATGGGAGCTAAAATTACACCCGCAGCTATAATATATAGAATGCCCATGGTTAGGTGTTTACTGCACTGAATCTTCAACAATTAAAGAGAAAAGGTGTGGGTGGGGTAAAAAATAGCAATACCCACACTCTGAAGTTTTTGAGAAAAACAGGAAACTAGTCTTTTTTAACCAGTGATGCCCAGAACTGGTTATTGTGAAGAGGGTTGTTTTTCTAATGCGTTGTGGTCAGCGCAGCTGTGCCAGAAGCCGATTTCTGCTCATTATGACAGCCGTCTGTGGATTTCTTTAGCTGACAAACCTATAGACAGGCAAGCATAATTATCACTAGTAACCTGCTCATTATGGCCGGGTGATGCTTGGAAAACAATTTGCAGAAGTCCTGAAAGCCTGTGAGAACATAGCAAATAAGAGCACTTGGGCGACATACAGCTATTTCCGGGAGTTGTGAATGACCCAGACCTCTGACCCATACAATAGCGTATTGTAGAAGGACTGTTTGAATTCTCTCTTTATTGGGATTTTTATTTTTAAGTTGACAGACAACATTTGATGGCAAGTGACATAGTATTTTTTTTTTTTTCCTAATTTGCTCATTACCTCAAGCTCCGCTTTCTGACTTTTCAGACCTCCTTATTTTTTGCTTCTATTTGCTGGTTGGTGGCAACTAAACAATGATTTAAAGAGTAAAATTGAGGTTACAGCAATGTCTCTTGTTCTCAGAATCTCACAAATGCACCATCACTGCTGCAGTTTTGACCAAGGGAGGAAAAATGATCACAGAAGGGATTGTTTTAATAATTACTGATTAGACTTGTGTTCTCTTGAATAACGTAAAGTATTTTAGGACCAAATTGAAACAGAGTGATTCGTTTTATCTGCACTGTACTATCCATGTGCGGAAGACCCGGTGAGAACAGACTAGTCACAGAGGTTTCCCCTCGACTTCCTGTGTGGGTTCAGTGCAATCGGGGAGCCCCTCTAAACCAGAGCTCTGCCTTGCAGGCCGTTTCTTTGTGCACGTGGAGGTGTCATCTTTTTAAGGACCAAAAGGGGCAGTAAACTTTGGAAGTGGAGTAATGTAACCTAGATTTCATTGCTTTTTTGCTTGGTATGGTCGCCAAGCCAAGCATTTGGTCTGTGTGTTGAAGGCGATACGCATGTCTGTCAGTGTCAGACTTCACACTTACCTCTTTAATAAGTAAATTACTCAGGCTTCTCTGTTGTGAAGCTTGTTTGTGGTGCGTGATCCAGGCGGTGTGCCCCCAACCCCACCCCCATCCACCTGACCACCCAGGCTGTTCCAAAAAAGGTCGTCATTACTCCTATTGATTTTTTGTAGCACATTGGTCATGTTAGAGTTATTTGCAATGAAAGGGAAGTCAACTCCTTGCATCTGTCTTTTTGTGTCACCACAAGAGTACTGTGCATGGAGTCTTCAGTCTCTCGGTGACAGTAACATGAGTCAAAGGAGATTCTTTTCACTCCTTTCTCTGGGGGTGGCTTGGGGAAAACCCTGGGTAGTAGAGAGGAGTGGTAGTTGGAACTGGGGGTACAGGAAGATCTCTTATTTTTAACCCCTGGCTATCTGCTTCTTAGTGAGATGGGGTCAGAGTACCTGCCGTGTCCCCCTCACCAGTATGTGGCAAAAAAGTAATGAAACAATGGTTGTCAAGTATTCTTAAGTGCACATGATGTGTGTTTTAAAAAGTGCTAGCCCTTACTAAAAAAAACAAAACAGCAAACAAACTCAGCAAACAAACGTTTTATCAGAAAGCTTCATATTTCAAGTATATTAAAATCCTGATATTTCAGCAGGAAAACATAGCCCAGAAAAGTTGTGATAAATGTTGAAATGGCAGAAAGATGGATTTTTATTATTTTCACTTCTTGTATAGGCCCCTACCATGGTGTATTTTAATACATTTCCCTGTTCAGATTTTTTAAATCTCGAGGACTAGAAATATAATCTTTTCTTTTTCATACTTGGTAGAAGAGTATATCGTTGGCTCTATTACTTTTAAATAGCCACACAAAACATATGAAGAGAAGCACAGTATAGACATCTCCTGGGGAGATTCAAGAAAACATGGCAGAACCATAAATGAAAACTATCCCAGTAGGTCACGCAATATGGCTGAGTGGGTCCCTAGAACTAATTTGGGTCTTTAGCAAATGGTTACAAATATGTAAAGTATTTATTACAATGGAAGGCTCCTCCAGTTTGTACTGTTGCACTCCCATTTTGTTTTCCTTTGTGATTTTTATTATAAAGACGCAGTTAAAAACGCACTGTACTCTTCTTTTGTCCCTCCTAATGAGAAGATGGAGCATGGGGGGTGATTATTATCTGTGCAGGGCTCTGTGGCTGAGGAGGCCAGTGTGTAATGATTAGTCCTTTCCTGCTGTGCACACATGGAGATTGTTCCTTGGATTCTTAAACAGTCATCATTTCTAGTACAGCCTGGAGCTAAACAGTGACTCGCTCTGTCAAGCCAGGGGCCAGTTTTGCCTTTGTTCAAAATGGTCTCTCTTGTGGGACTGCTTATGGCCTGGGTGGCTTTTCTGCTACGTTCAGAGACACCCCACAATTGAACCCTCACTGGAGAGGGTTTTACAAGGTCACGTTTACTTCCTTTGGAGCAGCTCCCCTTCTCATTATCACCTGGGAAGAAAACCATCATGGTGGTGAGAATTGAAGGGGAGATTGAAGATGACCAAGTCAAACTCTTTCTCGTTTTAGGTGAAGAAAGAAAGGGGCAGAAAGAGGTTGCATTCCTTGCCTGGGTCATGAACTATCTGTGTCTGTTTAACAGATCTGCTTTCATTCTTTTCACACATACAGCTCAGTAAGCTTTTCCTGGGGAAGATTATTACTTTAATACTGGTGAGCTGGGAGCATTTCAGGAACTAGCAAATACTCCTGGGTTATCATTGGGTACTTGGTGAGGAACACAGCTGCTGTTTATGGAAATGCTTAAGAAGCAGGATGTGGCATCGGTGGCAGGGTTTATATTCACATAAGAGCTTGCAAAATAATACCCTGCTCTAGAAAAATGCAGTTTGATCCAGCCGATACTAAGTTCATGCCATACCCTCTGTGACAGCCTACCAAAGTTTGGCTGTATTGATTTAATTACGTCAATTAAAAAACAAACAAACAAACAAACAAACAAAAACACACAAATCAAAAAACCAAAATACAAATGTCAGACTTTGTAATTCTGAAGAATACCATTGGTTGGTTGTAGAATTTTTCTAGTTGAGCATGAGCTTCACTATGGATTTTGAGTGATATAGTAGTCTGCAGGATTTGTGTTATAATCATTTGCTTAAACACATCATAAGCGCAGTAACATGTAACAAAAAGTTACCCCAGCACCGTTTTTACAAAATTAGAGAGTTTCTCAGCTTGGTGTTATTGACATTTTGGGCTGGTTAATTCTTTGTTGTGGGGAGCTGTCCTGTGTATTGTAGGATATTTACCAGTATCCTTCGTCTCTACCCACTAGATGACAACACCACCACCTCCCTGTTCCCAGATCCTGACAACCAGAAATAACCCCAGACATTGCCCAATGTCCCTTGGGGGGCACAAATCACTTGGGTTGAGAACCTCCATAGACTAACAAATCTGAGGAGGCTTGAACATCTACCCACCTGAAGCAATATTTTTATTAACAATACAAAGTTTGACTTTAAGAAACCAGAGTAGGAAAGTCAGGATTGGGAGGGTTTAATTACTAAATAATGAACATTCATAGTCAGTGACAGAGTGAATAGCAGCCCCGATCAGGGGATTTCCCCTGCTGGCTTGTGGCAGGAATTCCCTTTCTCTTCCTCTTGCCCTCAACTTTAGGACACTCCCTTTTCGTGACTGCCCTAGCTATTGATTCACTTATTTTCTGTGCCCTCTTTTCTCATTTATTTTTCTGCCGCCTTTGTTGCTACCAGACAGCTGTAGCCTTAGCAAAAGCCTAGAGCCACTGACATTCTTCCTGCTGATGCCCCTGGCCCACCACTCTGCCCCTGGATAATGCATCTGCTCTTCTTTATTATTTACTTATTAGAGTTCTGCCTAGACCTTTACGGCCATGTAGGGAAAGGTGAGGAGCAGTTCTATCCTATTGACTCAAGTCCTCAGGGTGATTATTTTGTCTAAGAGAAGCTATGCCATATAAGGTGGGTAGGCTCTACAGGACTCTTATTACATTGCTTTGACTCACCAGGGATGCCAATCATTATTTGTGACATTGCTTCTAGAGGGACACATTCCAGATTTCAAATAGTAGGCTTAAAAAGCTAGGTTCAGAAACATGATGTATTTTAAGTAGGAACCTCTTTGGCATGCTAGAAGACAAGGTGTAATATTCGACCTGCCACCTGTTCCAAGTGAGTTCTTCACCAAAACCAAAAGGAGACCCTTGGGTATGCAGCTTAGACTCCCCCTTCCATTGGGACTGTACCCTCCCACTCTAAGAAGCTGGACCAGCTATGGTTTGCTTCTTTGATGTGGAAAAAATAGGCATCTGGCAGTCTTTTCAGATTGCATTTGGATATGTTCTTGTGTATAATCTTTGCCCAGAGTACTAAGTCTGCCAAAAGAGGGAAAGAAGAACACCTTAATTATGGACTGAAATACCAACTGAAGGAAGTCAATAAGAAAACAACTGTAATCTTAGCAGGTTCTAGAAAGAGTAAGAGAAAAGATGTATGTTGTACAAGTATGCAATTAAACTAAGGGGAGTTTAGATTAATTAGAAAAGAAGAACAAAAATACCTTAGTCTTTGTTTCTATAACAAATGCCTACATCAAATTTGTCAAAGATAGGAATGTTTATCATTTTAAACTGGAAGGATACAATGAAAAAAACTGCTACTCAAAGACTTGAAAAGGTCTTCCAATTCTGATAATTCTGTTTCTTCCTTTTCCCTCTAAATTTGCTGAGTTACACAAATTAATATGTGAGATTGAATGATAAATCTGTGCAAGGTAGAATATGAGAATGATGACCAGTGACGTCTTTGGGGAAGTTTCTAGAACATCCATACTGATGATTTCAAATTGGATTTAGGGTGCCCTGGGACATCTAGCAGTTTTGAAAGAAAGTATTGTTGTGGTGGATGTGTTTGTTTTAATCACCTTTGGATGTGATTGTTTAATCATCTCTAAATCTGAGGCTTCAGATCATGACAGAAGGGATGCTTAGCTTCCAAATTTTTTTTTTTTTTAAAGGAAGGCACTGCTGACAGTGGCCCATATGGGGATGGGACCGATAACCTTGGTGTTATTACCGTGTTTCCTCGAAAATAAGACCTAGCCAGACAATCAGCTCTAACACGTCTTTTGGAGCAAAAATTAATATAAGATCAGGTCTTATTTTACTATAACATGAGACTGGGTCTTTAATATAATATAATGTAATGTAATGTAATATAATACAATACAGGGTCTTAAATTAATTTTTGCTCCAGAAGATGTATTAGAGCTGATTGTCTGGCTCGGTCTTATTTTTGGGGAAATACAGTAGTACTACTAACAAACTGAGTTAACTGGCCACCCCAATAGTCCAAATTTTAAATCATGTACCTTTGGAAGAGAGTTGCCTTTCTCAAATACAAGTACATAGCTTCTGATTATTTACATAGCATGCCTTTTGATAAGGTATCTACACTGTCACAAACTACTTTTAATGTCTGTCCTTTACTAGCTCCTAATTCCGTGAGGACCAGAGCTGTGGCTTCAGGAGTACAGGTAACCCTCGGATAACTCGGTTGTTAGGTTCTAAAAATGCCGTGTTATGTGAATCCGTGTTATACGAAACAAAGAACTAGAACAAAAAAGGGGGTTAGGTTCCAAAAATTAAAAACTTACTATTATGTTTTTATAATTAGGAGAAATATCTTTATTAAAGCAATTTTCACCCAAAGTATAACATAGTAATAATATGTATTAAATAATATTTTTTTCATCATCACTACTAAGCACCATTAACCAAAGGCGTTTCTTTTTGACAAGATATCTTCATCTTCTGAATTTTCTTCAGCATTATCTTGACTTCTAGTTTATACTATTTGCAAAATATCTGTTATTTTAGGTTGCTTGCTTTTATCTCAGTGAGCTTTATAAATTTCGTTATATAGTGCTAAGCACGTGTGAAGTTCTCTCTTAAACTTTGTGCTTCTTTGAGTGGAAGGATCTTCATTTAGGAAATTCTGCAGTCAAATCTTATATGACATCTGCGCTCGAATAAAAAAATTTCAAATGAGATACCTTTTGTTCTTAAAACTCTTATTATGCTTCATGTTGTTTGGGGATTTCTCTAATTCTCAAACCGTGTTAGAATGAACCCGTGTTTGAGGATGCCGTGTTGTAAGAGGGTTCCCCAGTTCTTGAACCATGTTATACAAGTGCCATGTTATACAGGGGTTGCCTGTATACAATTGTTGTTTGCTGAATGAATAATTGAATAAATGAGGTGGGGGGGAAGTTTATCACAAATATTTTATAAGTAAAGCATAATGTTTTTTTGATAGAAAAATTACATAAAGACATTTTCCAATAATGAAATTAAAACAAAATTTAAAAGCGTATCATGTAGTGAAGTTTTATTTATTTATTTCTTGAAATTTATGGGTTTAATTTAAGAACAATGAACTATTGCATTGTCTAGAGAAGGAGAGCATGGCATGCCCTCCAGAATTAATCTAGTGGAACATGGGAGTATAAAGTCCTCCAAACCCATCAATTTTAGTCTTACTTTATCATAATGAAAACTTTTCAGTGCCAAAGGGAATTAGGACAATGATCTGGGTAAAAGAATACTCTTGAACTGTATAGGAAAGATTTTTGGTTTTGTTGCCAAATTTAGAGCAATGACCCTCCTTTCTAGGTGGGAAAGCATTCCATCACTATTATATACAGACCTGGTTGACTCACCTGAAACTCTAGTACCATGTGTGTCAGTCATACCAGTACAGATAGTGAGTAACCAGGAATGGTTACCAGTGGTCCATTTGCCAGATCAAAGTCATGAGTGGAATGGAAAATTGAGTGAAAGGAACTATAGGGTTCTTGGATTTTTTTCAACCCAAGAATTTTTTTTATGTTGCCAACTCTAGATATGTTTTTTGTTTGTTTGTTTGTTTGTTTTTTAAATAGGCATGGATTTTAGAGGTGTTTTTTGAGAACATAGGTTTAGGGTCAGACTCACTGGATGAAAAATAAACGAACAAAAATCCAAACAGTTTCAGCCCTAACTGTGAGACCATGGACAAGTTCCTTAAACGCTTAAGGCCTCAAGTCCTCTGTAAGGGAGGTAATAATAGTACTGGCCTCATAAAAGATTTAATGAGAAAATACACATAAATCATGGAGCACATGGCTAGAACACAAAGACTCAGTAAATGTTGATTATTTTTATCATTAGATATGAGTATTATTTCAAACTCCATTACTATTTCCAAATAGTTCATTCTGTTAATATTTTCAGTAGTAAACCATAACTTTTAAGGTTCCTTTTTATGGAAATCAGAGTAGTCTAAACAGTCTAGGCTGCCAGAATTATCCACTACATCTTATAGTGAAACTAAATAATACTTGGTGCACACTTGTGTGAGAACATGTGAAAGAACCACAACCCTGCGTCTCTCCAGACTGAGGGCAGGTGGGAGCCAAATTCTATTACCAGGACTTACCTCAGGCCTGGTAAAGGTGCTTCCTCTTGGTGAATTTTTTTTTCTCATCTCTTATTTAAAATATAGAGACCAAGGAAGTTGGAAACCTATAAATTACACTTGTAAAAGAAGTACCAAAGTGCTTCCATTATTTTTATTTCCCAGAAACTGTTACAAGTCATTTTCTAAGTTCTAAAGAAGCACTCTTTTTCCTGAATTTTTAATCGCATTGATAAAACCGGATTTTCAGTATTAAATCATACAACACGCACTCTCACACTGTAAATCGAACACTTTTCATTTGGTGTAATTTCAGGTTGACTCTTTTCAATTCACGTATTTCTTTGTCACATGGTAACTTTCAGGGTGAAAGGGACTCGTGGGCATGACCCCAGCCTGAGCAGGATGAGTGAGTCATTAGGTGCTGAGAATGTCAGAGGCCAGTGGATTCTTTCATGGTGCCTCTTCAGATAGATATTCTCCTGGTGTAGATGGTGCTAACTTGTTTGCCAGGTTTAGGCTGAAAAAAAAGTTTGAAAGTTTCTGAAACAGGAAAGTAGTTTGTGCAACCTTTTTGTCACATGCAATTTTTTTCATCTTTTACAATTTAAATTTGGTGTTTATATGTCCCATTGTAAGTTCTTATTGCATTGATTTAAAATCTGTTTTAGTGTAAGGGATTTAAATGGATGATCGGTAAAGGTTTATTCTGTTTGAAAATTCTCTGATCAAAGATTACCTTTGCCTTTCTAGAGTTTTACTTCGAAAATTTTTCCCATTTTGTGTGATTTCTTTTGGATCCCCAAATCAATAAATCAATATTAGTGAATAGTTAACTATCGAGAATTTGAAATTTTACTTTAACAGAGTCAAGTCATAATGATGTCTCTCTGCTGTGGCCAACACTGAATCCAATAAAATCTTTCCTTTTTTTTTGTTTGGAGCCATAGCTATTAAATGTCTCTCAACTTGGAAAATGAAACATGCTCACATATCTTCCATTTTGAAAGTAAAGAAACAAACGAAAACTCATAATCTTAATGGCTTTTCTACATGACCTTCCTTGACTACATGAGTTTTGACCACCATCTTAAGGAAGGAAATACCAGTAACCTCTCATTTTGAAATTCAGTGAAATCTTATAAGTCTTTGACTTACTTGACCTGTTGTTGATTTGTATTTGACATTGTGTATCATTTAATTTTTTCCCCCATTTGGCTCTGTGACACTGCAACCCAGTACCCCACCTCTATTCTCAGCTGCTTGCCACACTCCCCTGTCCTTGAAGCTTTCCCTAAAGTGCAGCCCTTAGGCCTCTTACTCGTTGTAGCTTCCCAATGTGTTTACAGAGGCCCATTATTCTGAGTATCACCCTACATGCTGATGACACTAATGATCTTCCAAACTGGATTTTTAGCCCATATATTCCTATAAATTCTGTATCTGTATGTCCAACTATCTGCCTGGTCAATTCTATCTGAACATTTCTAAAGTACGGCAAACCTAGCTTATTCTAAACCTAAATATACTCCATTTCTTTTGAACTTGGTTTTCTCTTTGTTTGCCTGACAAGCTTCTGCTGTTTATTCCAGATACATTTCAAGTGTCTCCTTTTCAGACCTTTCTTGATACTACCCCACGCTCTCCTATGGGTCGTCTTGTAACCTGTACTTTAGAATTTTCCCATCCTACCCGCAAGCCAGGTATTCGATGAGGTCAGAAACACATTTGTGTACCTTCTGATGCATCACAGTGCCTGGTATATGACAGGTGCTTAGTAAATGATCGTTGAATTTGTTAATGGGAGACAGAAATACCAACTGACAGCTACTGAGAGAGGAAACAATTTTTTTATTTTACCAGGCATAAAAGTTTGTAAGTGGTTAGATATTAAAAGGATACTTTTTATAGTTTTATAAAAAATAAAACATCAGATTTATTGATTAAATGTAGCCTGTAGGACATCAGAGGGAAGAGAAACCTCTCTCTGTCCTTCTCAGACTCACGGTTGACTTGGTATTTACATGTAGTTTGAATGGAGACCCATTCATGGAATTGTGGCAGTGGGTACAGTTTTTTGAGTGACTGTTCCAGCTATTTCAAAAAGTATCTGAATGGACAGAGCAAACCTCAACTATCTGCTTGGGAGAAAATTTAGGTGTGATTGTTTCCTAGATGCGCTTTCTCCCATTGAGTCTACATTCCGCTAACAGGGCTATGTAGGTCCGGATAAGATGACGAAATGCATGCTTCTGTTTACCTGAGCAGAAAGTAATGAAAAATCACTATTTCATTTCCAGAGATGCTAACCCCTGCTCCCCCTTTCCCTCACACAGATAAGATTATATATCGGGGTGTGCTAGTTACACCCATTTAAAATAATCTTTAAATCCACTAATAAATTCATCCTTGAATGCCAGTAATTTCATCACATTTCATTGAAGGAATATTAGAAAACGTTTGTTTTTGGAATCCTTATGTCATTGGGATTAATTTCTAACTAAATGGAACAGGTATCTAGTTACCATGGGTTAATCCATGCAAATTTTTAAAATAGGAAGTCTTAGCAGTGAAGACTCACCTGTGACGGATGGTCCTGTATTGCAGATTAAATTCCCTACCCTGTGATGCTGGACCATTGCAGAATTTTGTTATGTAACTGTTTTCCTTTTGGCGTTCATAAAAACAAGAAACATATTTCCAGAGGTGACACCACACTGAACAAATTTTAAATACGTGAATAGAAATTCCATCTCTTTTTTTTAATACTAGCAAACTTCACATAGATTTGTAGTTTTGATGTATTTTGTAGTCATAGTGGTTTGGTAGTCTTTTATGAGCACAAACAAACAAAACATCCTGTTTTTATAACATCCAGCACAAATCCCAGTGGAATTATTGCAGAAATAGCTAAGGTTCTTCCTATATCAGTTAGCAGTTTCTTTTATTTCCATTATTTAATGTTTCTCTTTAAAGTCTTAGAAGTGTGACTAAAACAAAATTGATTTGTATCCTCAGGCACTGAAGTCCTGCTAAGTGTTAATTGTCCAGGGTTTTTATAAAGAGTTTGGTTATAACTGAAGAAAATGTAGGGCCTGACCCACCACCATTGCAATGGTGATCATTTTAAATTGAAAATATTTATAAAACTCGTTTAATCTCTTCCTCTTTCTCTTTCTCTTTCTCTCTCTCTCTCTCTCTCTCTCTCTCTCTCTCTCTCTCTCTCTCTCTGTTCTGTTCTCTCTCTCTCTCTCTCTCTCTCTCTCTCTCTCTCTTTCATAGTTTCATCCTTTGGAAACTTTGCAGGTTTACTTTAAGTTTTGGTTTATGTTAAAATAAGAGAAACGGAACACAAACGATACTTTTAAAGGGTTGTAATATGGCTTTAGGACGGGTGAAAGAGCCAGAAGAGTGATTCAGAAGCTGAAAATAGCTCTGCATTTTATGCAGTCAAGTAAAACTCTGTACCTTGGCCCTCCCCACACTGGATTAGCAAAGAGTTGGAAGTTATTCCACCCCCTGCATGCCACTATAGATGACACGCTGGGCTGTGACAGACTGCTGCCTAAATGGGCCATGTGCTGCTCGGAGGATAACCCTGATGAACAGGGTGGGTTAGAGTCCAGTGACCTCAACTGATATTCATTTCCTCTGAGAGGAAAACTCCCAAGGCCCTCTCTGTTCCAATGAGCATTTCTATAGCGTGGGTGCTCATGAGGGCACCCAGTCTTCTCCAGTGGCCTGTATGCTGTGTTTCCCTTTGATGCTTGCCTCCATGAAAGGCCTTCAGGGACACTCATAGCATTTATCCTGGTCCTGAGGACTCACGTTTTTCGGACCATGGAAAGAAGAGTGATTGATTGTTCTTTTACTCTCTTACAGATTTTTTCCCCCTTAGTTTGTTTTCAGTATATTTTTATGCAAGAAGCTGTAAAATAAAGTGAGGGGGATAAAAGATGATTCCTGAACTAACTTCATTTCTGTTGAGCAAGGGGGTAAACTTTGCTGGGTAGAACCTCTTAGGTCCAAGAGCTGAGTTGTCCTAGTGAGTGAGAGTTTGATGGCTCATCTCAAATTCTTGTTACCTAACATGGGACTATGTATATTGTGTCCTGTCAAATAAATAAAACTGTCAGGGTGTGATTAACGCGTGATGCTTCTCTAATGAAACAGAATTGATGGGAAATATCGGGGCGGATATTAGCAATGGAACAGTGATGTTTGCATTTAAATGATCTCAATTACTCCTTAGACTTAATGCCCTAGTTGGATGAACGGGAGAATGTCACATCTCACTTAGCTGTATTGTTTTAGAGTGGCTACGGGGCTGAAAAGGAGGACAGAGCGCATTAACTCGCCTAGTAGTGTCTGCTTTTGCAGACAGGAGGTTTGGGAATGTATATTCTTTTCTTCTCTTTTCTTTCTTTCTTTTTTTTTCCCTTCAAAGGAAATGAAATCAGAGCCCTGACAGGAGAGGGTGAAATCTCTGAGCAGACCTCCTAAGCGCTTAAAATGTACAGACTCCATGTCCCAGTTTGCTATTGTCCTAAGGCAACACACTCCCCTGCTGCTCTGTGCGTCTTTGGCAACTCACCAGCCTCCCAGGGCCTCGGGCTTTGATGTGAGGAGCAGGCTGTCCTCGGGCCAGGCTGTTGTGTCCCTGGCCTGGGCTTCACTCATCAGAATGCCAGGAGGGATGTCCTGTTTGGCAGTATACATTTCTACAGCCCAAGTCCTTGTCAGAGGTTTCTAACACTCCTGCTGCAGAGGGAGCCTGCCTTTGTGTCAGCCACAAGTGGCTGCCCCCAGCCGCTCAGCTGGGCTTTGTTGGCTTTGGGTGTTTGTCCTCTGGGGGGAGGGCCTCTCTGCCTGGGGAAGACACCAGGTCTGCCAGGCTGGCTGTCAGTCTGAAGGGCCTCCTTGGCAGTTCCCAGGGGAACTGACCCAGCGAGTTGAACAGCTTCCTCTGGGGACATTGCATTGACCTTCATTTGATCTAGTCCTGGCAGTCTGGTTAGTGAGGACAGTAATTCTGGCTCTGGAAATCTTTCTTAACTGAACCTTTTCCCTCCATGGTTCCAGGCTTGTAGTTAGAAGTCTGTGCTGTTGCAAATTTAACTCTTATGACTTCTGGGGTGTGTGTGTGTGTGTGTGTGTGTGTGTGTGTGTGTGTGTGAAATTATATATATATATATATATATATATATAGATAGATATATATATATACACATATATACACATATATATGTAATTCTGAAAGCAGGTGGTCACATAAACACAGGATTATAATTATAGATACTTGGGAAGAAAAAAATGAGTTATGCCTTATAACTAACTGAAAGGCTAGACCCAGACCAGAGAGGGGTGGGGAAAAAGAGAATTTCTCATTGATGAACTGTTTTCGGAAGGGCCAATTTAATTCAAACAGAAATTGCCTCAGTAGACTGAAAGCAGCCCATATCTTGTTCCTGTTTAGATGGCACAGTACCTTGCGCTGTATCGTCATAGGCTTCGTAATAGCATATCCTACAGAGGGTGAGTTTCTTCTATTTTAGTAAAACCCATTCCCCAACCATTTTTTAAAAATTGCATTGTATTAAATTTTATAACGTCCAAAGGTTTTTTATTTTTGTTTATTAGTTTCCATAAATTCTTTCTCTAATGAGGACACATTGCATTTTTGGCAGGCTCATATAGAAAAGATTATTAGCTCTTCTTTTGTAGTAGGTTGGAGAGTGCAACCTGTATGATCCCATGACCTAGTTAGGGGAGGACCCTTGAGGGTTCAGAATAGAAAGGGGATCAGATCTGTAGAAGACCACTTGCACTGTCTTTGTAGGCCATGCTTGTTTGCATTCTATTTAGTGCTTTGCATCCATTCCTGGGTAACAATTTAGCATCGTTGTAGTAATATCTTTTTCTTGTCATTAATGAGTCTTTGTATTTGTGATATGTGTGTATTAGATTGGGGGGAGTAGGTAACTCCACTGGTGCATCTAAATACTAGGGCCTTATTTAACAGGTCTAGTGATGCAGGTATCTTATAATGTTTAAGTCTAGATACTTTGAAATTGCAGAGGTTGCCATAATCCATTGCTTAAACTTCATCTCCCAGAAAACACTGGGAATTTTTGTAGGACAGGAACATGGAAGGGACGGTAGCTGTGGTTAAACCATAGTCATAGAACTTAACATCAGTATGAAGTATAATATTTCAGGTGTTCTATCTATTATTTCTTACTGCTTACAATAAGGTCATGAATTTGGTAGTTCTGAAGATGAAACTGGGAACTCAGTCAGATTGTTGACTTGACCTAAAATGTATTGTTTCTCTTCAAATGCATCCCTTTCCCTCTTGCAGCTTACAGGTACCCTCATCTCTCCGTGGTTTTCTTCAGTAAAAATGTTTCAAATTGAATTTTCATGTTTATATTGACTTTTGCAATCCTGTGTCCCTGTTCTGCTGATTCCATTGGGCAATATATCTAACATATTGTGGGTTAATAGTTAAAACTCTCTGAAGAGATTAAAACAAAAAACACCTAGGACACAATTCATTAATAATTTCATTCTTTTTCTGGATGTGTTTTCTTCCCATTGTCAGCCCGTGTGGGAGGAAAAGGAAGAATAATGTTGGAGCCGAGGGTGTTGTGTGGGTATGTGCCATCCAAAAGCATCCTATAGGAGGAAAAAAATTGTTGATTTTTCTTATGAAAGTAAAATTCAAACACTGAATAAAAGATTATTAATTCTATTATAATGAAAAGTTATATTCTAATGCTGTTAAAATTGTTAATCATTAAAGACAGTTGTTAATCAAAGGCATATATATATATATATATATATATATATATATATGTATATATACACACAAAAATGGTAATTCTCTGCTGCCAGGCTTACCCCTAAAATGTCATTAGTAACACTGTTGCCTTTGCCAATGGAGACAATTTGCATAAGACTAAGGTAAGACTACCCATTTCTTTACTGAACTGGAACAGCATTATAGTTCCCAAAGCTACAAATTTTAAAGGAGGTCGGAAGTTCCCTTCACCTCCTTAAAAGTAAATTCTGGTTACAGGTTTCAAATGATAATATCTACAACCACAAAGCAAGTGCACTGTGGTTTTCTCTTATTGGAACTCTGGGTGCTTCCTTCTAGAATTGCCTTTTCTGGTCCCTTGCTCTTTCTCTGTCCACATCCCCTGCAACCTGAGGCATGATCAAGTTTGACCTGCTCTATGAAGTCATGTGCCACTGTTCTACCCCCTACAGAACTGTCCCTGTTCTCAATTCCTATTACTCTTAGTATCCTTACCACAGAGTGTAGCATTTGGCCCTTAAGTTTTTAAAATAACTTTCTATGTGCTTGTTCAAAACTTGTGCTATTAGGCACTTTGTTATCTCCTCTAAGAGCTGGCACAGTGTTAGGTGCCTTGCAAATGTTCTTTACTGGTTGGTTGTTATTTCCGGTGTCTGGCTATTAGTAAACCTTTGTGATAGGTGAGAATCTTGCTTCTCGATGTGTGCACCTCAGACCAAAACATCAGCGTCACCTGGGTGCTTTAACAACCTGGACCCCATCCAGATCTACAGAACTATAATCAACATTTTAACAAGCTCCTCTGCTAACTCACATACAAAGTTTTCACAGCCCTGTAGAGGAAGGTTCCTTTTCCTGGAGGGGTGGAGACCCCATGAACTTTCAACTTTCCCTTTATGCCAGTGTTGTATTGTCTTAGGGATCTGGTTGTGGCTGAGCGAACCTGCCACTCTTACTGTAACAAGGAGGTTGTAAATTTAGTCCTAACATAGAAAAGGGTAAGAAAATGTTTAATTGTGGCCAGAGGGCCCTGTTGAAATGATCAGGACATATTATTCTGATTCAAGACAACCAGATCCAAATCATTAAAATCTCTTTAAATGGCCTCTTTTAAAATTCTCAAATTGAGGAGCAAAAAGTACGATTTCCTTTTCCTTAGTTACCTTTTTTTTCTTCTTCACTTCAAGTGCTTACACCCACTCAGCTTGCTATTTTGAACTCTGGGAAAGAAAATTTGTGGGCATCTTGCAGTTTTTCAGGAAACAAGGCTTAGATGAAATATTTGCCACATTTTCTACATGTTTCTTCAGGAAAGTGGAGAAGCACATCACTCATGCTTTCACTCAGCTTGACACATAGCGTGACTTTCAAAGTGTGGATGGAAAACAGCTTCTGTCCTTATTTGCCCAACTTCACAGATATTCCTGGATTTTTTCTTCCTCCCATTCCTCTTGTTTGCCTTTCTCTTTCCTTTCACCGTAGTATCTGGAATTCTTCATGTACAATGTAAATTTTATAAAATATAAGATTCCTCGAGGGTACCTAGGTTCTTTAAATCAAGGAAGATAACACATGGATTAATTAACATATAGAACAATATGTAGACTATTCTCAGTCAAACGTTAGTTTAAAATATTTTTATTATAATTTAAAGTCATTTGCTGTTCTTTTTTGTTTTTTTTCTATCTCTGAATCCAAACTTATTTCACAGATAACATATATAAGAGACACTGGTTGGGATGGAGGGAAAGGGGGAAGGCATTAGGTAACCTCAGCCATTCAGCTGTGCTTTAAATGAACTTAGGGCTTCATCTTATAAATATACTAAGAATATAAATTGGTTGTGTGGGATATTATTTTGTGGTTGTGTCTTTTACATACAGTTTAATTTCACTTTTGTTCAGGCAGTTAAAATGTTTTATTTTAGATACGACTTAAAATACTTGTCTTCTATTTAATCAGTGTTCACATAGATGTAAAGGATATTCAGGTGATCTTGTGAAGAATTAATACAATTTAGTGCTGGCTTTGAGGAATGAAATATTTCCAAGCAAGTGAAATGGAAATTAGGAAAGGTACAGAAGGAGACTAGTAGAATGTATTATTGAATACAAGTTAAAATGTAATAAAAGTAGAGATGCATATACTATACTATGTTTTTTAGCATGAGAAAGCAAAATTTTGAAAAGATGCTTATGTGTGTGATTAACACAATTTTATTCAAATTCCTAACGGCAATTTTTTGGGTATGGCTGAATATGGAGGATAGATGATACACTTAATGAAATAACATAATCTGAGGAAAATGGATGATAATTTCACAAATATACATGTGCACACAAAGAAATATCAAGGAATGTTTGTAAAAAAGAGAAGCAGGAGTAGAATCTAGCCCTACCATGGATTCAAACATAGTGTAAAGCAAAGACTAATTAAAACCGCCTAACACGTGCATACCACATTCACGTGATAATGAACATGAAAACTGTAACACGTTGACATCTGAACATTCCATTTTTTTTTTTTTTGAACATTCCATTTTAAATACGTAAGTCGATGTAACAAAATGGGCAACCCAGAAATGGACACATTACAATAGAATATGCACATAAAATGAAATATAGCAAGCTTAGTAAGTAGTATTGTGGGTAACTTGGAATTTGTCATAAATGTTTCAATATGTACCTGGATCCAAATACATGCCAGATATATTAAATGTTTAATTATCTAAAAATAAGCTTACAGAGCAATTGGTAGAAAAATTACTATATACATAATATTAAAAGCCCATTTAAATAAGAAAAAATAGGACCCAAATATAATCAAGTCATATGAATAGATAACTTCATTAACGATGAAAGACAATAAAATTATTTTAAACTAGGAGAGTAATTATGGTCACCATTAAAATAAAAAAACAACCCTGAAATACCATTTTACATTAAATAAACTGCCAAAAAAAATGTAATCACATAAAATGGTGAGGTAGTTTGTTGAAAGTAGAATGCTCATTTATTGTTAGTGGCTTTATAGGTCATTTCAATCTCCTGATGTCCATTTGGCTATAAATATGAAGTCAATAAAAATATCCTTACACTTTGATATAATAATTGTATTTCTGTTAATATTTTAAGGAAAAAAATTGCATCTGTAGTGTTAAAAATACATGAGAAGATCTGTAATGTTCTCACATATAGGAATAATAAAGGAAATAAATGCCTACATATCTTAACTCTATGGAAAGTTATATGGCTAGTGAAAAAGAGAATTATGTGAAATACATAGAAATATAATGTAAAAATTAGGATGCATAATTATACATGTTATGAAAGCATCTATGTGAAAATATGCTTACATATGGGCAAATAAATATTAGATTAAAATTTTTAAAAATGAAAATAATTGCCTTTGGGTGGTGGGATTAAGAGTGTTTTTCTGGTTGAAAATCTCTTCAATGTTGTTACATTGGAACAATAATATAAATGACTAAGTAAGACAGGTACACTAACTCTGGCCATTAGGTAACACTTTCCTTATGTTATCTGGAGTGCTGCCAAAATGTGCCAAGATGTCTTGGGTGTGTAACAGCCTCAAGGTATTTTCAGTCTCTATATTCTCCTCCACCTGTTTTTTACTAGGTGTGCATATAAGTGAGTTGATTATAACCGTGATAAAGAGGATGGCCTGGAGCCCGTGGTATTTGCGGATCTACTCTCACTCACTTTGCACTTATTTCCTTCCCATCCTAAATTGAGAAGCATCTTTAACATCATTGGTGCTCAATAAACTCCTGCTGAATATAATTCAACTTTTGCCTATGGAAGTTCTGTGAGGTAAAAGAGAAAATGGTATAGGGGTCGTCAGGAAACCTACTTTCTAGTTGCATGACCTTGGGCAAGTGACTGTGACCTTCTGGGCCTCAGGCTCATCCCCAATAAAAAGGAGGGTGTTTGATGACCACTAAGAATTAGTCCAGGCCTATAAAGACGTTAAAATTCACAATCTTACTTCAGGATGCTCTTTGCTACCATATAGTGCTTCTGAAAGAACTGACTTACTATGTTCACTGTTGCAACAGCACACATGGCCAAAGTACTGCCAGAGTGTCCCGGTCAACTCAGGGAGCATGGTTCCTTTATACTTCATGGGGTAAGCCATTCAGCTAGAGAAAGATACTCAGATACATCATTGTAGGTACATCTGATTTATTATACACAAATAACTGAAGTAGACCAATTAGTGACAGACACAATCAAATATTACCTAATGGAGTAAAACTCCATTGTTTAGACCACATAACTAACTGAAATACAAAGTTCAGATGTATTTAGATTTTCTGGTGGAGTCAAAATACCACTGACTGAGGCGTTTGTTTGATTTTGTTTTGTTTCCTAGTGTGGTGAGGCAGGCAATAAAAAGAAATGGAAGGTAAGGAGGTTTAGACTCAACTGCTTTCATCAGGTTATAAAATTGTTTTAGGTGTTGCACTACAGTGTGGTATAGAAATTGAAAGGGACCTATGATAATATCACAGATGTTACTGTTCACTGCTAAGGAAATGAACAGTTCCAATGAATGTTGTATTGTGGTTTGTACACGTGAGGCTCACCTGTTAAGCAGACAACAGATCTGGATCTGTGCTAATTAGGGGCAATCATTTAACTGAATCATCCTTACAGGTGACTAATATATTTTGTACTTAACTACTTTTGAAGTTTGATATGAGGTGCCCATACCACCACTGAATAATTCCTAGGTAACATGAAATTACTGGCCACTCAGATAATAATAGTCAGACTGAAATTAGAGCATATTTGCTATTTTATAGGTGGAAAGCCTCTGAAAAAAACTGGCTTAATGACTGGCCACACTCAAGTAGTTAAAGTCTGCTTATAAGGCAAGAACTCCATATTTTAAGAAAGCAGTACTTAACTTAAATGAGCAAAGGCAGAAACAGGGATGATAGATTTAGACTTTTGTACAGGTCAATTCCATATTACACATAGAAAAATTAGTGAGAAAGGATTCTTTTTCTAAAAATGTATTTTTCAATTATAGATGACATATTATATTAGTTTCAGGAGTACAACATAGTGATTAGACATTTGTATACCTTACAAAGTGATCACCACGGTCAATCTAGTAGCCATCTTACACTATACATAATTATTAGAATATTTTTGGGTGTGTTTCCTATGCTACACTTTGCATCCTAGTGACTGATTTTATAACTGGCAATTTCTATTTCTTAATCCTTGTCACCTATTTTGATCATCCCCCCAACCACTCTTTCATCTGATAACCATCAGTTTGTTTTCTGTATCTATGAGTTTGTATATCTTTTGTTTTGTTTTTTAGATTCCACATATAAGTGAAACCATATGGTATTTGTGTTTCTCTGTATGGCTTATTTCACTTAATGTAATACCCTTGAGTTCCATCCATGTTGTTGCACATGGCTGTGTTTCATTCTTCTTGCTGAGTAATATTCCATTGTATATATGTACCATATCTTCTTTATCTGTTCATCTGTTGATGGACACCTAAGTTGCTTCCATATCTTGGCTATTGTAAATAATGCTGCAGTGAACATGAGGGTGCATATGTCTTTTCGAATTAATGTTTTCCATTTCTTTGGATAAATACCTAAAAGTGGAATTGGTGGGGTATATGGCAGTTCTATTTTTAATTTTTTTGAGGACTCTCCATACTATTTTCCGTAGTGGCTGCACCAATTTACAATCCCACCAACAGTTCATGATGGTTGCATTTGTGAGAAAAGAGTCTTAAGAATCTCCAAGTTCATTTTGCATCATGAAAGGATATTCCCTTGCTCTTTCTTGGATAGTGACTTACATAAAGATAAGTTGTTAACCAGTGTTTTAGCACAAAACCATCATGGCAAGAATTCAGAGATAAAATGATGAAGCTAGCTACCCAATATTATTTGAAAGAACCTTTGTAATTCTTTCATAAAAGTCCTGAAACAATACAAAAATATTTTCTCACCTCTAGATGTTCAAATGTGAAAAATGAATGTGTTGTGTCATTTTGCAGTTCATTGTTTAGGTGCCTATATTTGTTCACCTATTGTAGTTTAAAGTAACCAACCCACTTGACATTTGCCTTGTCGTATTTATGGCAAGAACCCTAGAATAATATTTAAGACTATTTATCTCTGTGAATCAATATGTCTTTTGAGACCACGTCCAATTGAGTTTCCCTGATAACTATTTCTTGAATAGCAGTAAGACTAGAATCTAGGCCTAGGTTGTCTTGGAAGTGAAAACCTATTTCCTACGACTACTGTGGATTTCTACTTAGTATGTATAATTATTGCCATTTGTTTTTTCCATTGTTAGGGACATTTATTTTGTTGTTCTTGTTTTTGAGCATCGACCTTCCAATAGTGGATAGCAAATCTATTTCAACCATTTTTTTTAACTGAGATAACTATCAATTAACTTTTCTAGTGTATGTAGTGGGATTGGGGAAATGACACTATGTGGCTAATTCCAAATTGTATAATAAAAAAATTGTGTATTTATGGCATTGGAGTAGGTTTGTCAACTTTCACTTGAATATAGTTTTGTTTGATACTCTGGGACTTTAAAACATACTAACTCTACCCTGGAGGGACCTGATTTGGGAGTAGCTGGAAGCTGTCCAATTTTCTGTCTCACTCTTCTGGTTAACCTTCCAGCATCCCATTTATTTTAGGCTCAAGCTATAGCTTAAGATACAGCTCGCTTTCTCTCAACCTTTCTCTTGGAGCTGAGATAATAATTTAATATTTGGGCTTCAGCAAAGATACATCTATTGGTAAGGCGAGTAGAAGTAACTGATATTATTTATAACACCATAATTAAGCTGGTTATGAGTCTTTACTGAAGTATAAACTCTCTATGGGATACAAGGTGTAACATTCTAAGAATGATTTGAAAATTCATGCTAGTGAGTTCTCTCCAAATAATCTATCTGGGTATTAGTTTATATTCCTCAGCAGTGATTGCATGTATCTAGGGCTGTAGGGCTTTAAGGAACTGCAACCTACACATTTTCATTGCATCAGTAAATTAATTAGATTCAATGAATCGAATTCCAGAGCAGTCAGTTGCATCTTTTCCTCATGTTTAATTTTACATATCCTGACATTATATAGTCATCATTTCCGTGTGCCCATCATTACTGAAAATAAAATCTGCTCTCACATTTTGTTGTGCTATTTTATTGTTTTCTCTATGCTTGAACATTCATTTTACCCCAAAGTGGAAAATTTAATTTAGTTGGCAGATGCTTTTGTTGTTTTATAGTTTTAAGTAGCACGGCAACTTAGGAGAAGCTATAATAATCTTGATTTGATTTCTATGTTATGAATGTATACATCATATAATGCTGCTCTGGTTTAAACACCACTCTGTTGTTGTTTTTCTTTCCTCATTAGGTGGAGTCTTTGCATTTTTTAAAAGACGATAGTAATCAGATCTACTTGAAAAATTAAGCGAATTGATTTGGTTGGAACACTTCTTACCAATTTTTTAACATTCATCTGCTGGGTAAGTTGAGTCAAGTGTTTTCTATGTGGTTTGATTTCAAAATTATTAGAAAGATATCTCAAGCAAAATATTAAGCTTTATATGAATTTTTGACAGTAATGATTTGAGGCCCTTAAACCTGTGAAAGATGTCTGGCATGCTCTCTAGATGAACATGTTTTTAAGTTTTTATTGTATTTTTTTCAGTTCTTACTGAAATATGAGAAGATTAAGACATGTTGTCATTTATAGATTGAAACCAGGTCCTTTTATTTACTGTTTGGAAGATTATTTGCTTGTTGTAATCTTTAGGTAATGTGAGAATATCAGGCTTTACTTTTAGTAAGATATTTATGTGTAACTGTGCTGTATTGTGTCAGATTCAAATCTAAGGTATAATGAACATTTTGAGTAAATCAGTAACTGTTATTTTAGTCCATTCTCATTTAACAGAAATCTTGGCTTTTCTGATAAGAATAGATATCTTAAAGACTCACTCAATTCAACTTCCTTGTTGCAGTGTTTCTGCAGAAAGCTCTTGAGGCAGAGAACGCTAAACTAGGAAGAGTTTAAGCTTTTAGAAAATTATCGGTGCTGCCAAGATAGAATTTAGTGGGAACAGGACTTTGGCTACTGTTAAAATGTCAGTATAGTGAAACCTGCTCTGTCAAACAGATTTTTGGCATCAGAAGACTAAATGATACTGATTTTAAGGTTTGGTAATTTATTTATTTATTTTAAAATTCAGGCACATTCATGCTTTAATTAACCCTTTACACAGTACCAGAAAATTGAGAGAGAAAAAAATTGTATTCCTAGTCTAAGTCACAGGATTTGAGTTTCTGAAATACTAAATTTTATTCCTCTTTCTCAACTGTGCAGCTTGTTACTCAAATTTCCTCTGAATAAAGTGGAGCTATTTTAAAACCCAACGGATGATACTGAATAAGAAAGGAAAGTGTATAATCATTTGGGGAGCAGACTTCGAAACCAAAATAATACTGTCTGCTTTACCTGTGGACATCTTAAGACACGATGAGGTCAGGTGGTTTTTCATGGACACAGTTACATACTACATGCAATGACAAAAACTGCCTGCCCTTTGTCTAAGATAATGTCCTTTGAGGACCTGGATTTGCTAGTGTAGCCCTTTTGAGCATTTGGTGAGTGTAGAAATATCAAGTGTGGAAACCCCAGGCTTCTTATTTTGCCTGTAAGGTTCATAACCCAAGATTCATTTGTGACCAATAATTTCCATTGTTATGGGCACATGGTCCCATTCGGAAACATTTTTGGATAATTAAAGGGATATAAAGCAGTTAGATGAAAAACCCATCAGGAAGAGAAATGTTAAAGAGAGTTTTAAAGGCAAAGCTTTAATTTCTTCAATAGCTATAATAGATGTTAGAAGATGAAAATTAATGCTCTGAGCCACTAACTTAAATGTCTTTGTCTGCCACATTTAATTTTCCATCTACTTGCAAGGCTGGCTTTTACAATTATTCCCAAAGTACCCTACAGTGTTACAGTTAAATTTTGTTTGGCAGGAGCTAATGTAAATTATGTTTAGGAGACTGTTCTGTACGTGCCTCCTGAGAATGGGTATGGCCTGGACATTGAGTACAGCTGGCCTTCTCTTTGTTTATCACACTGAATTCTGGAAGCCTTTGGTTAAGTCAGCTCATTGGGTTCGCTGTGTTTTAAAATAATTACTTCTTTGAATTAAATATGGATGCCACTTAATTCATAAGGTTATGTGAGGATTAAACTCCTGGCAGGTGGTAGGGACTCAGTAACTAGTAATGATTATGGTGATAGTGATTGATAGGGCTAATGGTCACAATCATTGTTTAAGCATAACAATAATTATATTTTATTGATCATGTAACTGTTTCTTTACCTTTCATTGTGTACATAACCTGTAGCAATGAGTACATTTTCTCAATTAAACCAAATACTTGTGTTGGTAAGGAAACACTTCCTATGAAATTGGTAAGGTTTTTTTCATGATGTGTATGCCTTGCACAATCAACAACTGCTCTTCGACTTTATCTGTGAACTTGGCCTTGACCATTAGCCCGCGTGAAAAAATTTTTTTCTAAATAATATGTTTAAAAAATTGGTCCAATTTTCCCCACTCCAAAGTGGAAGTAAATAGAAAACAGCAAGATAAAAAAGGAAAACCCTCATGATTAGAATGATCTTTTTATGGTACTTTTTGTAAAAGATAGTTGATCCAAATTATGTTATCTTTATAATAATGTGACTCCTCATGTCTTACCATTTTACTTCAAGTAGCCAGTGCTTTTGACTGGTTTCAACTTTATTCATTTTAAGGCAATATTAGCTGGACTATGGACTTTTAATCTCACGTGCAGATTTATGTGCTCTCATTGCATTGGAGGCAATTATTTAAGAATTATGTAAGTGGTATTTCTTCTTCAAGCTGAGGAAAGATAAAAAGGAAAGTGAAAACTATTAACATTCACTAGGCACATTCTGCAGCGTCAGATTCTGTACTGTAGCTACTTAATCTTTTAAAAGTAAGAATTCAAAATCCCATATTCGTTTGAGGAAATCAGGTTTCAGAGCACTAATTAATTTGATGATAATTGCATAGTTATGATAGTAATTTTTGGAGTCAGAAGTTATCAAAATCTTTAAATTAGGAAGTCTGAAATGTGTTACTCTATTTTCTGTGGAAATTGCTGGATTTTGTGATTTCCCAGACTCATTGTTCATCCATCCATCTGCTCCTTTCTCTTCTGATATGCCTTTGTATGTTTTTTTTCTTTTTTTTTTTGTTATTTCTTACACCAATGTGGAAAATAACAGTGAGGAAAACTTTTAATGCTTTCTAAATCCTTCCTATTTGGACATATTTTAGCAGGTCTTATAAAGATTTGATAAGGTTACAAATGAGATCGACTCTCTGTCCTCTGTGGGTTTGATACAACTTTTCCTATTACATTAATTCAGAGTAAACCTTAGGCACGGCAAGGTGCTGTGGCTTTCAAAATGTTTCCTTTTACGTAGGGTCATTTTTATAGCTTTTTAGGGGCATACAGTCCTTCTGTTTGGGGCCTCTGTGTTTTAAGATAACTGAAGAGGGTATCAGTATTTCTGATTATTACAATACTGTTGTGAAACCTGTGGACGCTTATGCTCTGCTTGTAAGGACTGCCGTAGGTTCTCCCATCGCAGTTTCTGTGAGTTGGAGTGCCTTACTATTAGCTACATGGTTTTGTTTTTTCAAAATTATTTTCTTTCCTAACTCTTCTATAAAACTTGACTGTCCCTGCTTTTCCAAGCATTTCGCTTGGCTATACCTCGATTCATTCATACCGACAGCGCTTTTACTCATTTATGTACTCATCACTCAGTCGGCAGGCATTAATTAAACCAGTGTATGAGCAAAGCACATGTTTTTCCACACGCATTCTGTAGCTACCTGCAAAACTGACTGTGGGTTGCTTTTATATCATTTCATAGTATTTCCTTCTGCCTCTCTTTTCAGTTTCCTTACTTTCGCTTGCTGTATAGAATGGCTGTGTGGGGGAACCTGTCATCTTTTACTTACCACACAAAACCTACACGATGGAACTTAGTAATCTTATGCTTTGTTACTGTGATGACCTGAATAACCATTTGGGTAATGCTTTACAGTTTACAAGTGGCTTCCATGTTATATTATCTCACTTAAGGCAATAACTATTATGTAGCTGTTACTCACATTTTGTTTTACATATGAAGAAATGGAGCCTTGAGGGGTTACAACTAAGTGATTTGTTCAAAGCCACAGTCCAAGAGAGTCACAGAACCAGAATCGACTCTAGTTCTTCCAGCAGTGTCATTCTCTGCCAGATCAGTGGTCTAGCTGACTGGCAGTGTTCAGATATTGGAGCTTTGTTGACGTGGTCCCTCTATTCATATAAGGAAACAGAAGCCATGTTGGAGTTTGGAGGAAGAACCAATTCTCCTAATTTTAGGGAATTTTGGAGGCATTGCACCTTTTCCTTGATGATATTAACTGTTAAGTTCACCCAATCGCTCTGAGATTCTCATAAACTCCAATCAACATCCTTATAGATCAAAAATGGGCCTTGGAATTCAGATTCCCATGGCAGTTATAGTTTTCATCATAAATTACTAAGCTGGATATTGGACAAAAATCAGCCACTTAGAGATCTTCATGTTTTATCTCTTCTTTCTGAATCCTTTCAGCATTTTACATTGCTCTCATGCCTCTTTTTGTTTGTATTTTTCTTCTCGTGCTTTATAGTAAACTGACTTTTGTGAGGTTTTTATCTCACGTGCTGCACTGTAAGCTGCGTGAGGGCAAAAACGATGTCTTCATTTTACTGGTATTCTCTTCGACCTTAAAAATGGTGACTGACACAAAATAGTAGATATGCAATAAATATTTGTTGAATTTAATAAAAAATATTTGGCTGTGAGTTTTCTTTTATAATTTATTTTGGGACAGCAAATTGATACCTGGGCACAGATTTAATTTTAATCATATTAGTGAGATGAATCAGCAAGCCTGATACTTATTAAATATCCAGAGCAGAGCCATAAGACAAATTTATGTGATTTTTTTAGTGATCTTTTTGAATGCGAAATATTCATCTTGAAGTAAAATAGCAATAATCCCCTCCCCATCAGACAAAAACAAAACAAAAATCCCTACATTCCCCTTACAAGGACGTTTTATTGGCCTCTGAATATAACGGCTTCCTGGGAGATACAGGTGTAGCTGTAATGTGAATGTGTAGTACAGCTGTGTTTGACTTCAGCATGAAGGGTATACATTTAATTTGGCCTGTGGTGGTGGGAAGCCCCTGAAAATTTTTGAGCAGGAGTGATGTAATCAATCAAAGCTGTACTTAACGTACGTGGATCCTGCCAGGTTGTGTTGGATGGCGTGGGAGTAGAGGTGAGGGTGGGGTGAGTGGGCGCCAGAGTTCCTGAAAGCACAGAAGCCATTTAGTTGGCACTTATATTCATTCACAGAGGAGCTGTCACCTCATGTTGTGCCCTTTACCTCTCCTCCCACACTTACATCACAGATGAAAGCACTGTTTAGAAAACTTTCGTGAACACTTGCATCCCAGGTACAGAGAATTCTTTCTGAGTTAACTTCCTCCAGTCTCTTCCTTAGTTCCTCACATTGTAGGTTTTGCATCATGGCACCCTTATGGCTACTTTCACCTCAAATTGTTTTCCTTAAGACTCTCCTGATAATCCATGGGTCACTGGCTCTGATAATTGTCCTTGGATTCCATATACCCAAGGGAACAGTGCCTAGACCTGTCCTTTAGAAGTTTGTCAGTGGGACCCAGAGTCCCTTCTGATCTCCTGACATTGTGTGATGGCAGGTGTTGAGGGCCTGAATTGGAGTGGTGGCAATAGGATTGACAGGACACAGATGATTAAGAGGGAGACTGTGCAGGAAGCCAATGTAGGAGTGTCAGATTAGGTAGAGGGGTGTGTGTGTGTGTGTGTGTGTGTGTGTGTGTGCACTTGTGTGTGCACTTCTGGGGTAGGGAGCAGGGGAACACTGTCAATGATGCCGCCAGGCTTTGAGCCTAGGAGTTTGAATATTACTTTAATAGAAAAAGGGAAAGAGAGAAGAGGGTTTGGGAAGTAGGGTGGTGAATGTGATTGTATACCAGTTGAGGTTGAAATAAAAGTAGATAAAAATCTTATACTCGACTTTTCTTTTTTCATGAGGGTTTATAGTTGGAAACAGGAATTTACTGGAAGATCTGAGTCTTCCTTTTTCTGTTTTTCCAGCTCCTTAAGTATTTCCAAGAGCTTAGGATTTTTTTTCCCCTCAACCTTACCCCTGCCAAAATCCACCACAAAGTCACCTCGTCAGGAACATGTGTACTTGTCAGAGTACTCGCAGCAGCCAGAGGTGTGCCTTGCAGCTTTCTAAAATAAAAACACACGCACAAAATAACTCTTTTCCTTTTGAGGAGCATGATCATTGTCATCTCAGGACTTGCTGAAAAAGCCCAGCACAGGAACAATTTTTGGCAGGCTGGAAAATTTGGGGAATGCACAAAAACACACTCTTCTCCCCTGCTATGATATATTTGATTGGGGCAGTCTTGTTCAAGGAAGCAGAGCAATTTCTACTTGAGCACTAAAATAAAATAAAAATGTGTAAGTCATTTGAACCTCAAGTTGTTCTTTCAATTGGTGGTATTTCTAACAGCAGTATCCTTAGTTTCTTAAATTTGATGGTAGCAGTGAGTTGGCTGGTCCCAGTATAATCCACCCCCATTCCCATCCACTGAGGAGTTTTTGAATTTTAGAAGAGGCATTCTTGATTAAATCAATTTAAGAGCTTCTAATGGTCCTGTAATTATCATTTGTCATTACCTTGTATACTAATGATTAAAGCACACATTTAATAACTATAGGGCAGTAAATATATTTTAGTTCTTGAGCCATAAAAAGATTTCCATTAACAGAATGTTTTGTGCACAAATAAATTATTCATTGACTAGCAGAGCTTGATTCTGTCATCAGCTTTAAGTGGAAATTTTGAGAACACCAATCATCACAGAAGCCAACACTAAGTTGGCTTGAGCCCCCTTCCTTCTTACATGGAACCTGAGCATTTTGGCGATTCGTAAAAGCTTTAGTTCGGTTAAATGCAATGAATATTTATAGTATTTCTGCCTTATGAAGTTTAGTGTTCTAGTGATTGAAGGAATACAGTCATGAGTAAGTCTGCATTATAGCCTTTAACTTGCTTATAAACCTAAAACAGAAATAATACGAGTACATACTGGACTTAGATGTAAGAAACCTAAGCAGCACCCTCAGAAATGTATACATAAAATGTTGCCAATTCAGAGGAGAAAGAAATCATATGCATTTTCTTGTGGTGATGTGGGGGGAAAGACTTGGGGATCAGGAAGTGTTTCCTAAGGAAGGCTTTAAAGATGGGCAAGGTTTTGACAGGTGGAGAGAGTTACAGCCACATTGGCAAAGAGATGGGATGGATAATGTGGGTGTTATCATGGAACAAAAAGTAACATGTGTGTTTGGGACAAACTGTTGGTAAGTGGAGAGGAGACGTGAAAAAAAGACAAGAAAAATACTGAGGCCTACAGAGTATAGAGGACCTTGAATATGTAATTAGCACACCAGTTTGTTAGACATTTGAGAATCATTGCCCACTTTTGAGCTGCGAGTAACATGACTGGACTATATTTTTGAAATATATCTCTCCTCACCTCACAGATAAGAGGTAAAAATATCCGGAGGTAGTCAATTTCAGAAACTATTGGGATAGCCTCCATGAACTAGGTTGGATGTAATAGGAATATATAGGAGGGAACAGATGGCAGAGATACTGTCACTAAGCTGTGTATAGAATCTGGCATGTGATTGGCTACACGAGGGGTGGGAAACAGGAAGGAGTTAACAATTCCATTTAACAATTTCAGTAAGCTTTAGAATCCAACCAACATTTGTGGGAAACCAGCCATGTACAGGACCTTGTGCTTCGTGCTACAGGTATATACTGAGAAAAATTAGAATTGTCCTATTTCCAAGTAGCTGAACATTTAGTTGGGGATATAGAATATGCACCTCAATTAACTGAAATCCAAAGCAGATCATGGTCAGTGCAATAACAGGAGTAGAGAGAACGCTTATGAGAACTCGAGGAAGGAGGTCTTAATTCTGACACTGGAAAAGTGGGGAAGCATGGCCAGGAAATGACACGTCAACCTTGAGATCAGATACAGGATTCCAAAAGTATTTTAGCTGTCAGAAATGTAGCTGGAAAACCAAGAGAGGCAAATATCCACACTAAGGAGAGAGGAACTTTAAAGAGAGAAGAGCTCTTACTGAGTGTCTACTGTATGCAGATCCTGAGCTGGGAGCTCTCTCTTTAAGGAGCTCTGTCTTCAACAGTGTAAAGTGCTACCAAGTCATCACCAATGTTGTGATCTAAGAAAGGGCTGCTGCATTTCGCAATTTAAGGATTATGGGATGACTTTTGTAGACTTGTGTGTAGGATAGGGGGTGGAAACATTCTAAAGGTTACTACTTCTCTTGAAGATATCATTAAACTGCCTCAGGGAGAGAAAAGGACCTGCTTTCCTGTGATTTCTCCTGGATGGGTCAAGTTGATAGAAACATCAATAGATCCTAGTGCTTTGGCTGGTCTTAGAGAATGTGTTAGTCCTGAGAAGTCTGCGAACTTTAAAATATTGCAAAATTGTTAGATTCCTAGATTATTTTCTCCGAAGGTAAAGATTTCAACACTTATTACCAGCTTCCCCCTTCCTCCCTGCTTCCTCCTTCCTCCTTCCCAGCTGATTGTGGTACACACATTTGCCACGCCCTTGGCTCAGAGTCAGGGAAGTCCTCGGGCTCTCCTTGGCTCTTTTCCCATGTGGAGGGAGATTTCCATGGAGAACAATCCAGGGAAGTGCGTACACACACACACACACACACACACACACACACACACACACACACCAGTTCTTTTCCAGTCCTCAGGATATTTATGTGCCAGTAAACAGATATACAGTCATATAGGCACATCGTGTTACATTCACCCCCAGGAAACAGGGCAGGGATACAGTAATCCAGCAGGAGGTTGTAGGGATATTATTAACAATTTAGTATATAGGAATAATAATAGAATTTAGAGAAAATTTTTAAAAATTGCTTTGTTAAGATGAATAGCATATTACTATAGAATGTAAAGGGGTGAGATTTATATCATGGTTATGCCTAGTTGATTTTTGTGTGTTTTTAGAATCAATTATTACAGCAAAGTGGGCCAGTAAAAGAACTTTCACAGAGGCACACATAGTATTACAAAGAGGAATTTAAAATTATAAGAGACTACCCTGTAATTTAAAAGGACTAAAAGGAGAGCAATTAAAAGGGGTAGCAGAATGGAGGGAGAAGCAATTTCTCCTTAACCCCACAAATGTGTAATAGTACACGAGTGTGGTATGTGTGAGTGTGTGTAGATTCATTCCTTCATTCTCTCACTGGATCACTCAGTAAACATTTACCGACTTCCTATTGTGTTCCAGGCCAGGGGCTGGGGAAAGTAGAGAAAAGACGTGCAACATTGTAAATAAAACACATTCTTCTTATAGGCAACTGGCCAATATAAGTAAATTTGCCTGCTTTATGCACAGACAGCTTGATGAAAGTACGTTTTTGAGGTGAATATTATATACTATTGCTTTTACCCCTCAGAGCTATTCTCTGTTGCTGTGAACCCTAAAATATGTTCAACCTGCTAGAATACAAGAATCTAGATTAATGGTAGTGGGACTCCTCAGAGCTTCTAAAGAAATTGCCCTACAGTCAAATCAGATTTTACATTTATAGGATTGGGATGCCTTTTCCTTAAGAGTTGAATTGGCAAGATGTTTTATCAGGCTGCCTTTCCCCTGTCTTATCAGAAGCCTTGAGATAGATAGGGTCAGTATGTTTATTTGTTGTACAAGTAAATATCCAAAATATCCTCAGGAATTCTCCAAATTCCCCAAAGGTTTTTCTACCTTTGGAAGCACTGTCAAGATCTTTTCAACCAAGCTCAGAAGTGGGCAGGACCATTGAGACTGACTTAGGCCTGTCTCTGAGAGTGTAGCAATATGTCCTGCCGGGTAAAACTTTCTTGTTTTCCTCCTTTTTATTTATTATCTCTCCTTGCCTCATTTTTGTAATTTTATATTTTTCTTCCAACTGGCAACTGTACCTGATAGGTTTTGTGTCTTGGAGGATTTACCCTGTTTTACTTTCAGCTTGGTTATGCTTATGAGAAAACATTTTTTCCCCCCGTTTGCTTTGTAGCACACATTCATGAGTATTAGGGTCAGGTGTAACATACTACCTTGTTTAAAACCTCTATGTTAAATACTCAAAAATTCAACTTGAACTAATAAACCTGTGGGGCCTTTGCGGTAGAACTATTAATCTTGAGTTCTTTTGTTTCCAAAGAAAATTTAAAAATATATGTGCATGATGTATGCATAAATGCAATAATTTTTATTATGTCAAAATATAAATTTTGAGTTTTTGGACTTGATGAACATATTAACATGTTTTGTAGCCTTACTAAAAATATTTGAATTAAATTATACGTTAATTTGGAAGTTTACTATTCATATTTTAAGAATGCCCTAACTGAAATTTGGAAGTATTTATTCAACAAAGATAAAATGTTTATGTGGATTTTTTTTAATTTTAGAGAGAAAAAAATGATTTCACTTTCTACTAATTTCTAAATAGTATGCATTTGTGCCTGTATTGCCTTTGAAAGCATATATATCTTTTTGCACCTTGTATCTGTGGCCATGAAGGAGAAGACAAGAACTGGTCTGATATATGTATCCAAATCACTCATTCATTCACTCTTTCATTCATTTATTCAGAATAGGGATAGAAGGGTGGCGACCAATGACTTGTGTGCTTTCATTCTGATGAAAGCAAAATTGACTAAATGTTTTAACTGGGAAATATAGTATTAATGGAGGAGAGACTAAACAACATATAGAAATTTAAGGTGATTGTAAGTAGATGGAAAATTGCTATCAGATCAGGAAATATATAACAGCATCATTTTGATAAATTATTGATTAATTGATTGTAAAATTTTCTTTGATCATTGTATGTCAAAGGGATACCCTCTTTTCAAAATATCTAGAACTATGTGTGTGCTTTTAAGTTTACATGTTGTGAAACTTTACCAGCTGGTAGGAAAAAGAGCTGAAATACTTTGGTTAGTTGTCAACAACTTTTCTACCAGTTTCAGTAAAAATAGAGATATTCAGAGTCCTCATATGAGCTTTTGTTCTTACGTTATTTAAACACATATCTAATGGACATTTCTTCGAAACTAAGAATTTTAGAATGAGGCATTTTATTTTAAAGAGATAGTTTCAGCTATTGAAAAGGAATTTCTAAATCAGATATTTTAAGCTTGTGTTTTTGAGAGCAGCATGGTGGCCTGTACAGCATATGGGATATAAGATCTGTTCACATAGGATTTTGCTGAGAATATAGAGGTGACCCAGTGGATGAAGGGAACATTTATTTCATGATATTTATTACTTAATTTTAAATACTTACTGCTAGAATTATAATCATTTATTATTTTTAATATGCCCATGCATATGTTTGATGCATTTTGGAAATCTGATGGAAAAATCCAATTGAAATAAATTAATTCCATTTTAAGATTGGAACTGTGAATTGTTCCTCAGCAGAGATGAAATTAGTTAACATTTTCTAAAAACACATTTTTAAATCTTTATACTTGTAATAACATTATTACTCAAACCCTCTTTTAGATATCTGTGAGAATTAAGTTTGGAAATGTTCTGTGTAGTTTCTGTTATGTCTGTTATGCTTAGACATGCTTGAGGTTATATATTTTGTAATAATATATAAAATAACTTCTAAGAAGGATTTCTGTTGATAACTCAATGATTTCTAAGTCTATAAGTGATCTCTGAATTGAATAATACCAATATTACATGGCTGCACATAAACATCTTGTGGGGTTAGTTACCTCTGGTGGGGAGGGAGCAGTAACTAACTGAAAAACTCATTGGTTGAAACTTTAGGAAACCACATAGGTTCTTGCCCTGGATCTCATAGAATAGTTTACAGATCTTGGGCAAAGTAACGCAACCCTCCCTGATCTCACCACAAACGTCTTGATATTGGGGATATATATAGACTTCTGTATATATGTCTGCAAAACCTCTCAAATCCTTTCACTGTTTAAAACATGAAAATGAAGACTCCATACAGATCTTTAAACAAAAATTGATATGGATTATTGTAGGAGTCAGTCCCTTAATCCAGATGTCTAGGAAATATCATTCCTCTATACTTCTAAGTATAAAGGGACAGCTCTATTCAAAACATTCGTTGTGCTCATGTAAATTGTTGAAAAAAAGTTCCTACAAGATTTATCCTCCAAGTTTAAGATCTGCATAATGAGCAAAAATGCGAAAGGCTGCTTTTTGAAGCCTGCTTCATTCTCTTTGGCCTTCGCGACTGTTCTTTTTCCTAATAGACCTTAATTTTAATTAGTTTGATAGGGAGATGTGCAAGATGTATAAGTGGTGTGGAGATGGCAAAGCACATGCAGCCCAAAGAGCCCTCTGAGGCAGGGAGGGCACAGAATAAAGATGAAGAGGCGTAAACCAAGTACATGGTTCTGTCTATAAACACACGGAATTTATTGCACTCAAGCTGCAGAATGCCTCTTCTCTCACATCAAGTATGTGTTATCACCCACTGATAGTTAGCTATGGTTTTATCTTTGGCTGAGATGGGGCAAAGGGTTTCCAAGATGGGCAATGAAGGGTATAAGTGTTGTCTTCCCAGTTCCTTGCACTGGATCTGAGCCATTGTGTTACATGGTGACAAGGTATTTGCAACAAACTTTGTGAGATTCGTCAGACTGGAGGCAAAAACTTTGGTGAAACTGCTTTCATGACAGCCTTGAAGGAGAATTGCTTTGGACATTAAGAAAACACAACTTGTGATTTAGCTGTTACTGCCAATATTTGTGGGGCCTCCAGGGCAAGAGTTCAAAAGCAGGCCCACATACCGTGTTTCCCTGAAAATAAGACCTAACCGGACAATCAGCTCTAATGTGTCTTTTGGAGCAACAATAATTATAAGACCCGGTCTTATATGATATTATATAAGACCCGGTCTTATCTTACTATACTAAAATATTTTACTGTAGTAAATATTTTACTATATTTTACTGTAGTAAAATTTATTTTATTATATTTTACTATAGTAAAATAAGACCAGGTCTTTACAAACAAAGAATTTATCATGGATCAAATTACGAAGAATGTACGGTGTTTCCCTGAAAATAAGACCTAGCTGGACAATCAGCTGTAATGCATCTTTTAGAGCAAAGATTAATATAAGACCCGGTTTTGTTCCAAAAGATGCATTAGAGCTGATTGTCCAGCTAGGTCTTATTTTCGGGGAAACACAGTACAGTCTTCTTAATTTGATCCGTGATAAATTCTTTATTGGTAAAGAATATGAAATTGCAGGGATTTCTTGAATAATTTTCTGGCTCATTTTTATGGTTTTGAACAGTAATTAAATCTTCATTAAATAATTTGTAATGTCCTGTTAGTGAATTTTATATGAGTCATGCTTGACAAAAGTCGGCTTACTTTTATTGTTTCCACTTTAAAAACTTAAGCAGGCTGGCTGATTTTAGATTTTCCTAGTGCTTTTTTTCCCTTGTTTTTTTAAGTTTCTGAACTCCAAAAAAGAAACTATATATACCAAGATCTCAACTTATGCTCTTTCTCTGTGACCTGAGGGAATTAAAATAAACTGTAATTGCATTCAAAGTAGACAAAATATCAATGTATTTTCATCAACAATAAATTAGAATAAGTAAAAATTTGAAAACTATTTTCAAAAAGCTATTTTTCTTATTAAATATCTGGAATTACATGTTAAAATTAAAAGGCAAATCTATTATAATGGGTATTATTATAAATGTATGAAGCATTTTAAATCCAAAATTATTTAAACAAAGCTGAAGCTTTTTAATATATTTTTTGGAAATTGTATTGTATTCTTAAATATTTTAATAGAAACAAATCTCCGTGTAGGTTTAATGTTCAATGTTCATTTTGTTACTAAGGTAAAGAATTAGCTTCATGCTTCATGCAGTTTATATTTTCACAAATTTAGTAAGAATTATTTAATTGCAAAATGTTCCTCAGGTACCATTTGTGATGTTAAAAATACAGTGCTAATTCATTAATCATTCTAGAGCCACTCATCAGAGCACTAAGAAAAGCAAGAAAAGGGATGCTTGGCACTAACTACACTTTGTTACACAAGAATCTGTTGCACTGGTGCCATCCGAGAAAAATAATCAGGTACTCTGCTTCTTCTTCTACCTAAGCATGAATGCTGCCCACGTCTGCTCTGCTCTGTGGGTGTCCAACTCCACACTCTGCAATGTCACAACCTACCAAGCTTCAGGGTATTCGGACTCAGTCACTTTTGGACTGGAGCAAAGAGATTAGGCATGGATGTGGAGAAGCCGTAGTGAGGAGCTAGGCCCATTAGAGCTACAGGACCTCTGGATGCCAGTGACAAAGGGCTCCATATAGTTTTCAGTACATTTCTTTTGTGTGTGCTTGTGGTATGTGGGCCTTCTCAAGTGTGGAACCCAAGGCAAGAACCCCTCTTGCCTAGATGTATGGGCGTCCCTGGTTGTAGGAGCATGTGGGCATTAGCATTCTCATGAGGGGCACCATCTGCAGAGGCAGCAGAGGGGCTCCTTTCTGAGGACACTAGAGGGAGCTGGCTCGGGAAGGAAGAAATGGCAGATGGTGTTGTGACGGGCTGTCAGAATGCCTGTGGGCTCTTACAAGTCTCCCTTGCTGGCATCCTAGACATCCTTAGTTGGGACTTTTCAAGGGGACTGGAGGTCCTGTGAGAGCAGGTGGGGCTGGAACAGGAGCTGTGGTTAATTGGTGTTGGAGCCACTTTATATGTACATGCCTGTAGGCTGGGAGGCCCGGGAGTGTTTGGGTAACTCATTTCCAAATCAATAAGGACTCCCTTCTTCCCTTGGATGGGGATGGGGAAAGACTCTTCTGTCCTGTAAATCTGTTTTCCTCCACCCATTTGGAAAGGATAGAACAGTTCCAGTTACCTTTGTGAATATCCTCTGTGGAGGGAGGGAGCCAGGAACACAATTTAGTCAATGATCCTAGATCACTAGAATTATACAGGGACCTGGATGGGAATCTTAAACACAAATGGATAGAATTCAGAAGGTCTGCGAATTTGGTTAAGAAAGAAATTACAACTTTCTTTTTATTAACCTGTAACTGAACTTCAGCACCCCCTTCATAATTAATGTACCCAACAGATGAAAGTGGTTTTAGTTGTATCTGTTCCCTTGGCACCCATAGAGATGACAGATATTTTCATATCACATCACTGTTGTGGCTAATATCTCGAAGTATCTTTATGATTATGATGACTCCAAATTATAGTGGATGTTATCCTTCATTATATCTTGTTTCTAATTTTTAATAAAGAATCACATATATCACTGTCAACAAATTTGTTTAAAATTTTTTTTGAGGTAACTATTTCATTATAATTGGTTTTCTTTATAATTCTATGTGTTTCATTTTACATAGTTTAAAACATTTTGTTAAGAAGGGATTCCCCGGGCTTCACCAGACTGACACATGGGTTCATGGCAGGAAGAAGGTTGAGAAGCTCTTATTTAGATGAAAAGCCATCTTTTACTGCAGAAGGTTAAGGCCTCAGAGAGTGTAGTGAGTTACTTAAGGTCACCCGGTGGAACAGGAATGAAAAGTGGTGTCCTTCTTGCACTGTGTGGCCTCCTGGCACCTCAACCCCGGTCTCAGTGCCAGGAGAATGAGCTCCTTTGTCTTATTCAGCAAGCCCTGTGATTATGATGAAGGCCGAGTCAGCTTCCTTCTTTGTTTGCACTTCCCTAGCCTGTGGTGGCCTTCCTCCCACCTCTCCTTTCCAGGCCTGCTGCTGCCGGGGGTGAGGTGTGGTCATCTCCAGCAGTGCTTGCCCCAGGTCCTACGTCACAAAGCATGTTGTCCTAAGACATCTGAGGGGGTTGACAGAAAACAGAATATTTAACTCTGATTGCTTGACCCAGTATTAATGGTGGTATTTCAGGCAATATTCGTGTCTCCATGTGAGCAGGGAGAGTCTTTCAGCCAACCCAGTGGGCATTCTTAAATTAATTTAGGAATGCTTGCCACATCACTTCCTCCTCATTTTAGACAAACATATGCCTGAAATATCAATAGAAAATATAGAATTAATAGCTGATGTTTATGTTTCACTTCCTAGTGCTATTTCTAAGCACTCTATGTTTTAAAAATCTAACAACACTATTATCCCCATTTTATGGATGGGAAAAGTAAGTCAGAGGAAGGTTATGTAATGCCTGGAGTGATTTTTATGTCTACTAAGTGTCAGAGATGGGCTTCAAAATAGGTATTCTGGATCCAGAGCCTATAATCTGGGTCACTATACTACATGTCCAATTATTGCATCAGTGCCTTATACCACTGTTGTCCGATCTCTGCTTTTTTTTTTTTTTTTTGATCTGGGGTTTGACTAGGAACCTCCATATCTGGGGTGAAAGGAGTTTTTGGATTACTTTGATGCCATGCTAGGAAGAACTCTTTCCAGCGTCTCAGAGCTGTCTCTGAAATGTACTGCATTATGGAGTTCAGAGTCTGCTCGGCTTCAATTCCTTGCTTGTATGTAATCAGGCAATACGGAGAAGTAGACATGTTCATACCCCAAAAGTTTAGTAGTGCTGCATTTGGATTGACTGTCTCCATTTCAAGGACATGGACAGTGCTTTGATCTTTGCTTTTGAAGCCTTCTTGTCAGCAACATTGGCAAGCACACCTTTGAACATTTATATCTGAATTCTTGTGTTTTGAAAAAAAAAATGTTTGTTAGTGTTTCTCTTCTTGAACACTAGTTGATGTTTTGCCAACTAGTTAAAAGTCTGCAAATCTGAGTGCTGGCTGAGAAGCTAAGCTTGCTGTAACCAGTTATCCCCAGATGGCCAGATCGCATTGTGTACCACTTTTATAGATGCTCACTGGCTGCGCACTTGGGGTTATGAGGTGTACTGTTCCACTTGTTTTTGCCAGCCGTGCACAGTACATTATTTGAAAGGTTGAGACAGATGGTATAGCTAAAACTAAAATGATGAGGGAGAAAAGAAAAAAAAGTGCAAAAAATAGAAAAGGGCACTTGATTTTCTAATTCACATTTCGGAAGTGAATTTTAGCTTCTGTGATTGACTAATAAATGCAGTGTTGCTATAAGACTCGAATTCATTAACGTCTGTTTAAACAGATAAAACTGAGTAATCGGCAGGAAGCAATCTTTTCCTTCATGGATGCTGTCCCAAATTTCATGGGACCTCCTCCAGATGTGAAAATGTTTGGGCCATTGGAAGCTGTCAAAAATAGATCTGGGTTTTTCAGGATAAGATATACCACCACCAATACCAATCAAAACAGAAAAATCCCAAAATTTATTTTTAAACTGAATATATATATATATATATATATATATATATATCTTGGTGAAGTAGCAGTGATAAGAATAATTAATCAG
The DNA here is from genome assembly GCF_036562045.2 of Rhinolophus sinicus. NCBI lineage: Eukaryota > Metazoa > Chordata > Mammalia > Chiroptera > Rhinolophidae > Rhinolophus > Rhinolophus sinicus. The sequence goes on along the minus strand of NC_133755.1, from coordinate 164,283,064 downwards.
TTTTCATGCAGCTGCTTCCTGACATTTCTGCAAATTGTTGTGGAAAAATTAATGAAGGTTAGATCAGTAATGGTTTCAAGCTTGGCCAGTGGAAACTATGACAGTGTTTCCATCAGCAATTAAGCTGGGCTGCTTTCTTTTTTCTATAGGGGAAGTGGTATGATGTGTGTTCTCCACAGGAAATGGAAAACGACAGCTGAACTGTGTGAGCACAGGTATGGAGGAGCACTCGGGAGTGCTCCCACAGGCTCTCCGTGATGTGTGTGCACTACTGATTGGCATTTTCTGCAGAAAAGATTTTGCTACAGAACACCGAGAAATCATTTCTTACAAAAGAGAGTAAGGATTCTGGGTTTTTATTGTGCTACCATTTCAGAAACACAGCTAGGCTATGAATCTAAACTTTGGGAACCAGAAAGTGGAACGTATGACAAACAGAAAGTGAAACTCACCTATCTAATTTTATTTTTCAAGCCAAAGGTAGTTCAGCACAGGCCCAGTTCACATCCTGTGTAACCCTATGGGATTTTCCCCAGTATTAGTTAAAAATTTTCCCATAGGGTCACACAGGATGTGAATTAAAGTAAACACTTAACAAGCATGATGAAAAGGAAATTAGCTTTCTAAATGATCCTTTCACTGTTAACATCCTGAGTAGTTATTAGAAACATGGGAAGGGGTCACTTCGATGTCTCATTATCAAGTTGTTACATTATTAATAGAATATATTACTGTTCTTCCGTTACATATGAAGTGTCTTTCCTTATATATGAAACTAAATTTTACATATCTATTTTCCTTTTTTGACAACATTAAAAAACCTAGCAAATTTCTCTGTTGATCAGTGCTTCTTACTCTTTTGGGGGAGGGGTTCATAGACCTCTTTAGCACTCTGTTAACAGCCTCTGACCCTTTCCCCCAGAAAAATACATATATACAACATTTTGCGTAAAGCTTTAAAAGTTTCACAAACCTCTTCAGTGACCTTGGACCCCCAGCATTTTTCATAGGACTAGATTTTTAAAGCTTTTTGTGGACAGATGGAAAATTATAGCTACTGCCATAAAGTGTTAATTTATTATGAATAAAGATTTTATAAGAGGCACTTCTTAAGAAATTTTAACTGTAGCAATAATAATTCTTTCCCTTTTCCACTTGAATAATGCTTCCTTGTCCTTGGAAGGAGGCATGTACACTGAATAGAATATACATAGCTGGCTTTGAAGCTGGCTGTGCGACATTTTAGCAAATGATTTTAGTTGTCCTACCTCAGTTTCATCTGTAAAATGGTGGCAACAAGGTGATAATATGTCACTGGTGTCTGGCAAATAGTCTGTGCTTAATATATATATATATATATATATATATATATATATATATATATATATCATCTCTTCTGTCCTTCCTTCTTTGAGATCTAGTTTAAATATCACTTTATTGCACATTTTTTACGACGCCTCAAGGCAGAGTTTTGTTTTGTTTTGTTTTCACTTTCTCCTTAGTGTTGTTCTATTGCTTTGTAATTTTCTTTACTCTTAGAATTGTGTTACCCTTCCATGGTTACATCTCAAGGTGTGAGTTTTGAGGATCTCGTATCTTAGCAATAATGTTTTATTTATCTCTATGCCTGCTGTGTTCAGAAAAGTGCTTAAGACACATAGGCTCTTTCTGTTTATTACATTAATAGTAATAATTTAATGCTTATTAGAAATAGAAGAATTTGGACTTTTAATTGTTACCAGTCTTCTCAGAAGAGAGGTCAAGTGACCAGTGTACAGCCAAAGTCAAATTTAGTGAGAAAATGGAGTCTGAAAATGAAAGTTTGTCTTCTCTAGCTATGGCTACAACCAGAAGGTATTCTCAACCACAGCCCTAGTATTTTGGTTAGGGTTGTCAATCAGGTTAATTACCAAGTGATTAAAAAAAGAAGGTACTATTACATGGTATATAAAATGTGTAGACCTCTGCATTGTTTGAATCTCGGAAAAAAATCTAGGCCCCCAAAGTCTTAATTTGTATTTTATTTTCTAGAATCTGGGGTCAAACGATAGCTTGAAAGACAGACATATCTGCCTCTATTTGGATTAAGTCCCCACACATGCCCTTGTTAATGTTGTTTAACTCGAGTTGAACAAAAATGTGGCCTGTCCTAAAGGAAATGCTGGTGTTCTTCAGTCTCTCTCTCTCTCTCTCTCTCTCTCTCTCTCTCTCTCTCTCTCTCTCTCTCTCTCTCTCCCCAGTCAGCTCTGTTCTCTCTGTACGTGATTAATAGCTTCCAAGCAGCAAGTTATTATTTAGAGCCTTTATAGTGACTTTGAGCCAGGCAAGGCTTGGAAGAGGGAAATGTACAGCTGACTACAGGAGGTCTTAGAGCAAATTATCATGGGAAGAACAGCCATGAGTTAGAAAGGAGAAAGAGAAAAGAGTGAAGAGGGGAGGTAGAAAAAAATTGGGAGGTAGAGGATGATATCTGGTGGTCTGGGAAGTTTTTCTGACACAGAGTAAAGCTGTTAGTCCGAATATGCAGAGTACTAGGAAACCATGAGTAGAACCCTGAATGAGTTGATATGCAAACCAGATCAATGGAAGGGAATTCAGAAGTAGAACTGAGGATTCATACAGGTGCTAATGATGTTGAGTTAAATGATAAGGAGGTTGTCATAGTTGAAATGCAATATGAACAGAATATGAATTTGTGTGCTTGTGAAATATAGATAAAGAGATGAATTTAGGAGATATGGGGAAGGAAAAAATGTTGGAAATGGGCTGAATTGGGGGGAAAAGAACAGTAGGATTGAAGAGTTTGTTCAATAAATCATTGGCAGTGAATTCTGGGCTTTCATGAGATGCACAGCCATTCCTCTACTCAGGCATTTCCACCTCCTGGAAAGCCTTGTCTCTACCTGTCAGAATTTTCAAGCCCATATTTAACTTTAACCAGCTGCATAAATATTTCTTGCACAACACTAGCTCATGGCAATCTCTCCTTTACTGAGCTCATACATTATTGTTATAAATGTAGTGGCACTTAATTGATGCTTAAAGCTATAATTTAAATTTTCACCTGCATGTCTTGTCCCTTCAATGAGCCTCCAAAGTTATGTAGAACTGGATGAAATGGATAATGTAAAAAAAACAAAAAAAACACACAAAAAAAAACACTTCTCTATTGTCTAATACAAAGTCATGCATATAGCAAGAACTCAGTATATAATTTTTAAGAGTTTTAAAGGATATTAAGTTTTTACTATGTCCCTAAAATTTTACTGGATGGGACAAAAGAAAGGAAGCATTAAGACGATGTAGTCCTTATTCTTCAAGTATAGATAATGAAGCTGGATATTTTGTTTAGAAGATTAGCAATTTGATTGAAAATTGACACTAGAGAAAGACTGTTTAGAAGTCATCTAAATTGTCTAGATGAAACAAGATAATGCATGTAAAGTGCTTAGTTCAGTGCCTGACAGTAAGTACTCCATAATTAATTTTTAGAATTACACTTATTATTAATTTTAATGTAATCTGCCGACGAGACCTTCCATAACTGAAATTCTTAAAGATTGATCTATATTAGCAATGTCAGGTTCTTTACCTCCTATCTAATAGAATCTGACTTTTACAACTCAAGCACACTGTAATTATTCATGTTACAGGTACGAGTGGTCTTTTATTTTTATTTTTTTTATTTTTTATTAAATTTATTGGGATGATATTGGTTAGTAAAATTATATAGGTTTTAAGTGTACATTTTTATAATACATCGTCTGTATATTGTATTGTGTGTTCACCACCCAGAGTCAGTTCTCCTTCTGTCACCATATATTTTGATGCCCTTTTCCCTCTTTTAATTGGCAGCTCTAGTGGACATTTTTTATTTATTTAATATGACTTTTCTATTGCATTTTAACTCTCTTCTCCTTGAAATATTCTACTTTATTGGTTTTCTTGACACCACTCTCTTCTGCCTCTACTTTCTCTAGGGCCTCTCTGATCACTCCTTCTCCATGTCTCCATCATTGGTTCTGTCCCTCCATCAGCCCAAAAAATGTTGCAGTGCAGAGTTCTACCGAGGGCGCCTCACTTCCCTTTTTACTGTACATGTTTACAAGGACTGAGTGTTTTTTTCTTTTTATTTTTTTGATTACTAATCTGTAATAGATGCTCAGTTTCCTAATTCCACACTTTCAACTGTATATTAGATATCTTTGCTGAAGTAGCTCAAATAAACCTCAATTTCAACATCTCCAGAGTTGTATTTTTCCTTTAAGACTTGTTCCTCCTTCCCTCTATTCATTAAAAGCCCACCATCCCCTGTCATCATTTCAAGCTAGAACCCTGGAGTTTTCTCTCACGGCTTCCTCACTGATACACAAAACCAGTTCCCATATTCTGTTGATTCTTCTTCTTGAATGTGTCTTTAAACAGTGTCTCCTCCCTCTTCCCCATTCAGTTTTTCATTGTATGGCCTTGAACAATTGTAGTAGACTCTTGACTGGTGTTCTTGCCTTAAGCTCCACACACCTTCAATATGCTCTCCAAAGCTGCTTCCAAAGCTGTATTTCTAAGTCAGAAATCTTCCTTCTGCTTCAGGATAAAGTTCAAAATCCTTACCCTATTACACAAGGTACTTTATTATCTCAACCTACTTTTTAATTCCTACATAATTTCTCTCATCTCCTTATCATTCCTCACCTAACTTATGCTTCCAACAATACCCAGAAAAGATCTTGTTTCTTTATGCTTCTGTGCATTGACAGTTGCTATTTCCTCTGCTTCTAATGTAATTTCCAATTTCTCCGTTAAGTGAACTTCCACAGATACTTCAAGACATAAAGGTCACCTCCATTGTGAAGTTTTCCTTCTTCTTTCCCTCATCTGTAACCACAGCACTGTCACTCACTTTCTCACTTCAGCTCCCATGGTGCTTTGTCCATACTTGACCACACATATTGTGTAAAATGATTTTTCCCCTATCTCACTCTAGTTCATAAGTTCTTTGAGGGTTGTATCTTATTCATCATTACATTTCCAGTGACCAGTATGGGCCTGCTAGGCATTCCATAAAATAATAAAGGAAAGATTGTGAATAAAAGCTGAATATATGTTCTGTTATAAAACATCTGAATTGATGATGAGGCATCCAGATTTAAATATCTTGTGGTTTACAAATTATTGAATTTAAATGATTTAATAACATTCTATTTCTTACTGCACTAAAGATAATTATTAAATATGTGTGTCATCTATGTATGTAGTGTAATACAGTCTTGAGTACAAATGATATTTTCAGAACCCAGAAAATTTAACAACAGAAACTGGAAGATGTAGATAAATCAAAAGATGGTTTAGTTAGAAACTAGATCACAATAACAAAGAACACTAATCCTTCAAGTAAAATAAACTCTCCTAACAATTTTGATTACATTAATAGAATTGTTGGAAAATAATGGCCTAATAGTTTTTTATTATTGTACGCTATATTAACATAGATAGCTGGTAAGGTCAAACTAGTTATTTAAAACTGAAAAGTTATTTATAAGTTTTGTTAGTCCTCATTTAAGGCTCTATAGCAGTGACAGGCCTTTTTTTTTTTAACTGTTTTTATTAAAGTTTATTGGATTGGTGCAGCTGCTATGGAAGGCAGTGTGGAGAGTCCTCAAAAAATTAAAAATAGAATTACCATATGACCCAGCAACCCTCTCTTGGGTATCTACCCAAAAAATCTGAAAACATTTATTCATAAAGATATATGTGCTCCAATGTTCATTGCAACTTTATTTACGGTGGCAGTGACAGGTCTTATAAATAGTGTGTATAACCATCAATAGAAAGGTTATAAAGTGAGACAAGTCTATCAAGTCATATACTTTTATTAATAGAACAATAAGCACTTTCTTTTCACTGTGTTAAACGGATCTTTAACTACATTGTGAATTTTGTCTCAGCCTCAGGACAACTGACCTCATTTAACCTTCAGATACGCTTTGGGAATTGTGGCCAAGTATTTGGTCTGTTTCATTTTGGATAATTTCTGTTGCTATGTCTTCAAGTTCACTAGTCTTTTCTTCTATAATGTCTAATCTGCCACCCAGTATATTTTTCCCCTCATTTTGAAGTTGTCCTCTTCAGAAGTTCAATGTGAGCCTTATTTATATCTTCCATATTGTCATTACTTAACATATTTATTATTTATTCTGATTTCTTGAACATATGGAATACAGTTAAAGTAACTTTTAATGACCTTTTCTCCTAATTTTGTCATCTGTGTCATTTCTGGGTCAGTTTTGATCCATTAATTATTCTCCTTTTTATGGGTGAGATTTTTCTGCTTCATTGCATACTTAGTAATTTTTTATTGGAAGCTAGAATTTTACGTTGTTGTGTAACGGGGACTTTTGTATTCCTAAAAAATATTCTTGATCTTTGTCATTGGGTGTAGTTAAGATACCTGAAGTAGTTTGATCCTTTCAGATCTTGCTTTTAAGCTTCGCTATGCAGGACCAGGGCAGCATTTAGTCAGATTAATTTTCCCCCTCTACTCAAGCAATACCCTTCTTAATACCTAAAAGTTCTGATAATTAAGTTTGTGAACTTGTTGCAATAAAGTTACTAACTTTTTTTGATATCAGAGGGATTATTCATTATGAATTTGTACCAACTGGACAAACAGTTAACCAAGTTTACTACTTGGAAGTGCTGAAAAGGCTGCATGAAAAAGTTAGACGACCTGAACTTTTCGCCAACAATTTCTGGCTCTTGCATCACAACAATGCACCAGCTCACACAGAACTGTCTGTGAGGGAGTTTTTAGCCAGTAAACAAATAACTGTATTGGAACACCCTCCCTACTCACCTCATCTGGCCTCCAATGACTTCTTTCTTTACCCAAAGATAAAGGAAATATTTAAAGGAAGACATTTTGATGACATTCAGGACATCAAGGGTAATACGACGACAGCTCTGATAGCCATCCCAGAAAAAGAGTTCCAAAATCGCTTTGAAAGGTGGACTAGGCACTGGCGTCAGTGCATATCTTCCCAAGGGGAGTACTTCAAAGATGACTGTAGTGATATTCAGTAATGGGGTAGTTAGCACTTTTTCTAGGATGAGTTTGCGAACTTAATTGGCAGACCTTGTGTGCCCCATAAATCAGGAGGCTATCCACTCTGTCTGTTGGGAACAGGCACTCTTCTTGGCCCTTTGAGAGTACTGGGCACTGTTCCCACTAATATTTTCAGTGGTTTTCTGCTGAATATATGTTCTATTATAAAACATCTGAATTGATGATGAGGCATCCAGATTTAAATATTTTGTGGTTTACCAATTATTGAATTTAAATGATTTAGCAATATACTATTTCTTATTACACTAAAGAAAATCCTGACTGTGGGTAATTTCCTCGTATGCATACACTGGTCAATATTCACCTGGATACTTCATCTGCAGATCTTCAGAGTTCTCTCTATGCAGTGCTATCTTCACCAGGCTCTGTGATCTCGAGCCACCTTTGCTTTCCTGCACGTCTACGTCCATGTTTTCAACTCACAGAGATCACTGTTCTCTTCCTGAGTTTCCTTTTCCTGACCTTGGTGAAAACTTTCTGCAGGTAATATGCAGGGTGATTTCAAATCTCAGTTTATTTGTTTCCCTTCTCTCAGGCAGCACTGTCCTTTTTTGCTGGGTACCCAGTATCTTAAGAGCTATTGTTTCATATTTGTTGTCTACCTTTATAGTGCTTTTCAGGTAGGAGAATAAATCTGGTCCCTGCTACTCCATGTTGATCTGAAGCTGAGTCAAAGCCTATTTTAGTATTTATTTCCTCATTTATGTAATATTCATTAGCCTGAAGAATTCTAGGTGCTGTTAGATAATTGCTAAATAAAGGATTTAACTTAATGTACACACCTAACATGGAGAGTTAGGTCTGTGAAATCTGTGTTGAGAAAATGTGTTAGGAAGTGTTTTCATGGCCTGATGCAAATTAGTATTGTTGGCTTTTTCTTTTTGAAAACTTTCATCCATTTGAAAATACTTTAAGTCGTGTGGTTTAAATTCAGTTGTGAATTTGTGAGATTTCAAGATAATGGCTCTTTCTTCTCCTTATCCCCAGTCTGACATTCTTAAAAGCAGCCACTTTGTGTGGTGGGGGAGGAGGGCAAAGACTTGTGACATGCATGAAATTTTAGCCATTGCACACAAAATGATAGGGTTTAGAAGATGTAAATAGCGTGGTTTGGACAAATCCACCTACTTACTCCTATTTGTAAGAAGCCAGGTTTCTTAAATTGATCTTAAGTGATCATTTTGCTTTCACTAACCTCTCTGCATCTACAATGGAAGAGAGTTTGCATGTGTTGCATTTTTAATGATTTGTCTTATAGTGCTTCAGAGGTTATTCTATGGTAGAATGCTTTCAGATCTCTCTGTCTCTGTCTCTCTGTCTCTGTCTCTCTCTCTCTGTCTCTCTCTCTCTCTCTCTCTCTCTCTCTCTCACACACACACACACACACACACACACCTCATGAAAACATAGACATCTTCCAGAGAATTTCCTGATGTACTGTTCTTTGAATGTGATGACATTTGTTTATACAGGAAGCCAGACACTAGATTCTTTTCTTTGGAGACTGTGTCAGAAACACATTTCCCACATTGGTTTTTCTCAATATGGCATACATATGTACCACTTACATATTTAATGTTTGGGAGCCATGGCGACTGATGAAGAATTCCTGATATGAAGTGCTCTTATCGATATGCTTTAAATATTTAATGTTGAGAAAACATCCTCTTTCCTCCCCACTGATTTTCTTTTAATTCTCCTCTGCAAACCACAAAGCAGAAATCAGATTGAAGACAAACCCTATAACCTTCTCTCTTGTGCCATGTTTTTCTGTTGACTCAATACGGCCCCTATATATTCCATTACATTTTCCCTGCCAATTGGATGGGGAATCTTATTGGAAGTGTGGCACATAATTTATGGCCCCAGAAGATGTAGGTTGTCTTTATGGGGTTTCTGAATTAATTTTTAAGTTTGATTTAAAAAAAAAAAAAAACAACACCAAAATTAAAAGAAAACCAATTTATATGTTTATGCTTTGAAAATGTTACATAAATTAACATTTACTTTTACCCGTCCTCTTAATAAAGTGTAGTACTTACAATCATTATCCTTATTGAACACTAGCCAAATGCCAGGGACACTGTTAGGTGACTTAGTCACCTGACCTGGAGGCCTCACAACAGCCTGCAGGTTAGGTACTGTTATCCCTGTGGGAGACGTGGGGAAATCGACCCAGAGATGTAAGTGATTTGTCTCAGATCACATCCCTCGTAAGAAGCAGAGCTGATGTCAGGCTAAGTTTCACTACCCTAAGAAATGTAGCCTCATATTCTATATTTGTTAACAGCAGTGAGTGTCCTTGGTAGATAAAAAATCAGAATATTAACTAAATACTTCTCAAATAAAATAGTAAGAAACCTTTATTGAGAGCCAAGTGTGTACCAGATCCTGCTGTGGAGAAGATGAGTTACAAGAAGGAGTAAAGCCCACTCTTCTGCCCTGAGGAGAGAGGCAGGGAGCAACAGTTACACAGCGGTGTGCCAGCCTTGTTTCTGAACGGTGCATACACACAATGCTTAGGGTGCTTGGAGAGGGGATGATCTAGAATCTTTGAGGGGGTGCGGTGGGAAGAGTGTCCTTGGAGACTTCCAGGAGCAAATGGTGCCACAGTGGAGCCCTGAAGGAGAAGTAGGAGGTGATGACTTTGACTGTCTCTGGCAGAAGTTAACTTCAGCCTGGAGACTTGACCTTTGTCTGCTGTAGTTAAGGCTAAGCCAGGCCCATGTACAAACCAAGATACCCATTCATACCTAGGATCTCTCCCTTCTGTGCATTTAACTTGCCATTATGCATATTTGCCACTTGTTGCCAAGTATACCATATTGCTTTATTTCTTATATCTTGAGCACATATTCTATAAAAGATCTTGTACTGGAAGTTGTGTGGGATACAAAAATGAATGTATTTCAGATTTTAAGATCCTCCCATTTAGTAATGGAGATAAGAACTATATTCAGATGTTTATGAAAAAAAAGGGAGCATGCAGAGAGCTTTATAAAAGGAACAGAGTTGTACTATGCCACACTGACAAGGGTATGATCACTTCCAGCTAAGGAATTCATGATGAGATCCATCCATCCATCCATTCATTTATCCACCCATCCATTTTTCCATCCATCCATCCATCCATCCATCCATCCATCCATCCATCCATCCATCCCATATATACAGAGCATTTATTGTGTACCAGGCTTTGTGGGACACCTGACACATGAGCTGGATCTTATGTCTAGGTAGGTTTTGATGGATCATGATGGAGGTGATAAGGAAAGTCTGTCAAGCAGAGTTCATGTCCTGACCAAAGACATAAAGATGGAGAACATTGGTCACGAATGAGAATAATGACTAAGCCATCTTTTCTACACCCCAGGTTACTGGAATCCATGTATTAGATTAAATTGGATGGACAGATAAGGACCAGATTCTGGAGGGTCACAAATGGCAGTCCAGGGGATTGGAACTTGGTAGGAGATGAGGAGGGACTGAAAGTTTTTAAGCAGGGGATCATTAAGAGAGAGTGCTTTCGGAAGCTCCATGTGGCATCCATCATATGTGGGTTAAGTCAGCGGGGGACGCACCTGGAGATAGGGATGCTCTCTGTAGTTGAACGTGATTACTCCAGTCAGTTTGCCTAAGACTTGGCGCCACAGCTTTTGAGCCTCTGGTCACTCCCCTTTCTTCATGGCAGCTTTCCTCCAGCTGGTGAGCTTCGTGGCCTGTGCATAACCTCTCTTGGGAGTCACTTGGCTTCTAGTTCCACATTCCCTCCCAGTCCTGCAAAGGCTTTGCCTCTAGGGATAGTTTCAGTTCACTAAGATTATGACTGGAAACCACTCTATTTAAATTATATGTACACGCTGAAAGCATTATTCTTTAGCAAATACAAGTTATGGGACCACGAATTACAGTATTTGTGGTGCTTTTATTAGAACGTTGATATGAAATGTCACTCTCATTATAACATTGTTTCTATGGAAAAGTAAGATTTGATTTACACTATTTTAACTTACAGGGATTTCCCAGGACTGTGTCCAGCCCTGAGTTAACATCCTGTCTGTCTTTCGATGATACACATGTCTGCTTGTCTTCCTTCTAGCTGCCCCCTTCGGTCCAGCCTTCTGAGACACTCTGCCTGCAAGATATCTTGATCTAGATGCACTTGTCGGTCTCAGTGCAAATGAAACATGGAGGTTACTCAGGCCATGCAAATTGAGTTTCATATTTGCTTAAATTAAACATGAAGGCAGCAGTGGCTTCAGTTGACCTTTCCAGTCTTACAGTTCTCAATTCCTGTATGCAAAACTACGTTGCCAAGTTGACTCTGCCCTGCCACTTACTCTTTCCCATCTCTAGACTATTGGTTGCCTTCCCCTCTAATCTTTGCCTTTAAAATCTTTCTAAGTCTTCCATGTCCATGTCTAATGTCACTCTCCTTCATTCACCCATGCATGATTACTCCAACAACACATACACTTTTACCTCCTCTGGATTATTCTTGTAGTACTTGTCACAGACTAAGAGCTGGGGCATTGAGTGGGATGTACCTGGTCCCAAAGCCAGCTTACTTACAATATGTGTGACCCTGGACAAGTTACTTAACCGCTCTAAACCTCTTCTATAAAATGAGAGTAATACCACTCACCTATTAGGGTTGTTTTGATGATTAAATGAGGTAATGTATACAAAAATCTAAGCATAGGGTTACCTGTCACATGGTGTGTGCAGAACATGTTAGCAATTTTTATGTTTTTCTTCTCCCAGAATAAGTTTTGAGGTCAAACATTGTGTCTTATTTATCTTTGTGAGCTCCTCCCCAAAGCCTGCCTCTAAAAGAACCTATTATAACTCTTGGAATATAGCAAGTATTCCATAAATATTTCTTTGAGGAAGGAACTAAATATGCTTTTTAAATTGCAGAATTCTCCCCCCCAAAAAAGTGATTTATGAAAAAAATTATCTTAGGTTCTCGTTTGCCAGGGCAAGCCCTAGTATTAGTATTGCTAGCGCCCCCTTTTGCTCTGAAAGGTGAAGTGTTTTGGATGATTAATTTTATGGGTACCCTATTTATGGAATATTTGCAGTTTTGAATTGTTCATGGTACTTTTCCAATTATATTTTCATATATATATATATATATATATATATATATATATATTATTGGGGAAGGGGAACAGGACTTTATTGGGGAACAGTGTGTACTTCCAGGCCTTTTTTCCAAGTCAAGTTGTCCTTTCATTCTTACTTGTGGAGGGTGCTGTTCAGCTTCAAGTTGTTGTCCTTTCAGTCTTAGTTGTGGAGGGCGCAGCTCAGCTCCAGGTCCAGTTGCCGTTTTCTAGTTGCAGGGGGCACAGTCCAGCATCCCTTGCAGGAGTCAACCGGCAACCTTGTGGTTGAGAGCCTGCGCTCCAACCAACTGAGCCATTCGGAGGGCAGCTCAGCTCAAGATGCTGTGTTCAATCTTAGTTGCAGGGGGCGCTGCCCACCATCCCTTGCGGGACTCGAGGAGTTGAACCAGCAACCTTGTGGTTGAGAGCCCACTGGCCCATGTGGGAATCGAACTGGCAGCCTTCGGAGTTAGGAGCACGGAACTCTAACCACCTGAGCCACCAGGCCGGCCGGTCATTTATATTTTATGTAGATGTGCTGTCTCTTAAAAGAGATTGTAAGGGATTAGAGCACACAAACCGCTTCATATCTTATTTCTTCAAAATCCACTGAGTGCATTGGGAGTGCTGATAGTACAGTGAGACCAGGATGTACCTACAGAGCAGTGACCTAAGAACATTTGCTGGCCTTTGGAGACCCATGTAATTACCCCTCTGCTTACAGCACACCTTCCTATTCAGTTACCTGGTGTACATTTTGCATATGGTTCTTCATGAAGGGTAGATACCTCACAATCTAGCAAAGTGACATTCTGTTGGTGTAATGTTAAGGGATTTTGTTGAGTATGTTTCTTGGGTTTTTTGTCCTTGTTTATTTTTTGGACAAGGGCTGAAATTTTGGTAGCTATACCCTGTGGTGTAAAATTTAATGGATTGCTATTCCCCATTCATCTTTTTAAAGTCTATTCAAAATAATTATGTAGAATTTTTCTTGTGATGATTCCTTCAGCTTTTCTCCAAGGTGAGGTGAAATGGCCTTCTATTCAGGCACACGTCCTTATTAGGTTGCCCTATTTTATTAAAAGGATGTCAGCTTTGCCCTTCTCCCATTGACCACCTGTCTTAATCAGCTTGGGCGGCTACAACAAAAATACCATAGACTCATACCAACATTTATTTCCGTTCTGGAGGCTGGAAGTACAAGGTCAGGGTGCCAGCACGATTGAGTTCTTCGTGAAAGCCCTATTCCTGGTTACAGATGGCCGTCTTCTCGCTGTATCCTCACATGGTGGAGAGAGAGATGGGATGCAAGCAGGTACTCTTGTGTCTCTTCTTAGAGGGCACTAATCCCAGCACGCGAGCCCCACCCTCGTGACCTAGTTACCTCCCAAAGACTCCACCTCCTACTCCCATCCCACTGGAGGTTAGGATTTCAACATACGTAGGAATTGGGGGGCGGGGCACAAACAGTCCATTCACACTGAATTCACGTGAAAGCAAAACATTCATTCTTCTCTTGGTTCTTGGACACTACTCTCTTGGTTTTCACCATGCCAGTCCACACATTTTTATTACCTGCCTGGCCCTGAAGGGAGTAGAGTTGTAACCTTGATGTTCTGAAATATATCCTGATATCAAGCTGGATGAGGAAAATATGAACCTATTGATCTACATACCTTCTAATCGCCAACCCCCTCACCAACACCGCAGCTTTGTGGGGCAGTCAATCTGCTTCAGTACTGATGTGATTTTTTTTGGGGGGGGGGCGGGGAATTTGAGTGGGGCTGGCCAGGCCAAACCCACATGTAGTCTTCACTTATCATTATTTCCAAGTCCTTGGAGCTCTTTACTACTAACGTGTGATTGTTTAAGCAATGAGCAAATTATTCCAATTAGAATTTATGCATGTTGGGTAAAAATAAACTGGTATTGTACTTTCATGGGCAATTAAAGTTTGCACTGGAGTTCATTGCACTGTATCATTGGAAACTTGCAAACTTCACAAAATAATTAAAGGAGATTGTGAAAACAGGTAAAAATAGGTTTTGATATTCATGCTTAAGAGCTCTTTCAGCTTAGAAGTTGAAACCCTTAGGAGTTCAACAAAGGTTTGTATGAAAATGAGAGACTTTGGTTCCTTTCCCAGTACTTCCAGCCTCCCATCCCTGAGGACTCAGGTGCATGAAGGGACAACATTCCTCCATGCAGGTCACCAGAGAGGAGAGGTTTCTTCTCTGTGTTTGGGCAAGTGTACTGCGGCCCTTGATGATAAGACAGGAAGAATCACTTCATTGGTCCCCCATCCTGTTTTTGCTGCATCCTGATATTTGCTGCACACCTATGGGGTTCAAGGTAACTACTCAGTTTGTTTTCAATGTAGGTGTCTGAGTTTAGGAAGAATATCTTTGTGTTGTGTGTGTGTGTGTGCGTGCGCGCGCATGAGCGTGTATGTAGTTGTTTTTTCCTCAGTGTTGGTTACATATGTGCAAGCTACAGACATCAGTTGTTTCACAGTTAATTTTAACTCTGTGCCCAGGTAGTGTAGGTGAAGTCTTTTTTTCTTTTTTCACCCTCTTCTTGAGCTAATTATATGCCTTGCCTATGCAACTATAATTATTTCACCAGCATGTGCAGAACCTGTGTCATTTCTCTTTTAAAATATAGTCAGAAAAATATCAGAAATAAACCTAGTTTGAGAGCTTGTGTGGTGAAGCCACTTCCACTAAAGTAGAGAGATCCACTGCTTTGGCGCATTATCCGTAGCATTTCATCACCTGAAATTTCCAGGTGACGATGAAATACTGGCATATGCATGTAGTTTCCTGTCAGAGCTTAAAGTTATGCTTGATTGATTTCTTTTAGTAAGAATTATGTACATCAGCAATCTTGACTTAAGCAAATGTAGACTTTTTCAAAGTAATTTATATATTGCAGTTTTATATGATGCATTTAAAAGACCCTGTATTCATTCTAGGTGTACTTAGCGACTTCACTTAAAACAAAAATTGTGTCTTTTTCATCCATGCATTTGATTTGTTTTCAATCTCATCTGATTTTATAACTACTTAGATATTAAAGTATTAACATCAGAGTTTTATAGTGTAAAATCTAGCTTAGCTACAGAAACACGACAGGATTTTACCTCTTAGTGTCATAAAAATGTGAAACTCTAAAGTAAATTGCACATGTAGACCCTATCATGTTCTCTCTATCTCTTTTTTATATCTTGCTAGTGAATTTTGTCTCTGTTTATAGTTCTCCCCTCTCTGTAATATTCCCTATTATGTGGTAATTCTTTTTTTGGAAACTTTGGGCTTTGCCTCTGAAGATTTCCTTTTTTCTCTTGGTAGTGTAATTTTTCATCCTTAATACAGGTTTTGGGTGTATTATGAAAAGGAAGGTAAGCAGGAAATTAGTGAAGTTGAAGTGAGTTAGATCTAAATACTAGATGTTTTACATATAGTATGTTTCCTCTTTATTACTGCACGGTCAAGACTTGGGTGTACTGGTCAGTCCATCCATAGATCAGGAACCATCTCTGAAGTTTCTAGTATGAGTGTGGCAGAGACTGGCAGGCTAGTCACCAAATCTTTGCCCTATTCTGGGACTCACAGTTAGACTGCATTTCCCAGCTTCTCCTGAAATTACATGAGCCACATAGCTGAGTTCTAGTAAGTGGACTGTGGGTGGAAGTGTTATCTACAGCTTCAATGCCTGACTAATAAAACCCTGCCTTGGGTGACCCTCCATCTTTCCCTCCTTTTCCAGCTTGAGGCAGATAGTCATGATGGCTTTGGAATCCTTGTTGATGTTAGTGAAGCCAGAATGTTAAAGGAGCCTAGATTCTTAATTACCCTGAGAGGGGAGCACTCATTTATCAGGACACTCATTTTAGAGTGCTCTTGCGAATGAGCCATTGTGCATTTTGGATTTTGTTTGTTATAGCAGCTAATAGTGCATTAGCAAGTATAGATGAATCCCTGCCTCCAAAGGCCCGCCACTCTACTCTGAGAGATAAGTTTATCATATGATGACACACTGTGATGAACATGTCTGTCCTGGGGGATCACAGAAAAGGCCTTGGACACCTTCAGGGAGGAGGGGCGTACTTAGGCTTAAAGAGGAATAGGAATAAACCAGGTGCATCCCTAGGTCCAGGAAAGATCAAAATCCCAAGTTAGAACTTAAATCATGGCAGAGGCCTGGTTGGGGACATCTATAAACCTGTGACTAAGAATGGCCATGGATTTAGCATTTATATCTTCCAATGATCTAGTGATTTTCATTTTAACATTTTGCACACACACACACACACACACACACACACACTCACACTCACACATTCATTTAGTTCTTAAAATAACTAAGAGAGGTAGCAAGGCAGGAATTATGATGTCCATTTTATAGATGGGGAATCCAAAGCCCATTAATTTTTTAAAAAATTGTATTAAATTTATTGGGGTGATATTGGGTAGTAAAATTATGTAGATTTCAAGTGTACAATTCTATAATATATCACATATATATCGCATCGTGTGTTCACCACACAGAGTCAGTTCTCCTTCTATGACGATATATTTGACCCCCTTTTCCCTCTTCTACAACCCTCTCCACTGAACTGTTGTCTGAAAGCAACAAACGAACAAGACAGAAAGACAAAAACTTATAGACAAAGCCCATTAGTTTTAAGTGATTTCCCGAAGGATACATAAACAGAGAGCTGAATGAGTGTGCTGATTGACAGGTACCAGAGTCAGTGGAAATGTGGGGGGTTCTAGAGTAAAAGACAGTTAGCTTAGAACCCTGTCCCTGGCATTTACTATCTGTGTGACCTTTGGTCTTATCTAACCTTCGCAACAGTAAAAACGTTATGTTTCAGTGTTATCATGAGAAGTCAATAAATAAAGTATTTTAAAGTGTATTAGTATTTGCTTTAATCTGGCGTTCTTTACGTGTTATCATAGCACCTCTTACCTTTAGCTGTGCCTCTCTGTACCCCTTGTTTCCCCGTTTTTTTTTATTGTGACCACTGCCTAGACCTCATGTTTGGTGAGGCCGCTGGGAAATCTCTCTCCCATCTGATCTGCAGACAGCATCAGAATAGTAGGGAAGGATAGGCTGAGTGGCTGCATGAGCCATCCTGGGTGTCCTTCCTTCCCCACGCGGATTCTAAGGGCCTAGTGTTCTCTGTGCCACCCAGTGAGGGGACTCCTGCCATTGTCTGTTTGTCCAAACTGTAGAGGTTTCCACATCATAATCGTTATATAACCAGTCCTTGTAACCAACTATACGTAACCACTCTTTGTAAGCGTTCTTTACCTACATATTAATATCAAGAAACCACAAAGGATAAGATAAAGTTACGATGTCTCGAAAGCTACTGTCTGGCGTAGGCCACAATTCCTGTGCCATCTGGAGTGCCTGCAGTTAGCTCGGGGAGAAACACTCCATACCAGAACAGAAGACTTTAGGAAAGAGCACCTGTTCTTTAAATTATTTCTGTAGACATTACAACTTTCCGTGCATTTGGGGGGATTCCTCCATCTACATCTCCCAAATTCTCTTTTCTTCCCTTATCATCTCTCAGAATATTAAGAGGCAGCCATTTCTAAGATTTTGTCTTCTGGTTTAACATTTTAATCTCAACAAATTAAAATTTTTCTCATCAAATAGGTACTTACTACTCTAAGAAGAAAATGTGTTCCTTTATAAGCTTCCATACATAACTATACCCATTATGATCTTCCTTTTCTCTAAGCATATTGGATATTTATAAAAATGAAGGGCAAGCACTTTGAAACTTAAGGTGATTTGCTTGGAAAGGAGTCAAATGTCTAATAGAGAAGAATAAGTCAAGTGAAGATGCCATCTGGCAGTTCGAGACCCACCTTGTTAAACTTGAATTCTGCACTTGGCGTGATAGAGGCGAGGTGCTTAATAAGTGCTAATAATGGCTAACATTGTATCATGGATGCTAACTGAATGTTGATAAGTATCTGAAAATTACGGTAATAGAGACACACTTCAGCAGCTAAATGTGGTGATGCTCTCTCTCCTAGGTTTAATGCCTTAGACATTCGTGAGCAACTAAGATAGTTTTTTTCACACCAGTCAAGTGCAGACATTTTTAATATTTTTTGCTGCCACCCAGCTGTGCTGCAACCCAGACACTAAGTCTGAAGTAAAGGGAAAGTATTTGCAGCTTAATCTAATTTCTGGGAAAGTTCTTGGGCAACACTAAGGTTTTTCAATACACTGGAGGGGAAAATATACTAGCGATCTGAGCCTGCATTTGAAGAGAATTTGTGCCTCATTGGATTTTCATGAACAAGTGAGCAAGTGAGCAAGGTAAATTTCAAACTAGTCAATGGTGCTAGGTTCCTGCAAAGGGACTGTTTTTCTACCACTAACTGGATCTTCGCCCCCAGGCTTCCCTGCTTTCTGATGTCACTAGTTTGCTACTTTACCACCTTGAACTTTAATTATAGTTTCGGGACGCATTATAGAAGTTAGTTGACAGAACTCTGATGCTTGGAACTTTAGTAATGTTTGTGTGTGGGGAGAATAATTTTAGCAAGTGTTAATGTTCCAAACAATTTGATGAGCTTGAAGCTACCTAATAGTGACCAGAAATTCACTAATTTTTAGTCGATGTTCTCTAGGATCAGAGGAAGCAATGAATAGTGATATGAATATCCAATAGTTCCAAGAAAAGATGATGCTTAATGTTCTCTCTTCCCCTTTCCTTAGTGTTATAGCACCTCGCAAAGGAAATGGCTCTCTCTGAAGTTGACAACCTTCATATTCCCATTGGTCCTCCAGGGATACCGGGCTACCCCAATGGCTTTTCTGCTGATAAGCCAAGAATGAGTTATATTTTATGGCTAGTCATTCTGTCATTGTGTGTGTGTGTGTGTGTGAGTGTGTGTGTGTGTACACACACATATATAACATATATAGGAAATTATTTCAACATTGATATTCTATTTAATAATTTTATTTATGACATACAATAAAAAACAGTTTGTCTTTTTAATATTTTCATGCTTTGAATTATGTCTGCAATGAGATAAAATCTACAGGTATGTACACACATATTCACATGTCCTAGCATACATGCAAAATTAAATAACCATTTTCAACTAATTTGATACACTTGATCTTATGGTCAAATAAATAGTCAATCACCTACTTTTGTAAATATGTTTGCTTATATTTATAGCTGCTGGAAATTTAACTCTACTGGTATATAAAAGGAATGACAAAACTTTGTCTTTATAAGTACCAGGCATTGTCCTTATGACTTACATGTGGTATCTCATTTAATACTCACAACAACCTTCTGGCAAGAGAGAGTGAGTTAGGCAGAAAATTGCAACCCAGGTGAAAAACTATAAC
Source organism: Rhinolophus sinicus (assembly GCF_036562045.2). Classification (NCBI taxonomy): domain Eukaryota; kingdom Metazoa; phylum Chordata; class Mammalia; order Chiroptera; family Rhinolophidae; genus Rhinolophus; species Rhinolophus sinicus. Next base: position 164,263,435 of record NC_133755.1, on the reverse strand, counting down.
TGTCCTATTCCTTGGCTTTATGCCTTTTTCATGGGCATGCCAATAAATTTAGGAAGTAAGAAATACTAACCAAGGTGTTTTAATTATAGCATTTGAATGATGCCTTTGATAGCAGGGAACAGAGATCCTGACCCAAACTTTCTAAAGCAAAAATAGAAACATTTTTGGCTAATGATCCTCAACAGTCCAGGGGTAGATGCTTTCAGGCTCAGCTTGATCCAGAGACTTGTGAAGCCTGCAGATTCTGGTTTCTTTGTGAGGATTCTTTTGGCTCTGTTCCCTCTGGTATCAGATTTGTCATTAGGCTGGCTCCTTTCATGGTACTAGTAGTGACAAAAGATTCCTGACTTCCTCTCCTCACCACACAAATCAAAGGAAGAGAGAATTTCTTGTGGCTGCTCAGAATGTAAATCTTTCTTCATGTTTGACAGTCACCACCTGTTGTTACTGAGAAGCCCAATGCAATTATTTATAATACTTTTCTTGACAGCAAATCACTACAGTAGGGTAGGATCAAAGGGAAGAATTTTCCAGATATATGCGCATACTATTAATATTTGGGTACACCAAATATTACGTATTTGGTGTACATAATGTATACAATGTGTACAAATAATGTGTACAAATTATGTATACAATGGGAAAACTGTTATTCTAGAAGAATAACTCTTTGTTTACAATTTTGGATGACATTATCTCCATTTACTATATAAATGATTTTTGCCTATTTTACTTTAAAATGCTAACTACTGTCTCCTTAAAGAAAGTATTTCAGATTTACTACTTTTGATGAGTATTTTCTTTGTTCCATGGAGTGAAACCACTAGAACTAATTATTTTTTTAAGAACTAATTATTTCAACTCAACTTGGATTTACTTGTGGAGATCAAGTTTAATTAATCCCCCAAAAATAAAAAAAAAATTACCACCCAGAACTTTTAAGTGTAACTATTTTACATTCTAACCCTATTTTTATCTCACAGATATTAAGCCGAATAGCAACATAGTCACTTGAAATTTTCTTTGAGATGTTCCTGTCACAGAAAATAAGCTGACAATATGAAAACTGTCCATTTATAGTAATCCCCTGGTGAGGAGGTACTATTTATAAAAGTTTTCTATATGATGTGCATATATTTTATAATTCTGAGTACTATGTCCAAATTGTTTCTTTTCTCTTTCTATAGTTTTTTGTTGTTGTTGTTGTTGTTGTTTCTTATGAGTAAGGAGCTCTAGCCTCTTCTCCTTTTCTCCATGAGGAGAAAAGAAAAGGAAGGTCTATTTTATGAAACAAGTCATGGCAGAAGGTAATGAAGTAAGGGTTCCCACAGGCGTGTTTATCGTACTGTTTCTGCCCTCCTATGCACTTACCTCCAGTTTCTGGAAAATGGGTTCTATTGTTTGAAGAGAAGGGACCGTACTAGCTAAAAGGTCTATGATCAAAATACAGAAAGACATGAAGAGTGAATGTGCCACACATCTTCAAGGGCAGATCCCTGTCATTTTTATGGACTTGGGTATCACCAAGCAAAGGTGAATATTTAAGGGTATTAATGATTTCCCTACCCTACAATTAAGAAAACTAGTTATCTTGGTTATCTAGTTATCTCCTCTCCCATTTACCAAACTAAAGGTTAATGTCTCATGTAGAATGTGCCAGGCACAGCTGAAATAATGCCCTTCTTAGCATCTGGGTTGAATCCATTGTAATGCCCACACTAGATGAACAGTAAACCTCCCTAACTGCTGCATCTTCCCATTGCAGCTTAGCAGGACTTCCAGGTCTAGAGTCCTTCCCAACCTTTGTGGGTCCTTTGTCAATGGAAACTCACTATTGGATGGATACTAAAGTATTTCTATTTAATGAATAAAATGAATGTAAGTTTTTTGCTGCTAGATGTGTATAGAAGAAGGTTGTGGCTGACCTTGGTTAACCATAAAATTGTCACATCTGTCTATTGTGTGAAAGCTTTCCAACTGGTTACTATGTTGATTGAACTTAGGTGTCCTCAGTGAAGTAGGAAGTGTTAGAGCTCAGACCTTTTCATTTCTTCCGTTTTAGTTTCTTTAGCAGTAAAATTGGTTTGTGCATTAGTATCATCATCATCAACAACAACAAAAACAAGAATATCTACTATTTGATGATTTGAAGTTGGCAGCCGACTTTCACAAGTCATCTGAATTTTTGGCTCACCAGGAGAGTGGTGTAAAAGTGGGGTCAGCACCTTTATTATTCTCAGTCTACATATGAGTAAATAAATGCAAGTGCAGAGAAAGTAAGGGAACCACCCAAGGTCAGCTCATGGCAGAGGGATCTTAAACCTATGTCTTCTGCCCACTGATTCCACACATGCTTTCTTAACTGGTTTATAGGATCCGTTGTGGTCCATGGAAATAGCCATGTGTTTGGGAGACAGCGAGTCAGGGAACTACTCGCTGATCGTGTAATCTTTGAGAAACTGCTTAGACAATTGCTTAACTTTTCTGAGCCTCAATTTCCTCATGCTCTTTGTACATTAGAAGGCTATTATGAGACTGAAGTGATAAGCTTTGAAAATAAAAGAATACACACATGCAAGGCATTATTAAAACATTTTCTTCTTTATATTATAATGCTAGTTGTCGATTAAAAGAATTAATCTGCTTGTTCAAATAATTTACACCCATGTCAAAAGCAGAGAGCAGATGCTGCAATAAAATTAGTTCTGGAACCTTATCTACGGCCCTTAATGAAATCAGAGAAAGCTTGATAAGTTAGAAAATATAATATATTTAATTTTGTAATCTGTGTTTTGATTTGCTTAATTGTTTTTGCTTTTTTTTCTTTCTTTTTTTTTTTTACTTTTGTTTGTTTTCATGAGAAGCTGGGCTAAGGAAGAATTCTTAATAAGATTTTTAAAGCAAATTCTTTTCCTGTCAGTGATATACCAGAGAGAATGAAAGTGAGATTCCAAATAACATCAATAAATGAGGAGTCGATGAAGACTGTATAAATTAAGGCCATTTGTGGGCCTGCAGATTTTAGTAAGTTGCTTTCAAAGCTGAAACAAAAGTTTGTTTGTTTGTTTGTTTGTTTGTTTGTTTATTTATTTATAATTTTTTTCAAGGTGAATTCTTTCTGGTTGCGTGTTTAAATTGTGTTCATCAAATTATTCACATTAGTGTGAAGAACACAGAGATTAAGCCCATATGCCCATATTGGATATTGGTCAGTGTTGACTGAAACCCAAATTATGAATCACTAACACACATTCTCGAGCATTTGGATCAATTTGAAAACACAGATCAAGTTAAATCACATATAATTGGTTAATCAAAATAGTACTGAACATGGTTTTTAGACTCCAATTCGTTGTTTAAAATTTTAGTAACATTTAGGATAGTTGATGCAGATGCCTTAAAAGTAGAGGTTGATTTGAGACTTGAAATGCTTTCTGGTCAAATGGATTCTAAACCTGTTAAAGTACATGTGTCCAAGTCTGGTTTTATACCCTATGGGTATTCGACAAATGAAGCCATTCATCCAATGCTTTCAGTACACTGCACAGGCTTTGTGTGTAAGATCTGCCAGGGGAAGTTCTCTGTGTCCCAGAATATGTCAGATGCATTTACCATGTCTGCTGCTGAGCCTTGACAGTAGCTGGAAATTTGACCATGTCTCAAAGATAATATAATTTGACCATATGATTTCCATATCATTCATATGCAATTCCTTAGAGAAGGAAAAATAATTGCTGTTTCTCTTGAATTGTATTATATGTACCTTTTCTGTTGTATTTATGAAATCCTTTCTTTGCTTAGAATCAATACAGTTGAAAGCTGAAGGAAAATACCAACATTTGGGGGGTTTCCACAGCACTTTTTATATACCTGGAACCAATTAGTTTTCATAGTTGTGCTGCCCAAACATTATTGAAATATATAAATAGATTCAATTTTGGAAACAGTTCCCAGCTATATTTATTATGTCTTTTATAACAGTCCCGATTATTGAGGTGTGTATGCTCACACATGAGTATGATGGGGAACAAAATTAGGACTAGTGCTTGAAGCTAGAAATGCTGTTAGTGATCAGAATACGTACCACGAATGCCTAGATACTTCCTAGAGGGAGGCCCCAAATTAAGACCTTAGCTTTCCAGCCACCATCCTAAAGAGAGACACTTAACAGGCTTAAAAAGTAGTATCTATAAAGCCAGTTTTTCAGTAAGAATAAAATTTTCCTTGATCCTGACACCAGATACCTTTCTCCCATGGGTCTTCACTTTAAATAGACAATTAAGAATTGTAAACCACAGGGCTCCTTTTAATGCTAAGTAAACTAGAATATGTGTAGATACCGTGCCTTGTCCATAGTAGCAAGCAATGCATATTTTGGTAACCACTGAATTGGAGGGGAAATGTGGCATAGAATCATCATCAATGCCCTTGGATAAATTATTGACTTAAAACGCCGGGAAAAAAATCACCTCACTCACTAATGACATCATAAAAAGTGCATATTCGGGCCATCAATAAATATTTCCTAAATGTTGATAGAATGAAGCACAGCATGATGACTACAGTGTTCTCCTTTAGGCAGTAATATAGATTTGTGAGATATGATATCATTAATTATTGTGTTCTCTTCCTCACAGGCATCCCCCTTCATCCCATTATCTTTTAAAAATCAGTTTATTGAGTACCTACTATGACAGGCATCCTGGTTACAACAACCATGATCAGGAGAAATTATTGCTTTCATTTTCTGAGTGAAGAAAAAAGGATCGAAAACGTTAAATAAATTGTCCAAGATTACACAGCCACCAGGTATTAGAACTAGTGCAGGAGTGTGGATTTCCTGACTCAAAATCCAATATTCTTATCAGTGCACCTGTTCTTCCTCATCTCAACAATTTTGTGTCCTTTTATAAAACTGTGTTAAATTATTGTATTAGTCTGCTCAGTCTACCATAGCAAAATGCCACAGATGGGTGGCTTAACAGAAAGTTATTTCTCACAGTTCCTAAGGTGAGAAGTCTGATCCACTGTCGGCAAAGCAGGTTTCATCCTGAGGCCTTTTCTCTTGGCTTGTAGGCAGCCACCACCTCACTGTGTGCTCACACAACCTCTTCTTTGTGTGCATGCTGAGAGAGCTCTCTGATGTCTTTTCTTATGAGAACACTGATCCAGTGGGATCAGCGCCCCACCCTTATGATCTCATTTAACCCTAATTATGTCTTTAGAAGCCCCATCTCCAAACATAGCCACACTGGGGCCTAGGACATCAGCATATGAATTTTGGGAGGACACAAACATTCAGTCCATAACCATTACCAATTATGAGAAAGTTCCAGGTAGAGGAATGCAGTCAGGCACTCCTCCCTCATTCCTGTGCTTGGGGCGTGCATGACGATCTCAGCCTAACTCAAGGGCTTAGGTTAGTACCAGGGAAGGCTGGAGTGAACCATCGTTATCCAGTGTGGTTGCCTCAAACTCTAGGTTGGCTCTATACCCTGGTACCATTTGGAATGGGAGTGATCAAAGCTGAGGCTAAGTCTCAGAGGGCAATTATAACCCATTATAATAACAACAATAATACATGAATATTTGCTATGTGCTAGACACTCTACTAAATGTTTGGCATTCATTGAATTTAATGTGTCATCGAATTCTCACAACTGAATGAGGTTGGTAGGTGATATTTGGTGTTGCTACTTCCTTTATACTAAGATTTTCATGTTCACATAGCTAGCAAATGCTTGATCCATGATTTATTTGAACCCAGACAGTCTGACTCCAGTGCCCTAAATACTTACCTATTCTGCCCTTCTAGTTAGTGAATAGACCAGCATCTTGATAGTCGTTGAGGTAAATGTACTCTGAGACTGCAAAAGGTGGAATATTCTTGAACAACCCCAAGGAGTGACTTTTTACATCTCAAGGGCCATTGTCAGCACTGTCCTACTTGTCTTGACCATCACTTAGGGCAGCGGCAGAAGTTTGTGGCTGTGTTGTCTCAATGCTTCACTTCTAATCCATGAGTCACCTTTCTTTGTCCCTGGTTTCAATGATCTTCACATGTATATGTTTGGCATAAGTATACATCGTATCAGCATCAAACGCCACAGGTCTTTAGCAATTAAAATGATTAATCAATAAGGAGGCAGGAAAGAAAGAGTGTTTTTGAGTTCCCCTTTCTTTCCCACTTTTCCAAGAGTTTATTCTACTAATCATCTTATCACATCTTTTCCCCCTTAGCTTCAAGTCTTTTCTGTCTTTAGAAAACTCCCTCTCAATTTTGATTCCTTTTCAGGCTATACATTTGCAGAAGTTTGCTCAAAAAGGAATGGAAAGGGATGACATGCAAGTGTGCACTCTCTAAAGTGTTTCTGTGATTGTGGCAATCCTCTCCTTGGAATCTCTGATGGCTCTCACTGTCTACCAAATAAAGTTCCTTTACCATCTGCTACCACCTTTCCTCTCAGCCCTGACTCCCATTACCTCAGTATGCTGAATGTTCTAGACACACAGACTAATTCTTCAACATCCCTTGCTCTTTTCTATTGCACAATGATATGTTCGCATTAAATGCTTTCCCTCTGCATTGCTACTTGCCAAATCTTAGCCCTCTTTCAACCTAAGATAGTGTTTCTTAAATGCAGCATTCCCAAGCAATCTCTTGTTTCTCTTGTTTTTGTACCCCCACAGTACTATTTTGTGCCTCTGTTGCTTTTACAACTTGTTGTTTATATGGATTTTCCTCCCACTAAACGGCAAGTTCTTTGAAGGCAGGAATCATGTTTTATTTATCTTTGAATTCTATATGTGTACATAACTCTTAATTCATAGTTGGTTAAGTGTCATTGAAATTGACTTAAATTATATGTGTATATGTTTATATTCAATTATATACAAACTTATATACAGAGGGTGCCAAAAAATGTACACACATTTTAAGAAAGGAAAAACTGTATTAAAATTATAATACAATAAATAACGCTAATATTCACTTAACACCATCTTTTGAGCAAACGTCATACTACACATTGCTTGTAATTCAATTCAACTTTGGAAAGTAATAAATAGATATCATCTCTTAAAATGTGTATATATATTTTTGGCACTATATATGTATATATATTTGGTAAATAAGAATAATATCTGGATTCTAACTCAAATAAATATAAAATTTGCACTGTGATAATATTTTATTTAATTACATTATTATATGTAATAAGTTTTGAAAAAAATGGCATTTGAATGAATGAATGGGCCAGTAAATGGAATTCTGGAATTGTCTGGCAAAATTTGACAATAGGATCTTAAAAACACCTGCCTGCTTCAAACTTGAGTATTTTTCTAGCCATAAACTCTGTAGGCAATGATATATTCCAAGATGAGGCTGAAAATATAAATGCCATTCAGTTTATCAAAGTGCCAGTAGAGTACCTGAATAACCACAAAGCGTAGGAAATTATAAAGCTTTTCTTGTTACTTAATTTGGGTAAAGCATGGCTTCCATTTTAACCATCTACCTCTGTTGAGTCTTACCTGGTTGTTCAAGCCCTTTTTAACCATATGCTTCCCTGAGTTCTGGCAATAACTGATATTCCAGTGATTTGCTGTGTGCTAACTTTATGTTCATTTCTAAAGTACCCTGTCACTTATTTACTCTATTTTCCTCACCAGTCTGGGACAGTGTTGAATCAAGATTTGCTCTTTGATTTACAGAGGTTGTATACCTCTTTACTGGCACACAAGTCAATTTCTCCACTCTGTCAAAATTTTCAAGAGAGGAGATAGAATTGATGATTTCAGCAGCTCAGTTATTAGGGGGGGTTAGACCCATTTGATTAGGTTATGTGACATGTCATAGGCCTTGCCTTGATTTCTTTTTGAGGGATCTTTGTTGTGTGTAGACCTAATGTAGGGAGACAGAGACAATTTTTTTCATCACATCTGAGAATCACTTGTAGCATGAAATATGGAATGCAAGTCAAGTTTTCAGCTGTGCTTTTATTGGTTTTGGTATGATTTACATTGATGTGGGAGGCTCTTCTTTCCTAAGAGATGGATTTTCCTTCAGGCAAGGTAAACCTGTTTTATGTATACTTAAGAATATGATGCATATTTGATGATTTGATTTCTCCATTTTCTTTGTTTATATAATCCAAAGTGAACTTTGACCTTTATTTGTGCTAATCTTGGCATATCCAGGAGTAGAAGGAAAGTTGGAGAAAGCATCATTACCTTGTTTATGTATACTTATGGCAACCAAACAGTAAACATAAGCACTGTAAAAGATAAAACTTGAGAAAACAACACAGAGTTATGACTTTGTTATGCCATATTTCTCATGAGAGTAGCAGTCAAAAAGTCCTTCTCTGGCTTTATCTTCCAAATATTTAGTTAAAGAGTAGATATTTAAGATAGCTTGGCAAGAAGTAGTTATGTACCTGCCGTAATAACATTAAGGCATAGAATAGAGGGAACTGAAAGGAAGGAAATAAAAAATAAAAAATGGGAATGTAAAAATAAAAATGTAGCACAAATGAGAAAACGAAAAAAGATTTTTAATTATATAAAACATCTAATTGGCCTTGCCCTTTTGCAAAAGCAAGGCAACATACACCGTTCTGAAGAACTAGTGTCTGTTGAGATGCAGTTACCATATCTTCAGAGGTCTCCATGGTGAAATCTTGATATGAACCAAAGGGCTTATCTCCATTGACTCTCAATGAAGGAGTTTCCCTCGCTTTGGGGAAGATGATCTCATGTCTTGACTTAAAATATTTACTTTAAAAAGATTTTCATTATAACAGCATAAGAAGCTTGATAACAGAAAACAGCTTGTGCTGAAAAATGATTGAGAATTAAATACTTATTTTTGTTTTGGATATTAAATAATGTACCACTTGTAAAATTGATCATTTTGACAACTAATTTTGCCATCATTTATTAATTTTGGAAAAATTAATATTTTCATTGAACTTATTTTATTTTCTATAAAAACTGATAAATAGTTCAATGGAGCTTTGCTTTGTAGCTATTGTTATTTTCTGTTTGATTAGCTTTAAAGTATGGACGATAAATGTCTTTGCTCATTCTAAGTTCAATATCATTTATTATTCATTTTTCATTCCTTTACTCATTCAATCAGTTTCTATAATAGGGCCAGGTTAATAAACTTTCAATAAGAAGTAGCACGGCTAGTGGAAAATATAATTGACTTGGGAGTTTGAAGACCTGAGCTGTAGCCCAGAGCCATCATAATGACCTCTGGATCCTTAAGCAAGCCTTTTGACTTCCTTGGTTCTCAGCTTTTTCTTCTGTTAGCTGATGGATTCAATAATTTCTAAAACCTTTCATAATCCTAAATTCCCCCATATGATTTAGAATAAACTAAAAAACTAATGGTGATAGAAGTGAATAGTTTGCTCCTAAGCAAGTTAGTTAGATATGACTTATTTCATGTCAAATATGTGATCAAGCAAACAAATCTCAGTTACAGCTATGGTCTTGGAAAACATGACATGTGTTTAACAACACATGTGGGGAGAAATTTGCATTGCCAATACCAAATGATCACAGCCCAGATGCAGAGTAAGGACTAGTGAGCACTATACGATCCTGAATCATCAAAGAAAGATTAAATTATGTTTAGGAGACTGTAATTAACTCAAGGAGAAGGCTAATGTGCTTTGGAAAATAATCACTAGCAGATGTTAAAACAAAAATATTTTCTCTGTGGTCTTTACCTAACCATGAGGTTGTATTAACTAGAACGTTTTATTCCCTAAGCATCCCCAGGAACCAAAATTTCACCACGCTGAAATGAAGTATAATGCAGCTAGAGAGAAACTGGAATGATAGTCTTATATTTTTATGTCATCTGACAAATGTATTTTAAATCTAACATTGAGAACAGTGTACTTTTGTGTATTAGCATGCAGTTTTCCTTAAAGACTTGCTCAGTCTTGTTGCCCCTCTAAAGCCTTTCCTAATTCTCATGACAGGATTGACCGGAAGTTCCCTCTTTTGTGATCTTCCTGTACTGTGTTTATATTTATGTCAACTTACTTGTTTAAAATGTCTGCCTTCTAGGCTCCGATCTCTTAGATGCAGAGCTTGCTTTTTCTTTTTTTGTGTTTTGTAAACTTAGCCCATTTTCTGGCATATAGTAGGAATTCATTCAATACATGTCTAAAAGGGTCATAAAACAGTCAGAAACTGTAGTTAAGGAGGCTTAAATTACAAACACTAATTCATATATATGCACTTTCTTTGTTTTTAAATAGTGTTAATTTACACAGTGCTTTGTTTTGTATAAGTTCTGTGCTCCAACACTGACTACCTGCTGAGACGCAATAACAGACCAGAGGTAGATCTGGGGAATTTTTATAGGCAGTTTCTAGAACCAGAATCCTAAGCAATATAGCAAAGTAGGTGAGTTTTGACTCAGTTTATCCCAGCCCACTCTTGGAAAAATCCCTTTTCCCATACACATATTTGACTTTTCAAAGCCTTCTGCTTTGTTGTCTCAGTATTTAATTGCCCCATGTTCCAAAATTACCACATTTTCCCTTTCCTACTTGTATCTCCTCAGTCTTTCTTCTTCTTCTTTGCATTCCAAACCCAAACCCAACCTTTATATCAAAACTGAGAAACTTATAGTCATCATACTGATCGAAGTGTGTGTGTGTGTGTGTGTGTGTGTGTGTGTGTGTATCTTTATAGCCTGTGCCTGCCTTCCCTACCACCTCCCAGGTGCCTCTTACCTGACCATTCTAGGCACTCTGAATTAGAACAATGCGCCCATTTAGAGCCTTTTTTTTTTTTTTTTTTTTCCGTAGATGGGAAAAGATGCCTCTCTGCAAAAAGCTGGTGGAATTGATAAAGTATATCTTGACCATCCATTTATCTTTCAGTACTCTTCTCCCGTCTTTACCTACTTCTTTCGAATCTCTTCTCCTTTCTGTAAATAAAAACATCTCTTCTCTAGAGTATGAAGAGTAGTGTTCATTATTTTAAACATCATACTTAAACACTCCTTTTAACCAAGAAATATAAGGGTCATATCTTATTTCCAGGTTCTATTTACCATTTTTTGTAGAGTTGATGCAAATAATTATTATTTTTAATCGTGATAACTCTGACTTAAATTGTAACTGATTTATCTTGTCAGCTCTTCTACTAAGATTGTGATCTACTGTATATTTGTTTAACTTCAGAAGAAACGAGAATGATGGAAAGTACTTATATTTGCATGGGAAGTTTGTCAATGAAACTTTAACCTCTTGAAAAATTCATCAAAAAATCATATCATTAAACCATAACTTGTCTTAAAGTAATTTGGAAGAATAGAGAATTGAAATAATAGAGAATCCTACCAACATTGGATATTTAAAAAACCTCTCCGCACTGTCTGTCTGCCTATCTACCTATCATCTATCTGTTTGTCTATCTATCTATCTATCTATCTATCTATCTATCTATCTATCTATCTATCACCTATCTAATCATAGCTCAAAGAGCCTTGCTTTGCTTACTGATAATAACCTATAAACATCCAAGAATAAATATCTAATGCCAAGAATTTTTTCCCTTAGAGTAGAAAGGCTGAGAAATCACTGAGATAGAAACAGTAATACTCAAATTTTCAATTGTTTATTACAAACAGGAGATGGAGGGTTGGAAAATATGTTTAAGGAACTCTCCTACAAACCTGCAGGTGACAAGTTACAGTCTGTAGTTTGTTAGTAAATGAAAGATAATTTCCATCTCATATTTAGGAATGAATTTTAAATGATCTGGAGATATTTAACAAGATCTGTTAACATTATTCTCTGAAAACTTGTTAGTTTGATTGAATGTTAAGGTTTCATTGCATGGTGATTTCTCATGTATCTAATAATCTGAAAGTAAAGGTAAAGAAATGAGTATCTCTCCTCTTCCTTTTGTTCCATTGTTTAATAGTATACTATTGAACTGTTGGTTTCTAGGGGATAGAAGCATGAGTTGTCATACTACATTCTCAAGAGCTGTTTGAGGAAAGATTTTTATTTTGATGAAGAAACTGAGGCACAAAAATTCACTTAGAGTTAATGCAAAAATAATTCACTTAGAGTTAATGCAAAAATAATGTTCAGAGATGGTTATCACCATGTCTTTATTGTAATAGTAACAATAATTACCTCCCTTGTGGAGGCCATGACTGATTCGAATTTGCAACAAAATGACTTGTGCAAAATAGCTGAAATTGGTATCATTTCTTTCATGTTAATATCATCTAAATCTTTGCTTAAAAATCATACTAATTACCTGGAAGTTTCTGTGAGGTAAGACATAAGTGCAACATTATTACCATTGCTTTTTGGTTCTTCAAAGGAAAGCCAAGCATTGAAAAGGTTATGAATTGTAAGTCACGTGACAGAAACAATTTTTGAATCTCTTACTGACTGAAAAGAGGTATCTTCTAAAATTCCAGATATATGTGCATGTCATGAGAGGAGTGTTTTCTATTTCTAGTAGCCGTAGTCCAAGAAAGTAAGACTGGAAAACCACAATCAGAACTGGGAACATTGCCCTGTCAGCTCTGTTTTGCCTGTGGAGGCTGTTAGTAGGAATGATGATTTGGGGTCTGGGAATGGTTGGATGCCTGTCTATAGTTGCTACACATTTGGAAGGAGTGGGGGTCAGTGTTGGCCTCCTGTGGATTATCCTCTCCTTTTCCCTTCTTACCTTTTAGTTCAGTTACTATGGAATTGCCAATCACAGGTAGTCACTGAATAGTGCAAGTTATTGTTCCCTATAAATAGCTGTATCTAAGGAATCTTGGCCCATTTGTGTCTTGGGTGAATTTTGCTCTGAGTGCAAAATAGCTCAGTGATTTATTCGTTTTTCCTGAGGATGCCATGCTTTACTTCAGCTTAGGTCATATATCCAAGGTGCAGTTGTGGTGTTTTATTAAGCACTTTAACTTGATTTTTTTAAAAAAACAGGTGCTATTTGGTTTGTTAAAAATATGGTTAATTGTTAATTATCTTATAGAACGTAGATGTCTTATTTGTTTTGTTTTTTTTTTGTGTGTGTGTGTGTGTGTTTTTTAGGGCACTACCCCTGTTCCTTCAGTGTTTAATCAATCATGCTCTTTGGCTTTGATGAAGCATTCAATTTTGAGAATAGTTGAGCTTATCAAGTGTCATTTTAAGTGCCAGCAAATGGTTGATTTGAGACAAGAAGAACAAAGTTTAAAGAAGAAAATAAATCTAGCATTCACTTAATAATTTGCCCTTTGCAGCAACAGAATCTTATCTGACCACCCACATTCATCTGGTTGCTGACGTGGTTCTTGCTTCAATTGCAGGAGCTATTTTTACACCTTTTGTTTCTTTTGAGGAACCGAGTGGGCCTACTTGCTTATAATGATTCATGTCTCCAAATGCACAGGGTGTCCTGAAGTGCTACTGCAGTGGTGTGCAGGAAGGAGGGGGACAATTAAAGCGGGCTGCTTCCTTTAAGCACTTTGAATGCTCTCATGAACTGGTAGTGGATTAAGGCACGTTTTAATTGTCATGTCTTGATGCTTTAGTCCTTCCTATGAGACAATAACTTGTCTGGAAGAAAGAGCAATTTTTTTAAAAAAACAACATATATACAATAACCATCTAGGGGTCATGTAATATTTTTATATGGGCCTTTTATTCTGGGAGAAACCATTCTAAGATGGTTGATTGATTAATCTGTTTGGATTGAGTAGTTTGACTGACCTTCCATGCATTTCTTTGGATAAGACTTGGATAAATATTAATGCTAAGCATGAAAAAGTCCCTTTCTTTGTCACTTCCTAGCATTTGTTAAGTATCAGGATTTTCCTTTGGTTGTTTATGGCTTTCTATTTTAAAAATTAGTTTTAGCACAGAATATAACATTGCTGAAATAAACTATAGAAAATAATTTGCTGCAAGGATCTGAGACTTCATCCTGTGGAGTGTGTAGTTGGTGACACACCAAAAGTTTTTTGTGAAAATCTCAGCTTTAAAGCAGACTGTGTCATGGACTACAGAGGAGTCATTTCTAGTTCCAATACACTAGGTTTTAACTCTAATATTATCCTCCTGATTGCCTCTACTTTTGCTGTTACAGGCAGTTCTCTTTTCATACAAATACTTATTTCAAAGTTTTAAACTATGTCAAAAGAAAGGAAATTATTTTCTTGGGCAAAAAAGTCTTCTTGACAGATCCAATCCCCCCCCCCCCTTTTTTTTCCTCAAGGGAGGCAGTCTCTGTGAAGAATAAGCATGCCTATTAAATTCATTATAAGTGTCATCATTTTAAAAATCTTCTTGTTCATTTTTAGATTCCCAGAAGTTGTGCATTAGTTCCTGTGGGGACAGTTGGCATCGTGGAAGGCAAAGACGGTTGTGATGCAGTTTTGTGATATGATGATAACAGGTTAATAACTACAATTTATTATTTTATTCTGTTGTTTTTACATTTAACTTGAAAAGTGGTTTTGGCTGACTATGCATCCATATGTAAACTGACTTTGTCATCAAGTCTGGGAGGAAGCTATGTACATGCCACTTAGAGAGAAAAGTGGTGTAAAGGTTTGGTTTTATTTTATTTTTTTCATAATAGACCAGTTTCAGATATAATGCCCTTAATTGAGATAGCTTCATTTAAAGAGAATTTCTTTCTGGTAAAGTTTATTTTCATGTAACATTCTACTTAGTAGTAAATCCTAATTAGTTTTGCTATATAATGGGAAGATATTCCACTAGAAAAACAAAATCACAATGGTAAAAAAAATTATGATGAACTATTAAAAGTAGCATACCATAGTCAAAATAAATCATAAATATTTTGACTAAGTATGCAAACTATACAAATATCTGCAATCATGTCCTCATTGTAACCAGTGTGGAAAAAACATAGTTCGGTTTTCCATCAGGCTTTAAATATCAAATTCGATTTTGATGTATGTCACATTAGAGGGTGATCGTTGTAATATTTTTACTTTGCTCCAAAGTTTCTCTGAATTGCTTGGCAGGGTTTTATATAATATACAGTAGCTTCCTCATGTTGGCGACTTGCTCATTTTAGGGAGAACTGAGGTTGTTATGGGAATTTTTACTAATCAAAGAAGCATTTATAATGAATTTGGCTCTCAGGAAGGTGCCTTTTTTTTAAATCATCCTGTGGAAATAAGTCTGTATTCAGTTGGACTCTGGCACTCACCATGGTTTTTTGGTAGATCCTTTTTTCCCTCATCCGGTACTCATATGCAGTAGTGATTTGTAGGCCATCATTGTGAAAGCAGCAGTGCTCTGAGATGCTCATGTATTTCTTAAGATAGTTTATGCGTTATCTCTGGCATTTGAAAAGCAAATAAGTGGAGATGGCCTCTAAAATAATTACTATCATAAGACATATATTTGCTTACAAGTGTAAGACCACCAAATTCTCAGGAAAAGACCAAATAACCATTTTCATTTTTAAAAAGTCTTATTATTAAAATTTTGGAAGTAGAGAGGTAGTGTTTGTTGCCAGTCATTGTATTTATTTAGCTATCCATTATTATTTAGGATGTTATTATTTAATGCTCACTTGACTTTTGCCACCACTCAAGTAATGATTAATTTCCTGAGGTAAAGTTTTTTCTAAGATAATGTTTTTCTAAGCAAAGGATTCCAGATTGACAACCCTGGATACTGTAAGCCTTTATTCATCTGCAGAGCAAACCTGCCTTCTTGCCAATCCCACCCAGCTGTTATCCTGAAGAGACCTCTGTGAAGGTCTATATGGGAGGCTGTTTCTGTGCCTTTCCTTTCAGGGCCTGCCTGAGGAAATTATGTAACTGTTTGCCAAATTTATTTGAGTGGGACTGTGAAGAGTGGCCAAAGGGGAGGGCATGCTTTTAGAGAAATGGCAACTCTTCCATGCAGTGTATTGTTTCCTTTTCTTTTGCTCAGTTCCTTTAGTTCCATTGCCATTGAAATAGCCCTGCAGTAGGTAGTACCTTTGTCAACACTCCCCACTTCTAAAAATTGTGTTGAGCCTGTTAGATAACATCTGTCTTTACTGACTGAAAGATGCCTATCAGCTGGAGTGTCATCCACAGGAAACCCAAAAGTCTCATCCTCTTGCAAAATATCTTACTGCCTTGGTAGCACTCAAAGACATTAGGGGGAAATTTTAGATGTGCATGTGAAACTGTATTTGGAATAACTCTCCTTTGTTGGCAATGGGTGCCAAAAATGGCTTTGCGTGGGTCTGGTTACCATAAAAAGAAATCTCAGAGAATGAAATGATAACTGGCTGTTTTCATATGAGGATTGCTGTCATACTGCATTTTTTAAACATATGAATTGATTGGGAAACTGGAAATTTGCTTTTAACACACAGTTAGAGAACATGAAAAATGAAATAAATTTACGCAGGCATAGAAGAGTAACGTAACTATAATTAACCACATTACTATAGATCTTTATAGCGCCAAATAGATCCTTATTGAGGAAATTAAACTAAAATCGCAGGTATGTACAATGGTACATTTGATGGTTTATAATAGTATGATGAGGTTCAAAGTAACTATTTCCCTTTCTATAAGCATTTTCATACATTTAAATAATAAAACACAAGCTCAGAAACTCATACTATTGTTGGTAGAGTTAGATTCTGAAGTAAAAGGATCACAAAAAAACAAATGTGGTTATCAAATCTTGTATTAAACTTTGAAATCCTTATGGTTTTGAAAGTGAACTTTTTTCCTAAGTATAAGTTGAGGAGAGCAGCAAAGTGACTTTTGAACACTCCTAACTCCTTCCTGGAAAGAGAGAGTCATGCCATGTCCTGTAATAGATCTGTGGCACACACAAGTTACATTGCAGAGTTTTTTTTCAGTTTCCAAGATAAAGCAACTGTAGACAAGAAATTCATGAAAAGAGTCCATATTGTTAATGGTTCATGAATATGATCAGTAAATTCCCCAAAGCATCCATCACTCATTTTCTCTCTCCTCTAACTTTCTATATATGCCTCAGAAACTTCAAGAAAGAAAGTGATTTTATGGATAGCAGTTAGTTAATGTTGGAGAGACTATCCTTACATATGTTTAAAATCTAATGCAAAAGTTTCATGTGAAATAGGAGTGATTTCTAATTTTCAAGTTATATGAGGTTGGTGCAAAAGTTATTGCGGTTTTAAAAGGTTAAAAATAATTGAAAAAACCACAATTACTTTTGCACCAACCTAATATTTTAAAGATTTTTACTGAAATGAACGTTACAGTTCAGAGGAATGCAGATGTAGACCAGATAAATCCCTGGTACTGCTGAGACCTCCAGCTCAGAGCTCTTCCTGAATGACCGGAAGGGAGCGTGGCTTCGGTGTCATCTAATTTCGTGATAAAATGGTAGGACATCTTAGGCAGACATGTCTTAGATATTTAAAAGGAAGAGGTTTTTTGACAGAAGCTATTTGCAAAATTGAGTTTATGTGTTTTTTACTGGGATCAAAGTTTTGAATTTTAAAAATTTTCTGGAAAATAAATGCTATTGGAATATAGGATGGCATTATGTTAATATCAGCAAAACTGATTTTTATTTTTTCAGTAAAATAGTAGATATGACTTTTTCTGATTACTCCCCTTCTCCTAAAGTTTATACCCAACAACAATTAACTAAATGTTTTAGATCATTCTTGTTCTGACCATTAAATATCTGCTTTTGAATTTTTATGTAAATCAACTTTCTTCATCTTCTGATCTATTCTTTAACAGCAAAATATTATTGCTATTTTTTGTATGAATTTTATTTGATGCATCTCTTTTATATGCTATGTCATTAGTGGATAACTATTGTATATATTTTTGTTTAGGGTGTAATCATTTTAATTTATTACTGTAAACTATAAGAATTAAAAACATCTGCTTTATAAAGGTATTACCTCATTGCTCACTGAAAATATTGTACTCTATTTAATTATTAAATATATTATTCCAGTCCTGTTTTTCATATAATTTTACGTACTTGTTTAACCTGAAGTCTATATTTTAAGCAAAATTATAATTATGTGTAAACCAATGGATGGAAAGTAATCCTATCCCTAATTTTTACTTGTGAATGAAATTTTTACTTTCCTTAAAAGTAATGCTTTCTAAAGAACAAAGTAAAAGAATTGTTTGTCATGAGAATTTATCGTATTCTCATAAGGAGCTGTCCTCATTAATACCTCTCATTTTGAGCATTATTTACTCATTTTGAGCATTAATATACTCATTTTGAGCATTATTTAAATTATGGATTTGTTTGATTTCTAGGAAATGGCATGTTGGGGCCAATTTCTTCACCACAACTATACAAAACTGATATATTCTCCCAGTACCATGAAAAATTAAAGCATTGGAAATATTGAAGTCAAGTGAAAATATTTAGGAAAAAGTATTATTGAAGATGGATTGTTTTGAGTTGTGATAAAATTTAACAGCAGAGGTGGATGGGAGAGGTGAAACCTCATGGGCTTGGAAGTCAGCCAAACCTGGAGTTGATTTTGGTTCTGACACTCAGCCTCCTTAAGTGTAATTCTCAGCTGTAAAATAGGTGTAATAACACTTATTGCATAGGGTTGTCATGAAGATCAAGTAAGATAATGTATATGAAGTTTTATACCAGTATTCAGTGCACAGTAAATGCATAATAAAAAACTATTATCACTCTTTACTAGCAATGGAACTGCATGCATAGATCAATACCACGATAAAATATTAAATATGAAAAGTCACTTAGAAATTATTCAGGTCAGGCTCTGCCTCCTAGTTAAGGAAATAGTTGCAAATGTTTCTGTCTTGAATTGAAAATACACTCTACTTCAATTTTAGAGGGTGTGATTCACCTCTGAAAGTCTGACAGAGGTTGTGTCTATAAGAAATATTTAGTTGATTAAATTAAAATGTCAGTGTGTTTGAGTTTGACATTCTGTATTCTTCTTGTTAGCATGGTTGTTGGAGCTAACTGAAGAAGTAAATCTGCATTGACGTATTATGTAAATTTGCATTGAAGTATTGAGGCCATCACTTGTCTTTCAATTTTTGCCTTATTACCTACTGAGGGATGTATAGAAAAATCACTGTGGGGGAAAACTTCAATCCAGGAGCAAAACTTTTTAGCAAACCAAAGTTAATATGCTTGTTGTTTAGTTTTTCCAATGACTGCTTTACGAATCTATATGGCTCTAATCAAGACATCTTGATTACAGATGTCTTGCTACACATAGCTGGGGCTACTGATTTCTCATCCAAAGACCTATTGTTCCTGTGGGAATTTCCATGTTCTTTTCCCTTTTCTAAGCGTACCTGCTATTATGATCTTCATAGTACTATTCTGTATTAGGGAGCAAATTGGACATGGCAGTGAGAGTGGTACTTGTTTTAGTTTGAGAAATTGTAGTACATTTGCATCTTTTTCTTAACGAATATTTTATTAAAAAGATAAACACGCTTGTGTTAAAAGAAAATAAACAAAAATAAAAACACCAAAGTCATAAGATGAAAAGTAGAAATCCCTCCCTGCCCCTCCCTCTGACTCCCTGGTTCTGCTTCTGTAATTTTACTAGTGTTAAAAGCTGTTTGGCATCCTTGAAGACATTTTCTGCTTCTTGTCTGCTTCTCTTTTACACAAATGGGATTATTAAATACATCCTAAGGTACAATAAACATTTTTGCATTCAATGTTACTCTCTTCTGTACGAGTTTATGTATCGGTACTTATAACTGTACTTCATTTTTTAAAAAATGACTGAGTTTTATGGTGGAACCATAATGTATTTAAGCAATCTTTGTACGCATATCTTTGTGCACTTGTGAAGGTATATCTGTAAGGATATATTTCCAGTAATGGAATTTCTGGGCCAAAAGTCATGAGCTTTCTTACTTTGATAAGCACTGCCACATTACCAATCAAGGAAACATCTCAGCTTTCATCATAATTGGTACAATTGAGCATTAAAGTTCTCGGAATCCTCTGGGCAATACATTGGCCATTCGCTTTAGGAAGCTGAGTGTTTACTTAAAATCTAATAGTTTCTACATTGTCAGGTTTTCTTCCTGAGTCATTCACAGTCATCTAGAGAACTTTTTTATTTGCTGTGATGCATGTTTTCTAAAAAGGAAACTTATTCTTTTAAATGTTCAAACCTATAGGTTCAATAAAAAACCCCGCTATTCTAAACGTTTTGCTATCTAAGGTGTTAGAACCAGGCTAATTGTGGCAAAAAACCAAGGTGTTTTGATATAATAATTTTATACCTTAGAAAATATTATTCTGAAGTTTTTATAACTTTTTCTCTTTGAACTCAAAGAGTTTTGGACACAGTGTTAATATAAGGTTTACTGCTTTAATATAGTGTATTCTAAAAAAGTTACTTGCTGGGTTTTTGTTGTGTGTTTTTTTGGTTTTTGTTTTGTTTTGTTTTTGGCACATAGCATTACGAGCTCTCTATGTAATGAACTTTAAATTGACAAATTGACATTTGTATACAGCAATGCTGCAGTTTAATAGAACAATTTTTCCTAACAGAATTTATTTTCCACCCAGGTAGCGTCAAGACAATCATGCTCATGAGAACTCTAAACCAGTCAGGTAATCATTACATTTTTAAACTGTCCCAAAAATATGTCTTGTTTATGAAGGTTTTATAATTGTTTGTTTAGATTCACTTTTCTTCCTTTTCCAAAGTTCTGTAACAAACTTTGATTCTTATAGCCTTCATTTAGCTCTACTAAGCACTGCTTTTAAGCTATAAAATATATCTATATTGCATATTATATATTATGTTATGTATTTATATATTTATATATTATATTTATATAATTATATATTTATAAATATATATTTTGTATTGTCTATAAAATGTATCTACATAGAGAAAGATGTAGTACACTTCAACATGCAAGTCATAAAACTTGGTTCGGAATAGCTCTAAATTTATATTAATGAAGGCTTTAAAAATACCATGATTTTATAAAAAATATTTATCAAATGTTTTTCTTTAAATTCTTTTTTAACCAAAATTAAGGTGTATTTAAGAGAATGACCACAATTCAAGCATTGAAGAGATTTATGCTTATGACTTAATGTTAAGCTTGATATTAATATCCTTTAATTGTGGAATTAATATAACAGCTATAAAAAGAATTCCTTGGAGTAAAAGTCATTTTCAATTTATCCAATTTCTTGTTGGTTAGTTTGGATTGGTTTTGGTTTCTTACTTGATAACTGTTATGAAAATCTCTTTGTATTTTCTTTTTCTTTCCCCCAGATCATTTTGTCTTAGTGAAACTGGCAATTGAACTTTGCTCTAGTTGATGGGCAAAATTTCTCCTAGACGATTCATCATCGCAATTTCATCCTAATTGAAAATATTCAAATGCCATAAGAAATCTTATAGATTTGCACTTAGCTTTTGGATGGACATTTCTACAATGGAGAGAACTGTGTTATAGCCTTGGTCTAAGGACATTCCCATTGCCCATAGACTACGGGGTGGGTGTGGGCGAGTCCTACAAGAAGGGGCGCTCAGCGAGTTTGCAGATATCCTGGAACATGGAAACAAGCAAGCTTTGAAAAGCACAGCTTTGGAGACACTCCATGAGTCTACACGACTTTCAAGCAAACTAGCACTTAAGACCTTGTTTAACAAAATGGACACTGGGGACACAGCTCTAGGACAAAAAGCTACCTCAAGGTCTGGAGAAACTGATAAAGCATCAGGTAGATGGAGACAGGAACAATCAGCTGTTATTAAGATGAGCACTTTTGGCAGTCAAGAAGGACAACGGCAACCACAAATTGATCCAGAGCAAATTGGAAACACAGCATCAGCACAACTCTTTGGTTCTGGGAAACTGGCCTCCCCCGGCGAAGTGGCACAGCAAGTCACAGAGAAGCAATACCCACCGCACCGTCCGAGTCCTTATTCATGCCAACATTCACTCTCTTTCCCTCAGCACTCATTGCCACACGGGGTCATGCACAGCAGCAAGCCACATCAGAGCCTCGAAGGCCCTCCGTGGCTTTTCCCTGGCCCTTTGCCATCTATTGCCTCCGAGGACTTATTTCCTTTTCCTATCCACAGTCACAGTGGTGGTTATCCCAGAAAAAAGATTTCAAGTCTGAACCCCGCTTTTAGCCAATACTCCCAGAAAAGTATCGAACAGTCAGAAGATGCTCACAAGAAAGAGCACAAACCCAAGAAGCCCGGCAAGTATATCTGCCCTTACTGCAGCAGGGCATGTGCCAAACCGAGCGTGCTGAAGAAACACATCAGGTCCCATACTGGGGAGCGGCCATACCCATGCATACCTTGTGGCTTCTCTTTCAAGACAAAGAGCAATCTATACAAGCACAGGAAGTCACATGCCCACGCAATTAAGGCAGGACTGGTCCCTTTCACAGAGTCAGCTGTCGCTAAATTGGACCTAGAGGCTGGTTTTATTGATGTAGAAGCAGAAATACATTCAGATGGTGAACAGAGTACAGACACAGATGAGGAGAGCTCTCTATTTGTTGAGTCTTCTGACAAAATGAGTCCTGGTCCACCAGTCCCACTGGATGCTGCCAGCAGAGGGGGCTATCATGGGTCATTGGAAGAATCACTGGGAGGTCCAATGAAGGTGCCGATTTTGATTATTCCCAAAAGCGGGATTCCTTTACCTAACGAAAGCTCTCAGTATATTGGCTCTGATATGCTACCCAATCCATCTTTAAGTACTAAGGCTGATG
The DNA here is from genome assembly GCF_036562045.2 of Rhinolophus sinicus. Classification (NCBI taxonomy): domain Eukaryota; kingdom Metazoa; phylum Chordata; class Mammalia; order Chiroptera; family Rhinolophidae; genus Rhinolophus; species Rhinolophus sinicus. The sequence continues at coordinate 164,240,672 of NC_133755.1, read as the reverse complement.
ACTCTCACACAGTGAAACAAAAACTTGCACTAAGACTGTCAGAGAAAAAAGGACAAGATTCTGAGCCATCTCTAAACCTTCTGAGCCCGCACAGTAAAGGAAGCACTGACTCTGGTTACTTTTCTCGCTCAGAAAGTGCAGAGCAGCAAATAAGCCCTCCAAACACAAATGCAAAGTCTTATGAAGAAATCATCTTTGGAAAATACTATAGGCTTAGTCCCAGAAACACACTCAGTGTTACAACCCCAAGTCAGGAGCGCGCCGGCATGGGTAGGAAGGATGTGATGGAATCATTACCTCATGTGAACACCAGGTTAGACGTCAAGATGTTTGAAGATCCTGTTTCACAGCTGGTCCCAAGCCAAGGAGAAATCGACCCCAATCAGACTAGCATGCTCAAATCCACCAAATTCAACAATGAGTCCAGACAATCCCAGACGATTCCATCGTCTATCAGGAATGATGGGAAACTTTATCCTGCAAATTTCCAAGGCAGCAGCCCAGTCCTCTTAGAAGCTCCTGTGGATTCTTCACCCCTTATTCGAAGCAACTCAATGCCAACTTCTTCAGCAACTAATCTAAGCATCCCGCCTTCTTTGAGAGGAAGTCACTCATTTGATGAGAGGATGACTGGTTCTGATGATGTGTTCTATCCAGGGACTGTAGGAATACCCCCTCAGCGCATGCTAAGAAGACAAGCTGCATTTGAGCTGCCTTCTGTCCAGGAGGGACACGTGGAGGCAGAGCACCATGGCAGGATGTTGAAGAGCATCTCAGGTTCATCCTTGAAGGAAAAGAAATTGGTTCCTGGGGAAAGGGTTGGGTATGACTATGATGTCTCCCGGAAACCCTACAAGAAGTGGGAAGACATGGAAACACCAAAGCAAGGCTACAGGGACATTTCCTGCTTAAGTTCTTTAAAACATGGTGGAGAATATTTTGTGGATCCCTCAGCGCCATCACAGGGAGTGCCAACCATGTTTGGAACTACATGTGAAAATAGGAAACGCCGGAAAGAGAAGAGTGTGGGGGATGAAGAGGACACCCCCATGATTTGCAGCAGCATTGTAAGCACTCCCGTGGGCATGATGACCTCAGATTATGACCCCAAAGTACAGATGCCAGAAGGCGTGAGAAGTGGATTTGCCATGGCTGGGCATGAGAACTCTTCTCATGGTCACTCTGAGCGCTTTGACCCATGTCGACCCCAACTACAATCTGGAAGTCCATCTCTTGGGTCAGAAGAGTCGCCCTCAGCCACTGATTCAGACAAGACGTCAGACCTAGGGGTGAGGAAACCTCCAGGAAATGTGATTTCTGTGATTCAACACACAAACTCGCTGAGCCGACCCAATTCATTTGAAAGGTCTGAGTCATCTGAACTGGCGACTAGTGCACAAGACAAAGCCTCTTCACCTTCCGAGACCTGTGACAGTGAGATTTCAGAAGCCCCTGTGAGTCCAGAGTGGGCTCCTGCAGGGGAGAGTGCAGAAAGTGGGGGCAGACCATCCCCTTCTCAGCAAGTTCAACAGCAGTCCTACCATGCACAGCCCAGGCTGGTTCGCCAGCACAACATTCAGGTTCCTGAGATTCGAGTGACGGAGGAACCTGATAAGCCAGAGAAGGAGAAAGAAGCTCCGAGTAAAGAGCCAGAGAAGCCTGTGGAGGAATTTCAGTGGCCCCAGAGGAGTGAGACCCTGTCCCAGCTCCCAGCAGAGAAGCTGCCACCCAAAAAGAAGCGTCTGCGACTTGCAGATATGGAACATTCTTCAGGGGAGTCCAGCTTTGAATCCGTCGGCACAGGCCTATCTCGTAGCCCCAGTCAGGACAGCAACTTGTCCCATAGCTCCAGCTTCTCGATGTCTTTTGAAAGAGAAGAAACCATTAAGCTCGCTGCTCCTGGTAAGCAAGATGAGTTTGGGAAGCATTCAGAGTTTCTGACTGTCCCTGCTGGTTCATACTCATTGTCTGTCCCAGGCCACCACCACCAGAAAGAGATGCGACGCTGCTCATCTGAACAGATGCCTTGCCCTCACCCAACTGAAGTCCCAGAAATTCGAAGCAAATCGTTTGATTATGGGAATCTGTCCCATGCTCCAGTGGCAGGGGCACCGACCTCCACATTATCCCCATCACGGGAGAGGAAGAAATGCTTCCTGGTGCGTCAGGCTTCCTTCAGCGGTTCTCCTGAGATTGCCCAGGGGGAGGCTGGGACAGATCTGGGCGTAAAGCAGGAGCAGCTAGAGCACCTGCATGTTGGCCTCAGGTCCACGTGGCACCATGTCCCATCCTCTGTGCTGCCTCCTCTCCAGGCAGAGGACCCAGGGAAGCAGATTGTGGGTCCTTGTGCCCAGCTGAGCTCAGGGCCACTCCACCTGGCCCAGCAACAGATCATGCACATGGACAGTCAGGAGTCTCTGAGAAATCCCTTGATACAACCGACATCCTATATTACAAGCAAGCACTTGTCTGAACAACCACATTTATTTCCGCATCAAGAAACAATTCCATTTTCTCCGATCCAGAATGCCTTGTTTCAGTTTCAATATCCTACTGTCTGTATGGTTCACTTACCCACTCAGCAGCCTCCCTGGTGGCAAGCCCATTTCCCACATCCCCTTGTGCCACACCCTCAGAAGAGCTATGGCAAACCTTCTTTCCAGGCGGAAATTCATCCTAGCTATCCCTTAGAGCACATTGCAGAGCACACTGGAAAGAAAGCCACTGATTATACACACACAAAAGAGCAAATGTACCCGTGTTATTCAGGAACATCAGGGTTACACTCAAAGAACCTTCTCCCAAAGTTTCCGTCAGACCAGAGCACCAAATCACCTGATACTCCCTCTGAGCAAGTTCTTCAAGAAGATTTCGCCTTGGCAAACACTGGGCCTTTACAGTCCTTACCGGGAACAGTGGTTCCTGTTAGGATCCAGACCCATGTCCCATCCTATGGGAGTGTCATGTACACAAGTATTTCTCAGATACTTGGGCAGAACAGTCCTGCAATTGTCATATGCAAAGTTGATGAGAACATGACTCAGAGAACACTGGTAACCAATGCGGCCATGCAAGGAATAGGGTTCAACATTGCCCAGATGTTGGGGCAGCATGCAGGCTTGGAAAAATACCCCATCTGGAAAGTACCTCAGACCTTACCCCTTGACTTAGAATCCTCAATTCCTTTATGCTTACCTTCCACCTCTGATGGTGTCGCCACCCTGGGAGGTAGCAAGCGTATGCTTTCTCCAGCCAGCAGCTTAGAACTCTTCATGGAAACAAAGCAGCAGAAAAGGGTCAAAGAAGAAAAGATGTATGGACAGATTGTGGAGGAGCTTAGTGCTGTGGAGCTAACCAACTCAGATATCAAAAAGGATCTCGTCCGCCCACAGAAACCCCAACTAGTTCGCCAAGGCTGTGCTTCTGAGCCAAAGGATGGCATGCAGTCAGGGTCATCTTCCTTCTCCTCGCTGTCCCCCTCCTCCTCTCAAGACCACCCGCCTGCCAGTATGCCCTTGAGAGAGCCATTCCCGCCCATCTCCAGGGCACCTTCTCTCGGGCAGAAGTCCAGTGGGCCTTCTGAAAGCAGAGAGTCCTCAGATGAGTTAGATATTGATGAGACAGCCTCAGATATGAGCATGAGCCCACAGAGTTCGTCATTGCCACAGGGGGACAGTCAGCTCGAAGAGCAAGGAAGGGGCCAGAAGCTGCCTGTTGGCATGCTGGTTCACATGGCCTCCGGCCCAAGCGGGAAAGTGGCAAACTCGACTCTGGTTTTCACGGACGTGGCAGATTTCCAGCAAATTCTTCAGTTCCCTAGTCTTCGGACAACAACTACTGTGAGTTGGTGCTTCTTGAATTATACAAAACCCAATTACGTGCAACAGGCCACCTTCAAATCCTCAGTTTATGCTTCATGGTGCATTAGTTCCTGTAACCCAAACCCATCAGGATTGAACACCAAGACCACTCTGGCTCTTCTGAGGTCCAAGCAAAAAACCACCACCGAAATTTATACTCTGGCTGCTATGCACAGGCCTGGAACTGGCAAGCTGACGTCATCCAATGCTTGGAAGCAGTTCACTCAGGTAACGAATATTGTTCTGAAAGCATTCTGTATTGTAGATTTGATTGCTGAGCAGAATACATAGTGAAGGACATACGGTCTAAAAATACAGGGAAATGAAGGTCAGAGCTGGGGGAGTCCTTTGCAGCACTGGTCCTGCTCATGGATGAGAAAAGTTACGAGCATGAACTTAGTGATGAGGAGCTCAGGAAAGTCCCCACCACAAAGTATCTTCTTCACCTGGGTGCCATGAAATTCTACCTCCAGGACCAGTTCCTCTGGGTTCTTCTTCCTTCTGACCTATGTTAATGACCTAGCAGACTGACTTTGCTTTTGATGTGAGGAATTCAGGAAATTGTTAAATGGGGATATAGAACAGGGAGTAGATGCTGAAAGAAAAGATCAGGCAGGAGACGTACAGGATGTGAGAATTGAACTTTGCAAATTTCAGAGGGCTTATTCCTATTGACAATACTTTTTACTAAAATGTGTTTTCTATAGATCTCTCTCAGAACTCATTTTCCGAAGTGATTACCTGGTTTGTTTAAAAAATGAACAATTAATGCCTTACATGTAAAATTATAAAACTATTCATAAGGGGTTCTTTGGAATTTATGCCATTATTAAATAAGCAAATGGAGGATTTAAAATATATATTTTACTTATTTCAGTCACCATTGCCCTTCAAAAATTTTTGAAAATATTTCCTTAATAAAGATGGCTTTGAATTGCTACTTCAGAATATAGAACATGTTTTTAAAGTTTTTATTAGTGTTGTGCAGTGTAAGGGTTCCACGAGTATTTTTCTTTAACAAAATGTTGAATTTATTCAGTAGATGCTGTCATTCTTTTCTCATTTTATCCCGATTGTCCCTTATTTTATGTAACTAGACTTTTAGTATGGAACTGAGGCTAATTTTCAGGGATCATAGAAGAGCTGGCTATGTGGGCTTCCCCTTTGTCTTAGAGAAAGCATATGCAATGATTTTCTCTCTCTCTCTTTTTTTTTTTATTCTACAGATGAAACCTGATACATCCTTTTTATTTGGCAGCAAATTAGAAAGGAAATTAGTGGGAAGTATCTTAAAGGAAAGAGGGAAAGGAGATATTCATGGAGATAAAGATATTGGATCCAAACACACTGAGCCAATCCGAATTAAAATCTTTGAAGGAGGGTAAGGACACATAAGTGCAAATGTAAACTATTTAGTTTTAAGTCAGAGCAAATGGTACTGAATGTCTGCATGGAAAAAATTTGTATCTACTCGGGTTGGAAGTGTAAAGCGAATTACTTTTCTATTCACATTTCTGTGGTCTGGCTGGTAATAGATAATGAGTTCATCTTGCTTTCGTGACTTGCTTGTAATGAAAATGTCCCTGTTGTATATGGTTTGAGCCTCTACTTTAAATTTTCATGCCTCTAATTTAGTATGAAATCGACTAAGTTGGTGTAATCTTGAAAGCTTGTTTATTCTTTAATATTATTTTTAATGGGTATTTGTTGTGCTATTAATGGACATATTTTTATTCTATGCTTACAAAAATGCAATCATGCACGCTCATGTATAATCATAGGAGCTAGTTAATTTGTTTTATTGCTTTTACTATTACCTAAACTCCAAACTTGACCACTTCCGGATTTCACCACTTCCTCTTTCTGTTCCAGGATCCAGGCCAGGGTACCACATGGCATTTAGTTGTCATGTTTCCCCAAAGTCCTCTGGTCTATGACACTTCTCTGTCTTTAGGAATTTCTTTTTAAATGTTGACTTCTGAGTTGTAGAAACACAAGTAATAAGGTTCAATGATTTTGTTATCTGTGTAGTTAAGTAAAATTACAGATATATGTAATCTCTAGTTTTTCATTTTGATAGAACTGTATTTTCAGTTCAACCAATGGGAGGAAAAAACCCCAGATTTTTGCTTTCAAAATTGAAAAAGTTTAAAGTATATTAACCCCATTTAGAGGATTATGCTGTAAATGTCCTTATTTAAACAACAGATCTATAATTTAAATATTTCCATGAGCATGAATCTATTCCAATTATATTTGGAGGACAAAATAATGTTATCTGGTTGACTGTAGAATGTTGAATGTTTAGTGATATGAAATATTGATTTCTCACATAGATTACAAGTTTGGAGATGGCTGATTCAAGTTGGTTCCCTCTTAGGTTTGGCCCCCTATGGATGGATGTCTAGTATTTTCACCACTAAAACCACAGTTGTATGTAGTCATGAAGCTTGTCTCAGTATTTTTTGACATCCCTCATCTTTTAACACAAACGAGAGAAATATAGATTTTATCTTTCCTCAGAGACTGAGAGGTCCCTGTGACTGAATCAACCCTCTTACATTCAGCAATCTTCATAGCAGTACACTTGTACTAGATTAGAGAGACCATCAGTTACTCTATGCTTTGGGGAACCCATCTCCACTAACGAAGGACACAAGTGAAAAAGCGTATGTGAACATTTTATTGCTGTGTTTTGATGATCCCAAAGGATTGTGCCCATATTTCATTCCTTCCTCCCTTCATTACCCCATGTTGTGGGCTAGGTCTCAATTATTTCTTAATCTGTGACCCAACTTCTGCCTGGTGGTAACCAGGTGTTCACTCCAAGCAGTGTATTACCAGCTCTTTATTTTGGTGATTGCAAAACGATAACTTAAAAAAAAGAAAGTACCATATTTTGCCATGTATAATGAACGCTTTTTTGCCCAAATTTGTGAGGGAAAAATAAGGATGTGCATTATACATGGGTAGTACTAATTCCTTTTCCCTGAAAGTTTGGGCCAGAAATGTGGGTGCACATTATATATGGGAGTGCATTATACATGGCAAAATATGGTATTACTGACCAATATTTTAAGTGTTTCTTACATTATCTAATTCATAAATTTAGTGATTTAATTAAACGTGTCATTTAATTATTTTTGCAAAATCCATTAATTCACATATTAAGTAGATGCATGGGTCTACAGAACTATTGAATGGTAAATATTTTATTTCTACAGATTTTTCTAATGCAGTTATATTTCATACAGAATTTCACTGTATTTTTATTCTGGAATCAAATTAATAACTAAGATATTATAATAAAATTATATTATTTGAAGATGAAATGTATTTTCCATCAACTATAATGATGGGCTACAAGAAACTTAAAGTATCCTTCCCTGAATAAAAACTAGCTTTCTATGAAATTACTTGTTTTATCTTATATTCCTTAGGTGTAATTTCATCTAATTAGGGGCACAAAATAGTGAAATCAAAAGGTGAAAGATGTTTAGGTTCTTTAGGTTCTTTTATACTTTATTACAAAAGACAATATAAGACAAAAATAGTTCTGAAGAACAAGTTGACACTAGAATCCTTGTAAAAGGGGGCAGATTTAAAGGAGTAAAAATGAAGCAAAATTAACTGTTCATATCTTTGATACTACTTAATTCTTACCTGGATTGCTACTAACCAAAAAGTAGATAATGTTAGGATCAAATAGCATCCATAGCAGGGTTGATATTTAAATATGTGGGTGGATTTTCTCTATTAAAAATCCTTCAGTGCTTGGGATGAATGAAGTTGAATTTGCTTTTCTTCCTGATGGTGGATTAGGCAGGACAAATAGAGAAGTTTGCAATGGTCTTAGAATGTAAAAAAACAACTGTAAATCTAGTGCCTTTAAGTCAATCCATAGTGAATTAGAGCATTTTGTATGTCAGCTTACCATTTGAAATTGTAGAGAGAACTCAAAAGAAATATCTTTCCAAGAATGACGTTAGACCCATAATTCTAACCTAGCTGTGATTTACAAAATGATATTTATTGAATTATTCAGTAGACTGCTACTGGACTCCATGATAGGTCACCTTTCATTGTATTCTAAACAAAATGTGATGTTTGCACACCGGGTAGGTTTTTCTTTTGATTACCACAGTGAATACCTAGGACATCTATCTAATTTTATTCAAGTAGATGACCTCAGACAGTCTTTCAAACCTGTCAATTAAATCCTTCTGGAAACCAATACATATTTGATTGAAAACTAGAATCTCCAGCTTTCATTATGTAACACTACCATTCAGAAGCCACTTGAAATTTAATCTCCACTTTAGTATGGATTCATGGTCCTTGGGAAGCGTAGATCAAAATCTGCAGACAACAGTTGGTGCGCTCAGTTCAGCCTGTTTAAGCTAGAAATTTCTGAGACACTTTTGTGCCAGGATTGTAAAAATAGAGTAGAAACTTGCAGAGAATTCCATTATCAGTTATATTAATTTTAGCAAATTTAGAGGGGCACGTGGGTTGTGTATGCACATTTTAAATGATGTAATGTTAACAAATGATGTATGATGATTTGAATATGTTGGTATAAGTTTCTGGATGTTTCTTGGTTGGAAATTTTACTAGACTCCAGAAGTAGTAAGGCAAAACTCTGCAACTCTTTGAGGCTTATATGAGCCTGTTTGAACATCTATACCATGTCCACATATTTACACTTAATAGAAGAGCCAATTCCATGTTGAACACCGTGTTGAAAAAAATTGCATTTTGTTTACAATGCCAAATCTGTTAACTAGTTCTTTCAGGCACTTACCGAAGTCTAAATTTCATAGACTTCCTAGAAGTGAGGTTGAATAATTGTGTGTAAAAGTCCCTCAAAAAATTTGCCACGCAATGTTTAGCTTTCGGTTTGATTATATAATGTGCTGAAGCATTTGAAAACACACTGGATCCTCCCTTTTAAAACAGGTATAAATCAAATGAAGATTATGTATATGTCAGAGGACGTGGTCGTGGAAAGTATATTTGTGAAGAATGTGGGATTCGCTGTAAGAAGCCAAGCATGCTCAAAAAGCATATCCGGACTCATACTGATGTCCGGCCTTATGTATGCAAGTTATGTAACTTCGCCTTCAAAACAAAAGGTATGGGGTCTGATTTTTTTTATTTTTAGAGGAAAAACACTTTTTTATGGCTACTTCAGATTCTGAATTGCATTTTATAACTAATTTTCATCGACAATAAGACGGTTTTATTTGTGAAAATACAACCCCGTGAAATGTGTTTTCTCCCTCATGTAAGTGATCATAGGATGTACATGAGACAGTGAGGCTCCTTTTATGACCTAAGTATGAGCTATAGAGTTGGGCCTGGGCCAGTTGTCTCCAAAGGAAGTGGCTCAGAATTGTCTGGATAGTTATTACTTCAGGTTGGAAATGTTATGTGGTCTAGATAATCTTTGTGCCAGTATTGAAATACTGCAGGGAGACAATCCATGCAGTGGCATTAGAAAAGCAAGGCAGCAGCTGGGAAGAAAACATATGCCCATGGTCAGTTTCAAGATTATAAATAATGTAGAAATGCATAGACTCCCAGGTGGGCCCCTCCATCCACAGTTGTATTAATTATGCATAGAAATTTGATAGCTTGGGTTCCGTGTATTTATCAGCACAGAGACATTTTTTTACTCTCAGGCCACAACTGTTAATCTCACAAAACTAGGACTTGCCTTGAAATGATATTCTGTCTTTTCAAAAAAGGTCTGTTTTTAACAGGTAGATTTATATGAAGTATTTTACCCAAGAAGGTTACTTTGATTATGTTTCTATCATTTTATAAAATCATAAAAATGTTCATAAGCCCAGTGTTCTCAGAATACAACTACTAAGAGGTGGTTTGACTTTTGTAGAAGTATATTTTACTATTTACTGTAGAAGTACGTTAGAGCGAATGGATTCTTGAACACCCCCTCACTAATCTTGTTGCATCTGCAGTGTTTTAACTTTAAATTTGCATACCAATTAATCTGCTCCACTACCCCTCAAGAAAACTAAATGTCAAATAAAATAATCTTTGGTAGAGAAATGTGTACCTATTTTCTCTTACAGCTCAAATCCTGAATTGTTTCATTGGTTTGTCAGAAGTATAAATGTGTAGCCTCTCAATACAGAGGGTGCCAAAAAAATGTATACACATTTTAAGCAAGGAAAAAACTGTATTAAAAGGGTAATAGTGTATACCGATAACAAAAGATGAATACAAGTCATGTGTATACAATTTTTGACACCCCATTCCCCTACACCACCCCTCACTCCTGTATATCTGTTTCTTTATTAACAAGATATCTGTATTACAAGAATGCTTTCTCTGAAGCCAGAAAAGGGGGAAGGGAGTGTTCATTGGCATTTCAAAAGAAATAACCATAAGGTCCTTTAAATACCATTCACCTTTGCACAATCAAGCCTTTTATGTAGCATTTCACTGAGATGCTGCCAGGAAATAAGAAAATATAAACTTCAGTTGTAGAAAACACTGCAAATCCGCCAGTCATTGCAACTGATACATCTTCACTGGGCAGATGATTTGGCTGCAGGGAAAGCGGTGTGAAACACTGGGTGAAGAAATGTCACAATTCTAGATTTTTTAAAAAAATCAAATTAAATTTGGCTCTGAACCATTGTCCTTGAGTTTAGCAAAAAATAATTTATTCTAGGTCATTATTTGAGTTTCCTAGTCACCCTTTGGGGATGTGGAAATGTCTCAGAATCTTAAAATAAGCAACTATGCTGAGAAACCCCACCAGATTTTACCTTCAGCTGAAATGTCTACTGTCCAAACTCTGCATCTGCGCTCATACTGAAGCGCACTTGTAGGACCAGTACTTTCTCCATGCCTGTGCCATTATTCAGCACCCTCCCCCTGCCATTCTGCTCTCCTCTCCTTGCTATAAGCCCATCAGAAGTTCAAGACTTCAATGAACCAAAGCCAGCATGGGGTTATTTCAGAGCCCCCTGGCTTCAGAGCCCGATTTCTAACTACAAACCTTCCTTGAAGGTGAGAGCTCAAAGCCTTGAAGCCAGTAGAGATAAAAATATCGGAGAAGAAACGGATATTAAGATCCAAATAAATTATCTTGACACACCTAACATCCATACCCCTCCACATACATGATTACTCACACCCTTGCAGAAGCAGCTAATTTCCATTAATTTATAGATACATTTAATTAATTTACAGATTTTACACTTCTTGATGATCTGTCTGTAAAAATGTTTGAGCTTTTTAGGAAAACTGTAGACTTAATTTTTTGATAAATAAAAGCAATAGGGGTCTAGAAATTTTTCTATGTTTGGAGTTATCAAAATAGCATAAAATTCTTAAAATTCATAGGTATATAAGCAATAAGCAAAATGTGAAGTAAAAAATAAAGCAATATAAATAAAACAATAAACAACAGTGTTCAGGTTCAGAATTTTGACTCATATATTACATGAATAGTAAGCTGAACACCCCTACAAGGAGAACATACTATTTCAGCTGGCTGAGAGTTTCGACCCAAATTCAGTGAGCCTACTCTTAAAAAGAAGGCATTTGCTGGTACATTGCTAAAGCAACATCAAAGGTCATAGATAATGTTATGGCCCTTACAACTGAATTAGTTCCTGGATCTCCTTTGATATATCTATATATCTATAGATATAAATATAGATATAGATGATATAGATATAGATATAGATATAGATATAGATATAGATATATAGATATAGATGTCGGTTGCCAAAAATGTATACATATTTTAAGAAAGGAAAGAACTGTATTAAATTTGTAATCCTTAATATATAGCAATAACAAAAGATGAATACAAGTCATGTGTATGCATTTTTTTGGCATCCCAGTACATATTAATGACATGGAATAATATATATAATACCATAGATCCTAAGTGAAAGGTGGTGGCTTGATGTTTTTATAATTTCTTACATTTCATATAGCAATTATATAAATCTACAGAAACACACAGGCATTTTTATGTATAAACATAATTATATATATATATATGTCATCATACTACATATTTGACATAAAAACCTTTCTTTTTTCTTAGAACAATGGTAGTTTCAAGACAAATCACGAGGGGATATTGCTCCTCCAGAACTTGAGAAACTGCTTCATAAAGTTGGCTAACATATGCCAGACAGATAGATGCTAAATACTGAAAATAATGCTCCCTATAAGTAGTTAGCTAAATATTTATATGGATCTTTGAGTTCATTTACAAGGTTGCTTCTAACATTAGTTTGGATATTTTTTACTTCTGACTAGTTAGGATCCTGCAAATTTAATCTGTATCTGATCAATGCCAGAAGGGCTCGGGTTTGGTGGGTGTTTTGGTAATATTTCATTCTGTAGTATCTCGGAGATATATGACCCAGCTTAGGTTTTTATAGAGTCCTAGGAGGTTGGCCCATTTGGGCCAAGGATCTTAGATCCCTTCTCAGCCAGGAAAGCCTGGGATTCTCAGTCGTGCTTGGAGCTGCAGATGTGACCCTAGACTTCTACAAGTCTTTTAAAATGAAGAAAACCTGAGATTGGACCAAAGCTCTCAGGGGTTCATACCTGCAGAAACCAGATTGTCCCTCTTAAATTTGAGGTAAGGAAGGGTAGTGGGTAAAAACAAATTTGTGTTATCTCAAGTAAGTTTATCTCACATTGAATTTTGGAGCAATCATTACCTTTTGGTAACTAATTGATTTCTCTTTATTTGGCTATGTTTTCTAGGAAACCTAACAAAGCATATGAAATCAAAAGCACACATGAAAAAATGCCTGGAGTTGGGAGTCTCAATGACATCTGTGGATGATACAGAAACCGAGGAAGCAGGTATTTCATAATTTAGTTGACTGACCTCTTCTCTATGCTGCAGCTTTGAGGTCAAAGTGATAAAATAGGTTTAGATATTTTTTTCAAAAAACTGATCACATTTCATTTGATGAAATACTAAATATAGAAAAGAAGTCTGACACATTGAACTGCTTGAAACTTACTGAGAAGAAATAAATGCATTTCAGTTCTGACCTAGAGAGGGAGGGAGGTCTTACTATGAAAATATTTCTATCTAGAACAAGAAAGGATATCTGATTGTGATTTAAATTTTATGAAACTTTTTGGGAAATTTGAAAAGCATTTTAATGTGTTAATTTTGCTTGTATGAGGAAATCTAGTAGGAAAAACAAAATCATCATTAACCTCAGTAGAAAACCCGAGGGTCGGCCTAACCTCCTAAGATACACCAATTACCTATAAGCTTATACCTGTATAGACAGGTTGTTGCTTTTCTTTTTCCTCTAACATCATTGTTTACAACATTACATACCCATTTGTTGAGGGTGTTCGATAAGTGGTGTGAGGTCTGAGATATAAGGTCCTACTCTGGAGTTTTTGTTGCAGGATGGGGATGAAATCAGATAGGGACATAAAAAGATAAGAACCAATGCAGGATCACAGAGGTAAGTGTCCAGTGAGTGTTACAGAAGTGCAGAGATGAAACTATCTCTAGGGATTGGAGGGTTGAGGAAAGCTTTTGGAAAGAGATGGGGCCTAAATTAGTGTCTAACCTTGATGTTTGGATCTTGATCATCACTATCTTTGTTCAATGTTTTCAGAAACTATGGAAGATTTGCAGAAAGCAACCGAGAAGCATAGCATGTCAAGCATTTCAACTGATCATCAGTTCTCAGATGCCGAAGAGTCAGATGGTGAGGATGGAGACGATAATGATGATGACGATGAAGATGATGATGACTTTGATGACCAGGGAGATTTGACGCCAAAAACCAGATCAAGAAGCACCAGTCCTCAGCCTCCTCGATTCTCCTCCTTGCCTGTGAATGTTGGCACCGTACCCCATGGGGTTCCTTCAGATAATTCCCTGGGGCATTCTTCATTGATCAGCTATTTGGTTACTTTGCCAAGTATTCAGGTTACTCAGCTTATGACACCAAGTGACTCATGTGAAGATACCCAGATGACAGAATACCAGAGGTTATTCCAGAGTAAAAGTACAGACTCAGAACCAGACAAAGACAGGTTAGACATACCTAGTTGTATGGATGAAGAGTGTATGCTGTCTTCAGAGCCCAGCTCCTCTCCGAGGGACTTCTCCCCCTCAAGCCACCATTCCTCACCTGGATATGATTCTTCACCCTGTCGAGATAATTCACCAAAGAGGTATCTGATACCCAAGGGAGATTTATCACCCAGAAGACATTTATCACCTAGGAGAGATCTATCCCCCATGAGGCATCTTTCACCAAGAAAGGAAGCTGCGTTGAGAAGAGAGATGTCACAAAGAGATGTTTCACCAAGAAGGCATCTATCCCCAAGGAGGCCATTGTCACCTGGGAAAGATATCACAACAAGAAGAGACCTCTCTCCCAGAAGAGAGAGGAAATACATGACCTCCATCAGGGCGCCATCTCCCAGAAGGGCTTTGTACCATAACCCACCATTGTCCATGGGGCAGTATTTGCAAGCAGAGCCAATTGTATTGGGGCCTCCTGTGAGTATAAGTAGCTTTCTCTTTTTAATATATAAGTATAGCACATTGGAACCTCTTGATGACATACCAGTGTGAAATTTACAATACGGGTATCTCTCATGGGGAGGAGTGAACTCGGTTACTGAAAAGAGCAGGAAGACATATTTATTGCAAGCTATTGTCAGTAACATGGCAGTGGCATGACCCCAAGTATAGTAGTATTGCATCAGAGCAGTAGAGCATTCCAGCTGGTAACAGGTGAGGCCTTTCTAAATGCTTTCTAAGCTGAACTAATTATAAACACGAGCTGAAACTTTGATATGAGTAGAAAAGGTAGAGTCTTTGGAATGTCTGCTTAGACAGACACTCTTGGGGACATTTAGGTGTCAGAGTTACATAACCCTTTGACAGGTAAGGATTCTGATTCACGTATTAGCCTTGACTTGCAATAACTTGTTTTAATCAACTCATGATCTTGCTCATGGTGAGTGGACATGTGAAATTAGTGAGGGACTAGGAGAGGACAGAATGATTCACTCCGCATGCTTGTAAATCAAAGGCATGAACATATGTGCTTTTCTTGCCATTACTACCACCTCCTGGGACCCAGTGTTCAGTGAGATGGTAGCCCAAAGAGAGTGGGAAGTTGAGAGAGCTAAGGGAGAAAGTAGCAAAGGAGATTTCTATGGTAAGCCCTTGGTATAAATTAAGGTAACAACAATAGCAATCACAGATGACATTTAGGCAGAAGGTTCAATGTGCATCTATTGAAAAGCACCTGCCCTGCCTCATTCCAAGGATGGTAGACCTTGCTGTCTCTTTCAGTTTGTGTAGAATTAAAAAAAAGAAAAAAAAAAAGGAAAAAAATGAATGAAGCAGGTTCTTAGTAGAGACAGAGGAATGATACATCTTGAGTTTGTTTGCTTTAAATGTGGTTTCGTGTGTTTTTTGTTTCCTGGTCTCTATTTGCTCTTCTGTCTTTGCTCTCGATTTCTGTCCTGTGGATCACCACCAAAGGAAGCACTACTAGCTCCCAGCTCTGTCTTCTCACTGCCCTGGTGGCCAGGTTCCTCCCTCTCATCACCTTTTCACCACCCTGAATCATAAGCTTAGGTTGTTGTTGTTTTTTAACTTCAGGAAAGCGTCCTGCTGCATGCCCCTCCCCCACTCCTAACACCCTCTACACAAGCCTGCCACCAACTTAGTTTTCATCGTGTAATTACTGCAGAAAACGTGTAGTGAGCAGGACAGAATTTACTTGCCAAGCTAATGAACTAGCAAGCTAAGAGAAAAATACATTTCCACAGGTTTTTGTGTCTTGGCAGTGCTAAGTAGAAAGGGGGGAATCGCCTAAAGGTCATGCCATTGCTGCATAAATAGAGCGCCAAGATACCACATCTGGGGTGTAAAGTGCTCTCTCTGGTAGTATAGACCCCATGATGCTGGAGGAGTGTGAGAGACAAGGCTCTCCTGTTCTGCCATTGCCCAGGTATTTGTGAGATGTGGGAGCATATTCAGTCAATTGCGGTCACAAAAAAAGAAGTCTTTAGTGCCAGCACACTATTCTTATTAAAAAATAATAATAAGTCACTGTCAACTCACACAGAGGAATTTGAGGGGTAGGTTAAGAGAGTTCATCTCATTTTTGGATATGCCCAGAAAGATGTTGTTGGAGGATATTGGTTTTATTAGTCATGGTGCTTGCACCAGGTGTTATTATTATTTTTTTTTAATGTCTATTCACCTGGATAGTTAATAGAATTATTAAACCTTACCATTTATGAAGCTAATGTGCACTTTCCAAGGGTTTCTGGTAGGGCTGCACTGGCTGGTCTGCCTCAAGCAGAGCGGCCTCTTCTGTGGCAATCCGGAGAGAGGCGATGGCTTTTGTACAAGTCTGGATATTTTCCTCCTGTTCCCTCTCTGTTAAATTTAGGCTGTCTTCTGAGGTGCTCTGTTTCATCAATAGCCGAGCAGACGAGGGTAGACCAGTTGACTGCAAAACATGAGGCGGTAGTTTCTCATCCTCCTTAGAAATAACATAGGGATATATATACATATATACATATATGTATGTATATATATGTATGTATATATATATATAATGTATATATGTATATATATATATATATTTATACAAATACACATGCACTTAACACAACCCACATGAATTCATTATTTGTATTTCCACATCAAGATTTTTCTTACTGAGATTTAAGTAAGGTGGGAGTTTGTTCACCATATGATAATGATAAGATCCAAATTATGCAATAAAATAGGGTTGCAAATAGAGTAGAACCAAAGTAGGAAAACCTGATTGAGAATTTACTTGAGGGTGAAGAAGGGTGAATGGGAGGAGAATGTGTGGACAGGACCAGCAGCCTTTAGAGCAGTGGAGGTACTTACATGTTGGGAATTCTACTTGTGTACTTCTGTGGTTGTAATCAGTTAATTTCTGATTAGTGAAGGCCTGAATCTGAAACGTTTATTCTTAACACAAATACAATTTTATCAGATTCTGAACATAATGAATAAATCCTAGTTTTACAGAACACTCATCACTCCCTCTGTGAGCCTTGAGTCAGAGATCTCACATAATGGGATCTCTCTCTCTCTCCCTCCCTCCCTCCCTCTCTCCCTCCCTCCCTCCCTCCCTTCCTCTCAGACTCCATTCTGATTAGGGGTATGCAGTGACCACCATGGAATAGCAACCAAAAGGCAGACAATAACCAAGCTACATTTATTTTAAATGTTGAATCTGTGATAATTGTGATTAAAAGATGATTCATTCCATTGTCTTCAGAGATGATTATTGTAGGCATTACGGTTCCACCTTAACTAGTGTTTGATAAAGGAAACATGCCTTTTTCTGAACCAGAGCAAATACAAGAGGCATTTTGTTTGTTTGTTTGTTTGTTTGCTTTTTGTAGCATTTAAATGATTCCCCTACCATAAAAATTCTCACCTTACCTAGCTTATTAGGTCCTTGTGATTACAGCTTTGATGATGACATGATTTCTCCCGCACTTCCAGGACAAATCATTTGTTTCTAGCTTGACTAAGGTGTAGCCCAGAGCAGGATAGGGCCAAGCATGGCACAGATAAACAGAAGTGATGCATAATTTATCATTCCTGAGCTGGTCACAGTCTCAATAGAACTGGATGAATCATTAATAGTATAGAACACACCTTGAGTTTTAGAACTGAAACTGATGAAATGAATTAGAACTCTTTTTTTTTTTTTTTGGTCTCTCCTGGATAGTTGACAGGTTTATATATGTTTGATTCTAAGTTCTCAAAAATTAAAAATAAACTTAGTCCCTTTTGGATGACAGTCCATTAAAAGAATGAATCTCAGTCATTGAAACTGGATAACTTCATTAAAACATGATAATCTCGCAGTCTAAGTTGTGTTTTACTCCAGAAAAAAAGTCCTCCGTGTTCATGGTTGCAGCCATGAAATCTTGATTCTGGCCCCAAATTTTAAGTGTCTTTAATTCATTAATTCCCAAGAAGATATGTAAGTGGAAATAATATAATCAGAGGAATTCAGACACAATCATCTTTGGTTCCCAGCTATGTAGCTGAGTATGAGTTGTAACTATTTGAAACATTTAATGTTGACTGCTTATCTGATGGATAGTTTCCTTACAAAGTCAGCCTTGATTTGTGATTTGATGAAGATACTGATCTTCCTTCTGGGGTGTCTCTTGAGCAGGAATTTATTCCTTTAGACCAATAACTTGCCCTTTGGAGGAACTAGTTTGTGTATCACCACCATTTTGTCATCTGTTTTGTAGAAAACTAAAAAAGAAAGCCAATTTTCAGGCTTGGCACCCTGGTTATACTTATCAACACTTAAGAAAAGTATTAAAATTCTGCCCAGTATATAAACAGATGGCAAACTTATTTCTTTTGAATTTAAAAATCTATTAAATATTAGTGTGTGTTTTTTTTTGTTGTTGTTGTTGTTGTTTTTGGCTTGGTACACTTTTTTTTGGCAATTATCCATTATTTTCTTTTCATTCTCTCTTATGAAAAAAAAAAAAAAAGCAGAAATGTGTCTCTGTACCAAGTGGAAGACATGTTTCATCACATTGCTGTTTAAAAACAAAAATAACTTTTCAAAGATAACTCCATTCAAGGATTCTAAAAGATAACTGAGAAATCTTTTTTGTCTTGAAAATGAAAAATCCATAAAAGGATTGGGTAGTCTTAAAGTGTTTTGAATGAGTGAGTGAACGAATGCAATAGCTTGACCTGAGCAGAAGCAGTGGATCCTAAATGGTGTCCTCTCTGTTTCCCTTTGCAGAATTTAAGAAGAGGATTACCTCAGGTTCCTTACTTCAGTCTCTATGGAGACCAAGAAGGTGCTTATGAACATCCAGGCTCCAGGCTTTTCCCTGAGGGTCCTACTGACTATGTCTTCAGTCATCTTCCACTCCACTCTCAGCAGCAAGTGCGAGCTCCTATCCCTATGGTGCCAGTTGGTGGGATCCAAATGGTTCACTCCATGCCGCCGGCCCTCTCTGGTTTACATCCTCCACCCACATTGCCTCTGCCAATGGAGGGCTCTGAGGAGAAGAAAGGAGCGTCTGGGGAATCCTTCGCTAAGGATCCCTATGTTCTTTCCAAGCAGCACGAGAAGCCACCTCCTCACGTTTTGCAGTCATCTGGTCTACCTAGCATGCCATCCTCTCCTCGGCTATTGATGAAACAGAGCACTTCAGAAGACAGCCTAAATTCAACAGAGAGGGAACAGGAGGAAAATATCCAGACTTGTACAAAAGCCATCGCCTCTCTCCGGATTGCCACAGAAGAGGCCGCTCTGCTTGGGGCAGACCAGCCAGTGCGGCCCCACCAGAAACCCTTGGAGAGTGCACAGGTTACCATTAGACACTTTAGTGGACCTGAGCCAGGTCAGGCCTGTACCTCAGCTACCCACCCTGACTTGCATGATGGTGAAAAGGACAATTTTGGTACATCACAGACTGCATTAGCTCACTCCACCTTTTACAGCAAGAGTTGTGTGAATGACAAAGAGTCGGGCTTCCATGGCAGCAAAGACTTTCCTTCAAGCACAGAGGAAGGCAAGGAACCTTCATCAGAAAAGAGTCAGCTACATTGATCTAAGATGCATGGAGACTGTCATTTCCACATTTTCTTATTTTGTTTTGTTTTTCTAGAAATAGAGGTAATCAACTTTATAGCATGCCTGTCCTAAGTTACAGTAGTTTGCTATTATATATACTTTTGTTATATTAAAAGAATTAGGTAAATTAACAAGTCATCATGAGCCTGACCAAAACAAAATTTGAAATTAACCTATTGGGTCTGGTACTTTTAAAATTGTACAGATGTTTGTGCCTTTTCTTTACTTTGCTTATATTCTTATAAGCATTTTTTAGCAGTAATTTGTACATATTTTAGAATTTGTGTATCTGCTTTGTAATAAATGTAATTTCTTTCCTTTTTTGGACACTTGGATCTAAATGATGTAAAGCAAAACAGCATCAATATATATGTGAGGTTGCACTAAAACATATTTTTATATGATTAAAACTGAACAGCTTTTATGTACAGCTCTGATTCTGTAATACTAATATTTATTTACTTTGTTTCATAAATTGTACATTTTTTCTTAATGTTGTGGATTGCTTTTCTATGTGAAGCATGGGATTTACTGTTGCGTAACTAGAACAAAAATGTATATTGTAAACAAGATATTTAAACTAGAGTATCTTATTCTGCACTTATGCATTAGTTACAAAAAGACAAAGGATGTATCAGTCAGTTCTTAACTCTTGTAAATTTTTTTGTCTCTTGTTTGCTGGATTGACTATAACTTAAGTGCTGATTGTGATTTTAAACTGATAGTACCGTAAAGCATTAAAGTAAACAATGTGCTATTGTGAGTTTTTTCAAAGCTTTATAAATCAGTTATAAATAATATTAAAAGTATTTGGTCTTATGTGAACATGTTGATCTATATACTCATCTGAAAATATGGGAAAACATTCCGCCCCATGTAAATATGTACAAGTGCATCACTGGTACAATTTTATGTAACTCAGTTGGACACTAGGTTGCCACAGACCTATGCTAGGGTGTCTTTAAAAATTAAAGTGACAAAGCACATGGGACTGTGTAGAGCTTGGTTATCGGCCGGCCCGGTGGCTTGGCAGGCAGTGCTGTGCGCTGCCCATGGAGAAGACCTGGGCTTAGAAATCTCCTTGGTTCTTGCTGCACAACATGGTGACTGGAACTAAGGCACTACAGGAGTCACGCTTGGACTCTGAGGGGTGGGTGTGGAAGTGGGGAAGAGGCATGGAGACCTATCTGCTTACCAGCCCTTCCTGTCAACCAGTCCACAGGGTAGCAGGGTTGGCATCAGCTTTAGGAGAAGCCACTTTACCCTTTGGAAGAGGGGAAGAGTGTCACACTTCTGGCTATCTCAGGGTGAATGGGGGGAAGAAGATTTCCAGGGAAAAGAACTTGTGGGAAGGTGATGTCTTTTGTATATAACATTGACAGTGGGCTTTGGCTAGTGTTGGAGGTGGGCAGAGCCTTTGTAGGTCCAGAAGAACGGAAAGAAGGGAAGGGTACAACATGTGCACACACACGTGTGTGTGCACACACACACAATATGGGTTATCTTTGTGCTATATAGTGGATTATAATTCTGTGAAACCAAGTTTGTATATTGAATTACATTAAGGAGTGTTCTTTAAAAAGAGAAATAAATATACAATTACATGCTTGAGGTGTCTAGTTTTTATGTGTTGTTTTACATTTTAATTTCCCAATTTTGTTTCTAAAGAAAATTTTGCTGCTACCGACATACCATCTGTGATTTTAATTGCTAAGCTCTGCCCATCTGAGGTATGCTGATACGAATGCTTTTAGCAAGTGAGAAGACAGACATTGACTTCCATATGTCATCCGATTAGAACAGATAGTGGTCACTATGGTGGAGCTCTAGAAACGGAGTCATTGCAACCTAAGCACGGGCATGGGCAGAATACACTGTATCTGAAAAAAGTCATGAATAAAGCAAATCATCATTTCCCCTTCTGCTTCCCTCTCAGTATGAATCTGAAATTCCCCTGGGGAAACCTTTTTATAATTTTTGCTGAGGTGACTGAAGGCAAAAACCAACTGAAATAAATATGCCAAAAAATATCCACAAATCACAGTTTTTCTATCATAGAACGGTAGAACTTTTTTTTAATAATGAAAATAGAAGCTCCTTAACGGTCAAAATCTATCAATATTGCTCTTATAAAAATCTCAGATTGGTGGATTTACAATTTAACTGTTTTCTTTCATGAGCCAGACTGTCTTTTTAAACTATGTTTAACAAAGGTGAATTAAAGATCAACACAGCCAGCCAGCCTAATATCTGTCTTTCTTGGAGAAGAATCCTTGAAACATTTCATTACATGGAGTGACATGTATGTGTCTTACCTCTCTTTGGGGGGTGTGTGTGTTTGTGGGTATGTGTGTGTGCATGTGATTACAGGCCAAATTAAATCACTTCATTTCCTCCTCTGTCTAATTTATCTCATGCATTCACTCATTTATAAAACAGTTTTTGAGTGCCTGCTGTGAACTGGATACTATGATGGGCATTTAGGATGAATAAGAACATTCCTGCTATCAAGAAGCTCAAGTAAATAAAAGGCATGTTATGCGAGTAAATGTGTAAGATATGACGTTAGTGCTAAAATAATGGTACATTTGGTATGTTTTGTAATCACAAAGGAGAAAACAATAACCCTGCTGAAAATGGGAGGCGGGATGGACAGGCTTCATTGCAAAGGTGGCTGTGAAACAGAACCTTGAACCAATACGTTGACTTACTCATTCAACCAATAAAATTTCATCACCTACATTGGGACACTGTTCTGTGTGCTAGGTATACAGTACAACACAAAATATAAAGTCCTTGCCTTCATAGAGCTTATATTCTAGTAGGGTTGGGGGGTCTTAAAAACTATGGAAAGGGCATGTTAGTTGATCCAGGATGTGCAAAACAGTAAACAGGCAAAACGCAAGGTGTAGTTGGCTCCCTGGGTATGTGGCAGGGTGCTACAGGGGTAAGCTAGAAAGTTAAAATCCAACTTCTTAATCTAGCCTAAGGAGCTCAGGTCTGGCTCTGTAAGTAATGGGTTATGGAAAGGTTGAAACAGAAGGGTTGCCATTGTTATTGCTATTATTTAGAAAACAATCACTGTTACAGCAATGAAGATAATGGATTTGAGGGAGAGAGCATGGAGGCAGAAAGACCAATCAGGAGAATTATGAAGCTATGTTGTTTTCATGGGAATAAGAGCATTGACCTTCCAAACAGATGATGGGGTCATGAAGAAAGAAGGGACAGTTTTGCTCAATGAAGAGGAATTGATAATAACTAATGATTGATTTGGCGTTGGGCTGAGAGAGATGGAGGAGGTCAAGATGACTGGAGTTTTAACTCGGGCAATGGAAAGAAGGTGGTATTATTAATCAACAAATAAAGTAGATTTGTACTAGATGTAGGTACAGTAGTCCCCCCTTGTCTGTGAAGGAAATATTTTAAGACCTCCCCTGTAGATCACTGAAACCACAGATAGTACTGAACCCTATATATACCATGTTTTTTCCTATGCATAAGTACCTATGATAAAGTTTAATTTATAAATTAGGCAAAGTGAGATATTATCAACAAAGATTAATAATAAAATTTGGGCAGTTGTAACAGTATGCTGTTATACAAGTTACGGGAATGCGTTCTCTCTCTCTCTCTCTTCCCCCTCCCCCGCCCATAACCATCTTATAACTAAGATGGCGGGTAGCATATACAACATGGACACTGAACAGAGGGATGACTCATATTCCGGGCAGAATGGAGCAGGGCAGCGGAAGATTTCATCACGCTCCTCAGAACAGTGGGCAATTTAAAACGTACAAGTAACTTATTTCTGGAATTTTCATTTAATATTTTTGGACCGTGGTTGACTGTAGGTAACTGAAACCATGGAAAGCAAAACCATGGATAAGGGGAGACGACTGTCATGAAATGAGATCCCCTAAGTGATTGAGAATGAGGAGTTCAGGCTCAAGAAAGGCCCAACCTGGAGGCTGTTT